>NC_056663.1:6412500-6712500 GCF_018350195.1 Panthera tigris | reverse complement strand
TTTCAGTATTTTATTGTATCTGTGATTTAAAATAGAAAAAAGACATTAAAAGAAATCTTACACCAATGCAACCTAAAATAACTTGTTTGCTCAATGGGGGGGCTTTATTTATAGAAAGTATAAAAGCACGGCTCTAATTACATTTCTCTAAGATTTTCTTAGAAGTCTATTCCCTAGCCAGACTTCAAATGTGTTAGACTAACATCATATTTGATTTGGGCAATGTTTAATTTCCTCTCTGAAAGGCCGGTGTCATTCTTGAACAAGCAAATGCCTAAGCACAAGCCCATCTGGCCAGCTCCCTTACACCCACTACACTGAAGGAAGTAATCTAAGGTCTTTTAAGGTCTTCACGTGGATGATGAATAGAGAAAAAGGAAATCAAGGATACAAAATATTTATATCCTCTTTAGGACGACTGATATTCAAGACGTCTCTGGGCAATGTTTTAGCAGAAATGCAGACAGCATCCAGATGCAATAAAAAGGAGGCCGACTCATAAAGGCCCTTCTCTTGTTCTAAATAAACATGTTTCATTCTAATAGATTAGCTACAGACAGAACCAGTTATAAATGGTCTTAGAGACCATACCTAGCATAGGAAAGCTTTGGTTGTTCCTGAGGAACTCAAAATAATGTTTTCATTAAAGGTATGCATTATCAGAGATTTATTTAAGAGTATTCTAACTGAGCACATTTAAAAAAAAAATCAAAATCTTAGGCATAAATGTTCTATCTTCTTTCCAGTGTTTTTTGGACTATTTTGTACTTGCATTAGGTCAGTTGAAAAACTAAATTTTTTGTATCTCAAAGTCCACATTTTGTTGTTACAATAGATCACGTTAGCATTTGAGGAAAAGCAAATTAGAAGATAGGGCTATTAATGTAAAATATTTTAAAGTAAATTCTGAGTGGTACAAAATGATTTAAGCAGGAAAAAAATTTGACTCAACTGTTTATTAGATGTTGATTAGGAGACGTGTATTGTATCTCTAGATATTTTTGTCCTGCCAATATCAATGATCAGTGTTTAGTGCATTCCACTGGAAGGAGGGGAAAGAGTAGAATTGTTTTTGAAAATAATGACAAGAGAATTCTGACATTTAGAAAAAAAGTACATGAACTTTTAACAGCTTCCAAAACAACATGTTTGCATTTTTCATCATCTGCCATAACTATCACAATTACTGTTTATGCAGGAATCTCAGCATTCAGGACAGCCCCCTAGGAAAGAAACTCCAGACTACAGTAATCACATCACCTTCCAACCCCTGAGTCCTCACCACTGCCTCTGCCAGTATTCCCCACTTTCTTTTTAGCTTCCCACGTTTCTCTTGAACTCCAGCTCTAAGAATAAGCAGAATTGAGCTACGTAGCGGGCTGAATGCTGACCCCACAAAAGACTGTCCGTGTCTTATGCCTGTAACCTGTGAGCGTGACCTTACTCAGGAAAACAGTCTTTGCATTTGTGACTAAGTCAATGGATCTGAGCTGAGGAGCTCATCCTGGATTATCTGCGTGGGCCCTAAACCCATGACAAGTGTCCTTAGAAGAGAAGGCAGAGGGACATTTGAGACAGAAGAGGAGGCGGACTGTGGACTTACATGGCCACAAGTCAAGGAATGCCAACAGCCACCGAATGTGGAACAGCCAAAGAAATGACGCTGCCACAGAGCTTCAGGAGGGAGTGTAAACCAGCAAACACTCCGATTTCAGACATTTGGCCTCTAGAACTGTGAGATTAAATTTCTCTTGTTTTAAGCCACTAAATTTGAGGTGATTTGTTATGGCAGCAACAGAAAAGAAATATAATTATTTGAATCGGTGCCCCTCAAAATGATAAAGAAGTGTGTATTGATTTTCAGTGAGTCTCAAATTGAGAGATATACGAAACTTTTAGAATCCTTTCTTTAAATTTTTTTTAATGTTTATTTTTTAGAGAGAGAGAAAGAGAGAGAGAGAGAGAGAGAGAGCAGGGCAGGGACACAGACAGAGACACAGAGAGACAATGTGAAGCAGGCTCCAGGCTCTGAGTTGTCAGCACAGACCCTGACACAGAGCTCAAACCCACGGATTGTGAGATCATGACCCGAGCTGAAGTCAAGATGTTTAACCAACTGAGTCACCCAGGTGCCCTGAAACTTTAAAAACCCTACTGCTTATTGCAAACTAAATGGTGAAGGTACCCAGTTGAATCTCAGTACTAAAAAGATTCTAGGAGAACCTAAAAGGATAAATACTTATAAACAGTAACTTTAGCAACAGTGATTGAAATGTTCTCCTGTGTCAAAACCGCACGGGAGGGGTGTCTGGGTGGCTCAGTCAGTTAAGCGTCCAACTCCTGATTTTGGCTCAGATATGATCCCAGGGTCATGGGATCAAGCCCCGGTGTCAGGCTCTGCACTGAGCGTAGAGCCTCCGTAAGATTCTCCTTCTCCTCCTCTGCCCCCTCCCCTGCTCATGCACTCCCTCTGTCAAAAAAGAAATTAAAAAAAAAATGCATATGAAAAGAAAGTAGTAGAAATAGGAAGAACAGACATTTACCTAGAATCCAATGGAACGTTCAAGTATACGTGCTGAAATAGGTTTACCTGCCAAGGACAAATCATGAATTTCATGGACTTCCGTTCCTTCAGCCTAAAACTCCTATGCATAAAAAAATATTGTTACGCTACCATGAACCATTTCTTTTTTAAATCCAGAATAAAAAGCATTAAAGTGCCATTTAAAAACATTCTAATTTATGCTCAACACCACTAATTAACATGCAAATGCAAATCAAAACCATAATGAGACATCACATTACACCTGTCAGAATGGCTAGTATCAAAAAGACAATAAAAAGTTTTGGCGAGGATGTGGAGAAAAGGGAACCCTCACACACTGTTGGTGGGAATGCAAAGTGGTGCAGCCACCGTGGAAAACAGTATGGGGATTCCTCCAAAAGTTAAAAACACAAATACGATCTGATCCAGTCATTCCGCTACTGGGTATTTACCCAAAGAAAACGAAACGCTAATCACAAAGACACGATATGCACCCTGATGTTTATTCTAGCTTTGTTTATAACAGCCAAGATATGGAAGCATTCATAGACAAATGTGTAAAGATGTGCCACACACACATACACACACTGGATTATTACTCAGCCATAAAAAGGAATGATCTTGGCATTTGGGGCAACATGGATAGATGCAAAGGGTTTTACACAAAATGAAATAAATCACATAAAGAAAAACAAATGCCAAATGGCTTCACTTTACATGTGTCATCTAAAAAACAAAACACAAAAGAAACAGACCCATAAATACAGAGATCAAACTGCTGATTGCCAGGGGTGCCTGGGTGGCTCAGTCGGTTAAATATTTGAATCTTGGTTTCAGGTCAGGTCATGATCTCATGGTGCTCTGTGCTGACAGCGCGGAGACCGCTCGGGATTCTCTCCCCCCTCCCCCACTCGTCATCTCTCTTTCTGTCTCTCTCTAAATAAATAAACATTAAAAAAAAAAAAAACCCTTAAACTGGAAGCCCACACTGAACAAGGTATGAGGTGAGCCACACAATTTAGGAACTCTGAAATTTTGCAACCATTTTTAAAATGGGAAACTTGCTAAGCACGCAGTATGTCACTGGTATATTACACATTGCACTGCATGCTCTATTCTCTGAACAAAAACACAATGATCCACCACAGGAAGCACCATTTTTCTAAAAGGTAAGGCACTTTGTCCTAGGTTCTGTCTTCGTCCTAGCCCAGGCCGGCTGTCAAGTGATGTGAAGTTAAAGATTTAATCATGATGAAGCCACCCGTTTAAACCAATGTGGCGAAGTAAGAGCACAGGGGGTTAATGATTGACCCGAACTCCTGAAAATGTTAAATGAAGCCCACTTTAAAAGTCAACGAGGAGGAAGCCATGATCTGGAAGAGCAATCTTTCTCTCCTAGGAAGCACTTACAGACACTGGTTTAAATGTAGGCCCCGGCTTCTCCTACTTCCCTTCCCCCAAACAACCTCCAACTGGGGCAAACTCCCAGTCATCAGGGATCCACAGCAGTGCAACTGCAAACTGAAAATAGGAGCTGGTCGACAACAGGGTGAAAACAGCTGCTCTGGGGGGGAGGGTGGGGAAACGGCATAAAAGACAAAACCATACCAGGGCACTCCCTCCACCCCAAGCCTGACCACGGGAGGGAGGGGTGGAGAGGAAGAACGGGATGGACATAAGGCATAACCAAGAATCAAGCTCTTTTGTCCCAACTGGGAAATAAAAGGAAAACTCGCAGATGTTATTTTTGTAAAAGAGGCTTGAAATAAAACCAAAGAGGGTCTTATCCATTCCCCTCCCCACAAAATTTTAATCTAAAGATCCAATCTCCACCAAGTAACAGAAGCGAAGTCATCAGAGAAAAAAATGAGCCGCACATTTAAACCTAGTGTAAGTTGGCCAGAATTTTAAGTACCGTAGGGCTTCTACAGTAACAAATTATTAATTTCCTCGTCCAGCTTTCATTCACACTGGGAAAGAACGCAAAAAAAGAAGAAAAAAAAAAGTTGTACTTGCTGTCCGGATAGTAACACCAACCCGTTTCAACACAAGGTCTCCGGCTTTTCACAGCGCACTTTTGACCTCAAACATTACCAACCTTCTTAGACCAAACGCCAAAAACTGTCAACTGCTTGCCCTACTTAAACGTCCATCTGCATCGACTCCGCGAAGCCCCGAGACAGACAGTTACAAAACCTGGGGGTGCCACTTGTAGCCTGCGAACAACAGAACTACAATCACTCCAAGATCCTAGCGATCTTGGGGTATCTGCAAAGAAGCATGGGGCCAAAGCCTACATAAGACCGTGAGACTCCCCTCGCGGTGGGAGGACGAGGTGACGGCACGTGTTTCTGGCGCCGGATCTGCCGGGCAGACCCGAACGATCCTAAAGTCCCCCGGGTGGGGGGCGGGGCGCCGGTTGGAAGGTTCCGAGCCGAGAACCCAGGTGGAGAGGCGGGAGGAGGCAGGTGCGGCCGACGGGCGCCGAGCGCGGGCAGGGCCTCACCTGCACGCCGGTGTAGTTCTCGAAGAAGAAGAGCACCATGCTCTGATAGACGCAGTAGAGCCGATCGTCCACCGCCTGGTAGAAGTGGGAGGGCAGGAAGGCGGAGAGCAGCCGCCAGGCCCCCCAGGCCAGCACGTAGGTGGGGGCCGTGCCCAGGAGCACCGCGGCCGGCAGCACGCAGCGCATCGAGTACATGTGGAGCACCAGGGACAGCAGCATCTTCCCGGCTCCGCGCGCAGAAGGCTTTGCCGGCTGCTCCCCGCCCGGGGCGCCTCCAGGCCGCCCAGCTACCCTCGGCCAGCGGCCAATCACCGGGCCGGGGCGGGCCCCGCCACCGCCCCCTCACCTCTCCGGGCCGCCGGCAGCACCTGAGACGCCCAGCCCGCGCCCGCGCCGGCCTCCGCCCCCAGCCGCATGGGCCGCGCCGCCGCGGGACGGTGGGTGAGCGGCCGAGTGCGGGGGCCGCGCGCGCTGATGACCGCCGCGGGGCAAGGGGATGCGGCGGCCCTCCGAGGTTCAGCAGCTCAGAAGCGTTTACACCCCATGACCCTCGCCCGTCACCCAGTACCCCTATTGGGGGCGGGGCTCCGCGGCAACAACACGCCGCCTGATTGGCCTCCCGTTGCCATAGTCCCCCCCAGGGGGCGGGATTCCGTGAAATTAACACATGCTCTGATTGGTCGAGCGCGCTGACGGTTGAAGCGCTTCTGCCGACCGGACGCGCGGACCGTCAGGCTGTGCCGCCGCGCATGCCTCAAAGCTCGGCCTCGCCGCAGAAGCGGGAAGGAAGGTGGAGGTTGCCAGGCCCGTGGGGTGAAGGTGGGTGCGGCCAGGAGAGGGGACCCGGGCGGTCGTGTGCGCCCTCCGTTGGAGTCTGGGCCCGGGTTGCTTTGAGGGCATGCCCCACCTGCAGCTCGCATGCTCTGAGTGCCCCTAGGTCCCCGGGATGCGCCCGTTAAGCCGAGACGTCCGTCCCCTTACTCGGGGTGCACAGATGACGCGCTGTGTATCTCATGCGTTGCAGACTCTGCGGTCTCCAGTCAAGAGGACTCATGCCTTCAGCAAATATTTGTCAAGCTTGGTTTGGGAAGGCCAGAAAGACGGAACTGGAGCGGTTAGCGCCATCAAAGCTCCGCCCCGGGTTATCTGTCCCCGGCTAGGCTTAGCGAGATGGCTTCAATCTCAGGGCGGCTCCCACACCCTCCGCCTTCTCCGATGCTTCCCCTTCTCCCCAGCAAGTGCACAGGACTCCCTTCCTTCCGCTGGGGTGGTGCGGAGTCAGGCCTCCTCCTTCCATCACAATAATAATGATAATTACACGTTAACGCACCGCTGGCCGGCCTCTTCGGGAGGCTCTTACACGCTTGGATCAGACCTTTCCAATTCACGCTTGCTTCACCCCCCCCCCCCCCACCTCAGGGCCAGGGCCAGGGTATATATATAGAGAGAGAGAGAGAGAGAGAGAGAGAGAGAGAGAGAGCGCGCCTCATTTTGTGTAGTACTTAAAAAGTACCAGGACTGTGCACAAAGAATATGTAAAGTACTGACCTACTTGGGTGACCTTCACAAAAGCCTGCGGAGGCAGGGCATTTTTATTCATGTAAAAACAGATCCAGAGAACTTCTGGATCCTTCTACTGCCTTTGGCTTCACTACAAAAGGTTTAAAATGTAACTCTTTCCAGGGAGAGTTGCACTTCAAAAGAATGCCAAGGGCTTTAAATGATAAAATTTTGCTTTGTTTTTCTCTTCTTGGAAGCCAGTGAGGTACCTTTATGCAGGGAGGGATTTTAATGGAAAATTGGAATCCGGGCCAGGACAGTGGCTCCTTTCTCTGACTATCTGTACATGATTGACAATCATCTGTACGATGATTGGTAGATGGTTATGTTAGGAGAGGAAGCCAGGTGGGCAGAGAGTTCTCAAGGCACCAAGTATTTGGACAAGTATACCGCCAACAGGAAGCGTTACACAAAAGGAAGACACTGCAGGGTTTCCCCTCTCTTTCTATGGAAAGTAATGGCTTGTACTGTGAGAGGAACTAGATTTCTTTTTGGAGGGAAAGAGTCATGGGCATGGATAATGTGCAAACCCAGTGCCGCTCCTGCTTCCTTTGATGGAGACCAGACATCCCTACAATTAGAAAAATGTATGAAGAGGTAAAACAGGCTCGGCGTTCACATTTCGATCTGTGTATATGGAGTCAGTAATTAGTGGACGTATGTAAATGCGTTTTTTCTGTGAATTACGCCCCAGTTACTGTTGGTCACCGGTCGTAAAGCTCTGTGCGGTGTTTTGGCATGGAGACTCTTGAGAGCTGAGCCTCTCTTTCCCGTTCGTGTCGAAACCCAGCCCCTCCCTACCTGGTGACGGCCGGTGTGCTCTTCTCTCTTCTAACAGTGGCAGATTCACTTTCCCTTTTGGCTACTAGCAAACCCCCCTCCCCCAAGCTGTAATCAACCCACATCCTCTGCTTCTGCTTCTCACTTTGTACATTTTTTTTTTATTTGGGGAGGGGCAGAGAGAGAAGGCGACACAGAATCCGAAGCAGGCTCCAGGCTCCGAGCTGTCAGCACAGAACCCGTCACAGGCCCGGAACTCACAAACCGGGGAGATCATGACCTGAGCCGAAGTCGGTCGCTCAACTCACGCAGCCACCCAGGCGCCCCTGTACATTTTTTTTTAATTCCTTGCAATCTGACTTCCTTTTGTACCACTCTAGAAAAATGGTTTTTTTCGAGAAGCACAGCTACCCTAGCCTGCAGACACTGCCCCTGGGATACAAACAACAGTGAAAAGACCGGTTCTGTGTAGGCCTTCCTGGTGCCAAGGTTCAGTGAGGGCTTACACGTGGGACCGGGTGTTTGCAAACAGGATATTCGGATAGGGCAAGATATTAAGGAGATTTTATTTAGTCTGGGGACAAAGAAGCCTTCGCGAACAGTGACGCTTATGATGCAGCTGAACAGTGGAGTTAGCTAGGCTGCAGCTGGAGAGGAGAAGCCTCCTGAGTGAGAACGCTGTACCTGAAGGGCTGAAATGAGAGCGTGCAGTGTCTGGGGCCCTTGGGTGGCTCACTTGGCTAAGCGTCCGACGTCAGCTCAGCTCACGATCCCATGGTTGGTGGGTTCAAGGCTCCCATGAGGCTCTCTGCAGTCAGCACGGAGCCCGCTTGGGATCCCCTGTCCCCCCACTCTGTGCACATGTGTGCTCTCTCTCAAAAATAAATAAACTTAAAAAAAAAAAAAAGATTCTCTCCTTCTGCCCCTCCCTGCCCCCCCAAAAAGAGTGTGCAGTGCCCTCAAGCTCTGAAAAGCCCCGTGTGCTTTTGCTCAAAAGCTTCAAAGCCCATTGCTCTGAAAAGCAATGGAATGGGCCACACTTTTAAAAAATTGTCTGGATGCCCCCTAAAAGAAATGTATTTCCCTCACACATTTTACAGTTAATAGCTAAAGTTGTTTTTATCATAGGTTTAGTTACAAAATAAGTTCTGATGAGTTACACTTTATTTCTTTTAACCTTTATTTTGAGGGAGTGCACGTGCATGTGGGGGAGGGGCACAGGGAGAGGAAGGATGAGAATCCCAAGCAGGCTCCATGCAGCCACCACACGGCCTGACTTGGGACTTGTCCTCACGGACCGCGAGATCATGACCTGAACCCAAACCAAGAGGCCAACCTTTAACCGACAGGGCCACCCAGGAGCCCCCAACATTTTAAAGTGATTACAGAAATCTTTTAAATGGTCTGAGTGGATTATGAATACCATGCGGATTTATTATCCATCATCATTTATTTAAATACTTAAGATTTTTACTCATTAGGATTTTATAGTGATCCTTTCTTTTTCTCCTTGAAAACATATTTCATTCCACTTCTATCACAGAATTTGACTTTATGGAGTACCTTCTTAAGACTCAACGTCTTTTGCCAGTCTCATCTCAGATATCTAAGAGTAAAAATTCCTTCTGGATTGAGCTCTTACTTTTGTTAGCATCATACAGTGTAATCAGCGTGTGTCACAAAATCTGCTAATTATTGCAAATAAAAGTAAAGTTTTATTGGCAATGCATGCCTTAGTGATGCCTTCATTAAAAGAAAGTTTAAATTGTCTTTTGCCATCCTCAAGTTACACCTTTCCACCTCCCTGTAGTACCATATAGTAAGATTGGAGGTGGGCCAGGTGGGTCTGGCCTTCCAGGAGTCTTCATAGACCAGCTTTAGGAAAGTTAAGCATCCGAAAGTCCCATTCCTTTAAAACTACTCATGAACACATCTTTACAGACTCTCAGGGTCATCCCGTGGAATAGTTTGAGAACTGTTGGTGGAGAAAGTGGGCGAGGGAAGGAGACATGATAGCGGTTGAGTCTGGAAAGGACGGATAGGCAAGAACCACATGACAGCAGAACTTAGGAGATGCAAAGGATTCTAGACGTTATCTTAAAGGATCTGGAAAGCTATTAAAAGGTTTTAAAGAGGGAAGTGACATTAGGCTTGATTTAAAAAAAAAGTTGTTCTAGGCAGTGTGGAAAGTAGATTGGAAGCAGTTGGGAGATGTGCTAGACTCCTAGCTAGAAATAGTGTGGGCTTAGGCTTTGTTAGTGACCATGTATGGAGAACAAGAAGCTAATTCCTCAGGTACAGCATTGTTGGAGGGAAATTTGACAGTATCTAGTAAACCTGGACAGATACCCTTTGAGTCAACACATCTAATTAAATGAATGTCCATAGTAGAATGATTACATGAATTCACAGAGATGACCAAGTAGAATACTATGCTGTAGATAAAAAGGAACAAAGAGATCCAAATGAACTGTCCTAGATCTCCAAGACATTAGGTGGGAAAAGTAAGTTGCTGAATAACATGTGCAGTTATTATCCCATTTCAGTAAAAACTAAAACCGTATATTTCTACGTGCAAATGTCTAGAAACCACTGATGGCCGTGATTATCTCTGGGGCAGGGAAGCAAGCACAGATGAAGTTCAACTGGACTTGATTGTTGCAAGTTTTTACAAAGAAATACTGATTCCACAAATACGTAGCCACTGCTAATTGTACATTCCACCCACTCTGCTTGGATTCAAAGGTAAAGATGGAGAACAGGCAAAGGCCCTGAGGTTGTGACCCTTGTGAGGTGTCTGTTCGGGGAGGGGAGGAGCTGGGATTTGCTTATTACGTGGGCAAATAAAAAGCCAAGAGGTGACCTTTTGTAAGAGGTAGCTAAGAGGTGTGATCCACAGGAGTTAATTGACTGGTGGTGATAAATGAGAAAGGGAGGAGTGAACGATGCCTTCCAAGTTTCAGGCTTGTGTAGCCAGGTGGAATTTCATTTCGCCTACAGATGGAAACAGTCCCGTGGGGCGTGGAACTTAGCTGGTGGTGCGGGAGCCTTTTAAAAAAACACAGGTTACAAAAACAAAATTAGATTTGAACATGGATATTTGTTTAGAGTGAAAAAAAACCCCACAAAAATAGCCGGTGGATCACAAAAATAAAATATCCAGAAAAGTAACATTATGTAACTGTATCATGTATCTGCAAATAGAGTATGCCTTTCGATTATGAAAACCGTATTTTTTACATACAGCAAGAGAAGTAATAGTCGCTCCTCTGACATAAATGGAAGTGGGGTTTTTATCATCGTTACGATGAATAAAATGCTCAACCTCACACCTTGACTTTAATATATGTTCACTAAAACTCGAGATTTTTTGTTGTTGTTTTGAGAGGAGGTGTGAAGGAACAAGATAGAGTATAGTGGGATCTTGGCAAATCCATTCGAAAACTCATGAAAGAAAACAACTCGAGAAATTTTTTTAAAGGAGGAATACTGAATGGCAGACAGAATGATGGCTATCCAAAGATCCCAACTTGAACTTGTGAGTAAGTTAATTCACATGGCAAAAGAGAATTTGGGACTCCGTTGGAGTTAGGATTACCAATCAGCTAACCTTGAGAGAGTCCTGGGCTACCTATCCAGGTGGGTTCCACGTAATCACCAGGGCCCTTACAAAGGGAAAGAGGGAGGCAGACAAGGAGCTCAGGCTGATTCAGCCTGTTTGCTGGCTTTAAAGATGGAGGAAGGCTGCAGAACAGATCCCTTCCCAGAAACCAGAAGGAAACAGGCCTGCTGACACCTTGACTTTAATCCAGTGAGGCCCAATTTTGGACTTCTGATCTCCAAGATAAGACATTACTTCAGCTACTATGGTAATTTGCTATAGCAGCAATAGAAACATGCTAGGGTGGATTTCTCCAGTAGGTACCACAACGTGCTCTAAAATACAGTCATAGTATTTTACTAGTGAAGAAATAGAAGGTTCAGGTGAGCAAAATGAAGAATTGAGAAACCCATGTACTGTGTATTTTGAATTTTTTGAAAGTGGGTTTTGAAACAAAGAATTAGTCAAAAAATGTTGATACTAGTGTTCATGTTTTGGAAAAATGTAAACAAACATGACAGCTAACAGCAAAATAAAAACCAGACGGTATTTAAACATAAAAACGTTAACAAAAATTAAAAACAGGAGCATACTAGAAAAAATAGAAGACAATACATTTATAATATTCAGATAGAGGAGATTTTATCTGGGATGATCCTAAGACAATCCTCCTTAAGTATAGATTCTCAAGAGATCTTAGAATCTCCACAAAGTAATCTGACAGCAGAGTTAAGTAAGCAATTATATTTATGCTACAAACTACAGAATATTCACCCTGAATGCTGTGAGATGTTAGAGTGTCACTGAGGGCCTTGAGGAACACCCAAATTGAATCCACATGAGCTCAGGTGTGGAGTGTCATGAAAGCTGTAACCGAATCGGTTATACTGTAAATAGACCCTCCTGGGTGGTAACAGAGGGTGCTGATCTGGGTGTAGTGTCCTTAGAAAGGGATAGAAGATCTCCGAGTGAGTGATAGAAGATCTCCAACGAGAATACCTTCTATTCACGAACAACCTAAACTTGTTAGCCCAACACTTGGTCTCTATTAGTCAGCTACCATGCAATCCTGTGTTTTGACTTGTAAAACTAAAACAAGGCAACCTTGTTCCAAAAGACTTACACAGTACTTTTTCTTTTTTTAATGTTAGATGAAATCTGGAAATCTCTTTCGCCGCTGTCCCAAGTCCTGACTTCTCACCTAGAAGTTAGAGCTATAAAAACTTTCTAGTTGTTTACCTCTGTCTCTTAGTGGATGTTTGTCCATCCATGGCCCTGTTCCCCTCTTCACATGAAGATTTTTGAGCGGATCCAATCCCCAACGAAGGTGCCATATGGGGGGAAGTTGACCCCACCTGTGCTCTGGGGATGGGCCAAAATTAGCAGGTGTCAAGAAGTGGTGTCTGAAGTGGGGACCTTGAACCCCTGAAGCTCCCCCAGGACACATCCAGGTGTCCCCAGGTGAAATGTTTCATGATGGTACTGTATCCTGATTTGCCTTTCTCACTGTGTTGACTTTTCAGGGACGACTTCAGGTGAACCTGGTAGCACCTTAGCACGCGAGTGCCCAGGTGCCCATCACCACGGACTCGCAGCAGAAACACACTCATTTCACTTAATGTCCTTGATGAAGCAAAAAAAAAAAATCCCAAGCTTATTGGGGTGCCTGGGTGGCTCAGTCAGTTGAGCGTCTGACTTCGGCTCAGGTCGTGATCTCGCAGTTCGTGGGTTCGAGCCCTGCGTTGGGCTCTGTGCTGACAGCTCAGAGCCCTGGAACCTGCTTCAGATTCCGTGTCCCCTCTTTCTCTATGCCCCTCCCCCACTCATGCTCTGTCTCTCAAAAGTGAATAAAGATTAAAAAAAAAATTAAAAAAAAATCAAGCTTGTTAAATCCTTACACTTTAACACTGTGAGTAAATGGAGAGTTATTTATGAAGCACGTGTGATTTCACCAAAATACAATAGTTCTCTGGATGGGAAAAAAAACACCTTTTTTTTCGAACTGAACTAGCCACTTTTTTTTTTTTAATGGAACATCTTTTTTTTTTTTTTTACTCGGAAGAATAACATAAGCTATGATTATGCTGGAAGATACTTTCTCAAAAATGAACCAAGTGTCACTTCAAGGAAAACTGATGATATGGCTGATAATAAAACTTGAGCTTTCAAATGAAATTAGAATTTTGGGAAGCTCAAGTTTGCTCCCATGAGTTTGTCGTGTTCCCAATACTTCAGACTTTTAAAAATTCTGCGATAATCACCACAGTGACTTTTTCAGTATTTTATGTCCCTATCTGGAAGATAGGCAAACGTCGGTGAACCAATAATTTGTAAGCCAGTGTTTGGCGTCCAAGCCATTGCATGGGTAAAGGGTTCTTTCAGAGCGCAAGACAGAGCAAAGGATTTTAATATTATAGGGTACAAAAACGTCCTATAGTAAGCTCCACGTGGCTAGTAACTTCTAAGAAACTACCAGTTGCTGGGTTTTCCTGTAATTGACTATTCTTTCTTATCTGGAAAGGCCAATACAAACCGTCCTTTTTCCAATCGCATATCTGGTGGAGGCTGGATATTTTTCATTTGCCTCCACCAAAAAAACCATGGCAACAGAGTGAATGGAGACAAGCCGGGTGTATGCAACTAAGCCAGACATCAAAGAGACTTGAAAGACCATGTAAAACTGTGGCCACTGTTCTTACTAAATCTCCTTTTCAAAGTCTATCTTTTTTCATGAAAATATCGTTAAAATGTAACAGGTTTAAAAGTGTTGTTAGAGGAACTAGATATTTTTAAGTTTCTTGTTTTAAATTTCCAATACGGTAAATATCAATAGGTATAACTGATCTATTTATTTTTATTTTTTAATGGTTTATTTTTTGAGAGAAAGAGAACGTGCAAGCAGGAGATGGGGGGGAGGGTGGGGGGTGGGCAGAGGATCCAAAGCCAACTCTGTGCTGATAACAGTGAGCTGCATGTGGGGCTCCAACTCACGAACCCCGAGTCATGACCTGAGCTGAAGTCAAGACGCTCAACCGACTGAGCCACCCACGTGCCCCAAACTGATTTTTTTTTAAGAGTTGTCTACAGGTTTCATGAACCATTGGTCTATTACAAAGTAGCCCCACTTGTGTGGCCACAAAAATTGGTTTAGGAATGAACCCGTGGGGGCTTCTGAGACCCAAAGACAACTGGGGGAATGTGGAAAACAATCCTGTCCACTCTGCTAAAGGAGGTGCCAGATGAAATGCCCCTCTCTCTCTTCCAGTTAGTGATTTGACTGGGGGGACACCTGCATGTACATAGTCCCTTTGCCACGTTAAGGAAGGTCAGTTTGGGGATGTTGCTGATGCCCAGCAGAGAAACAGACAAGTCTTTGATGAAAACCTCCAGCTACTGAATCAAACGAAACCCACTCTCAACCCCGTGGTTACAGGAGCAAGCAAATCTCTGTGAAAGCCAGGTTGATGTGGGTTCTCCTCTTTTCTGCTGTCTGCTCAGTCCTCCACTCTAGAAACATACGGGTTACTCTACATTTATCTGTTGCTCACCTGTTGGCACTAGGTCCTTATCCATTCGCCGATTCAATCTGTTAGTGAAGGCTTGTTTGCAAGGCTCTGATGTAGGAACTGCTCACACAGCCTTGACCAAAGCAGGTAAGATCCCTGTCTAGGTGTTACTTCCAGGTCCGTGGTGAGAGATGAAGAATAGTGTATCAATGAATTCTAAGGGCAAGCAGTGAGCTAAGACAACGTGATGTGATCGTTGTACATGATAAGGTCCAGAAATGCCTCTCCAAGGAGGAGACATTTAAGTTAAAATTGGAATGATGAGAAGATTTAAGATGAGAATATTTCAGGCTGAGGGAACAGTAAGTGCAAAGATCCTGGGGCAGCAAGGAGCTGAGTATGTCGCAGTTTTAATTTATCACTGGCTAACTCTTCATAGTCCTTCTTGATTCTTCTTC
The DNA here is from genome assembly GCF_018350195.1 of Panthera tigris. Lineage (NCBI taxonomy): Eukaryota > Metazoa > Chordata > Mammalia > Carnivora > Felidae > Panthera > Panthera tigris. Next base: position 6,697,544 of record NC_056663.1, on the reverse strand, counting down.
CCCATCCTGCATGCAATCCATCAGTAAACTCTTGGCTTCAGCATCAAAATACACCCAGAACCCATTCCCTTTCTACCTCTCAGTGACCACCTTCCTCCCAGGTGCCACCTTCTTAGCTATGCAACTGTAATAGCCTCCATTTTATCTCTCTACCAATACTCTCATCCCTCACAATCCTATTTATCATATTTGAATTGTGTCCTTGAAATTCGTATGATGAAGTCCTAACCCCCAGAATCTCAGAATATGACATTTGGAGAGGTACAGAGGTAATCAAGTTTAAATGAGGTGCTTTGGGGGCCTTAATTCATTAGGACTGGTGTCCATATGAGAAGGGGAAAATGAGGGGACCTGGGTGGCTCAGTCAGTTAAGCATCCGACTTCGGCTCACGTCACGATCTCATGGCTCGTGGATTCAAGCCCCGTGTCGGGCTCTGTGCTGACAGCTCAGAGTTTGGAGTCTGCTTCAAATTCTGTGTTTCCGACTCTCTCTGTTGCTCCCCCTCTTGCACTCTGTGTCTCTCTCTTTCTCAAAAATAAACATTAACAAAAACTTTAAAAAGGGGGGGGTGGTTGGGATTGAGATCCATGTACAGAGGGAATGTGACGCGAAGAGACACATAGGATAAAGACGCCCTCTGTGCAAAGGAGAGCGGCCTGGGTCGGATCCCCCCTTACAGCCCCGTGTCGGAACCAGTGCCACTACCCTGTTGCCCACAAGCCTCAGCCTCCAGAAGTGTGACCTCACAAATTTCTGTAGAAGCTACCTAGCCTGTGATGCTTTGTTAGGACGGCCCTAATAATGAATACAGCAGGCAGGTGATCCTTTTTTCCTTCTCTGCTCGAGACACTCCCATCTTGGAGTAAAATCCAAATTAAGTCCTGCCTGGGGCCCACCAGCCCACACGAGCCGCCTCCTGAGGGCACATAGAAAACTCGGAGCTCTGCGGCAACCTAACTAGCCCTCCCTCAACACGAGCTTAGTCTTTGCTCCAGGAAATTCTCGCCGGGAAGATAAGGCCAGAAACCAGTAAGTACCGAGGTGGTTGTTTTCTTCGTGAATCTCTGCACTCCTTCGATGCAGACCATGGGCTGCTTACCACACTGTTCTCAGGACGGCCGGTGGCTCGGGGTAGCTCACCCGGGCAAACTGCCTTCTCTGGACACACCGCTCCCTGGGGTGCTCAGCAAAGAACTGTTTGCATGTCAGACGGGTTCCAAAGCCCTCGCCTAGCTGTGTCTACCAGTCGTGAGCTGTCACATCACACACTTCGTCCAAACCCAGTTAGGGCCCCACATTGAAAGAGCCTCGTAGGGGCGCCTGGGTGGCTCAGTCGGTTAAGCATCCGACTTCAGCTCAGGTCACGATCTCGCGGCCCGTGAGTTCGAGCCCCGCGTCGGGCTCTGGGCTGATGGCTCAGAGCCTGGAGCCTGCTTCTGATTCTGTGTCTCCCTCTCTCTCTGCCCCTCCCCCGTTCATGCTCTGTCTCTCTCTGTCTCAAAAATAAATAAACGTTAAAAAAAAAAAAAAAAAGAAAGAAAGAGCCTCGTAAATCTCAGGCCCAGACCCTAAAACCCCATAAATGCACTCTCTTCTCCCTTCTGGGACCCTAAGACTCTAGGTGATGATCCTGCTTACTGCGGGAAGTGAGCAACCCGTGTCACGTGATCGGTAAGTTACTCTGGTCTTTTTGCTGTCCTTCCCGTGCATGGAGCACGAGGGCCTTCCCCGAATTTGTCCTGTTCTCCCTTCATCTGCGAGCGTGTTTGGCTGTTTGTTCCCCAGGCTCTGTCGACCGTTACCTGACAGACCCTCCTGTAACCATCCTGCGTGACCCTGCGCCCCCTTTGTGCTTTTCCTGACCTGTAACAGATGCTAGTTTCCTCCAATATTCACGCTCCCCTTCTTTCATAATAGGTACATCCCTAATGTTTACCTAGGCGCATGTAAAAGCTTCCCAGCTTTTCCTGCAGCTCGATTTAGCCGGTGAGGTGTAAAAGGAAGTGGCGTATGGGTGGGATGGGATGAGTTTAGGTAGCCTTCTCCTTTTAGGTGAAGTGATAGGTCATGGCTGGCGCTCCAGCAGCCAAACTCATGGGCACACAAGGCAGAGCAATCCTGAAAGGAACGTGAATTCCTGACCCTTCATATCAGCCTGGGACTTAACTTCCTCCAGGTGTTATGAAAGCAGACGTTTAAGCTGGTTTTAGTTTTTTTTTTGTTATTTAATTTTAATTTTTTTTAAATTGATTTATTTTGAGAGCGACAGAGACAGCAGGCGTGGGGCACGGGCGGAGAGAGAGGGAAAGAGAGCATCCCAAAAAGGCTCAGCACTGTCAGCGCACAGCCCGATGCGGGGCTTGAACTTCTGAAGCGTGAGATCACGACCTGGGCCAAGACTAAGAGTCGGACACTTAACCGACTGAGCCCCCCAGGTGTCTGTTTTCTTGTCATTTGAAGCCAAACCTAATCCTAACAGAATCCCCCACATGCTGCTCTATTTATTTCTCATTTATTTCTATGTGACCTGTATTTTCTGTCTTGCCCTAACTAGAATGTAGGCTCCTTGAGAGGTGAGACTTTGTTTGGTCTTTGCTGTATTTTGACAGCCTGCACCAATGACTAGCAAACAAGAAATTGGTAAAAGCTTCCTGAATTAGAGAGATTTGCACTCCAGCGAGATGTACCATGTTTTCTTCCTACGCATATTCAATACCCCTGTCGTGCTGTCACCGTGTTGTTATGTAAAGGGTGCTCTCCTAATCCATGGGCCCTTCTTTGGCTGCGCTCCCCAGAGTGCCTGCTAAGTGAGAGCTGTAGAATGAGGTGTGTAAAAGGGAATCTCGCTCTTCAGCCCCTGGTGTGGGACCCGTGGTACCTATGTCCCAGACCATCAGAGACCGAGATTGTGAGCCAAACAGAACTGAGCAGCAGAGCATGGAAGTCATGGCGAATCGCAGACATAATTGGTGTCTCAGAAAACCCAAATGGCACACATGTTGATGCTTTGGGAGAACTAGATAAAAAAAAAAAAAAAACCCTGCAGGGATGATAATGCTGCAGGCCCACAGCCCACGTGCACCCCAAGAAAGGGAGTGAAAAGGGAAGAATCCTTGATGCTTAGTAATAGACTCCCTTTTACCTAATATGCTTTAAGTACGTTTGTCTTCCGTGTATCGGAACAATCCTGGCTAAGACACCCTTAGATCTCTTTGGGGTACATGTACTTTGGGACAAGGCTGAAGCTCTTTCCAGTCTGGTCCCGGCCTGCATTTCGGACACCTCCTAACCTAAGCTCCGTTCAGCTCTCTCTCCGTTCAGCACAACACAGCTGTGCTGTGTGCTCCTTTAGTATTTTAGAAGTGTTCTCACGTCTGCTAGAATGTTCTCCCCCCTAACTCATCCATTGGGAACTTGCTCCAGTTTTCTCCCTGCCTAAAGTATCCCCCAGCCCTTGTCCTCTCCTCCCCCTTCCCCAGACAGCTTATCCATCAACAGTCCCTTGAGCACATATCGCTTACAGGATTTATTGCAAGTCGTTGCAGTTGGTTGAAATGCTTGTTGGTGTTTGTCTTAGCAGAGAATGTGCTCTGAAGCCATCTCTCCTCTGAGGATGTTCCGTCCTTCACGGAACATTTTTGAAAGCTGGCTATGATCAGCCTTTGCCTCTCCTACATGCCTTGGCCAGTCTAGATGTCCTTGAGTGACTCCATTTCCTCTCTGTGTTTGGCTAATGGCCCTCAAATCTACAGATGACTTCTGAGCTGCAGACTTTTTTTTTTTTTTATCTGCCTTGTTGACATCTGAGCTTGGGAATGCTACAAGAATTTTAAGTGTTCTCAGCAGAACATGCCTGCACCATTACCACCCTGCTCTTCCCTGACTCAGTTTGATGCTAAAGGACTCGAAATAGCCCTCCACTTCCCCCACCCCGCCCCCTGCAACTTCATCCAGGCACACCCCACCCTGTATCTTCTACAACTGGCCAGTTTCTTCATTGGGCTTCCATTATTCGAATTCCTTCTTTTACCAGATCCCTTTTGACTTACCCTGTCTTTGCCACTGGCCCCTGGATGTTATTTCTGCTAGAATACAGTGCTCGCACTCTAGCTCACCAGCACCACCTTTCTGAAACAAACCTGACCTTGCCCTTCTCCCTCTGAAAACTCTTCAATGACCTCTCTTTTCTAAGGACGAAGTCACACCTCTTTATGACTTCCAGGGGCTTTTATGACCTGGCCCAGCCTGCTCTGCAGCTGTGGCTGGCCCCACTCAAGCAGAGTAGGCTCAGTACCGAACTGCTGTCCTGACCTACATCCACTTTTCATCCTGTCTTACAAGTGGCAACTTGTAACATCCAGCCACCTGTTTCTCCTGGCCTCCTGTGTTAGATATGACTCATCGTTGGCTTGATGCTTCAGATGAGACTCTTCCTTTCTAATTTTGTCTCTCTCCAAAATACTCAAGCTTGACACGTGGTACTGTGTGTGGATTTCACTTTGCTACCAATAAACCCTACGGCAACTTTCAATGATGCATGCAGAATAAAACAAATAATAAAATGAGTAAAGAAAATTGAGGATAGGTGGTTACTCAAATGGAGCATGAGTTCAGTGCCATGCAGACCTCTCTGGTAAGGCCATAGTTTTTTTTTTTTCTTTAAAAATTTTTTTAAATTTATTTTTTAATTTACATCCAAGTTAGTTAGCATATAGTACAAAAATGATTTCAGGAGTAGAATCCAGTGATTCATCCCTTATGTATAACACCCAGTGCTCATCCCAACAAGTGCCTTCCTTAATGTCCCTTAGTCATTTGGCCCATCCCCCCACCTACCACCTCTCCAGCAACCCTCAGTTCTCTATATTTAAGAGTCTCATGTTTTGTCCCCCTCCCTGTTTTTATATTATTTTTGCTCCCCTTCCCTTAGGTTCATCTGTTTTGTATCTTAAATTCCACATATGAGTGAAGTCATAGTTGTCGTTCTCTGACCAATTTCACTTAGCATAATACCCCCTAGTTCCATCCGCGTTGTTGCAAATGGCAAGATTTCATTCTTTCTAATTACTGAGTAATACTCTCTATATATACCACATCTTCTTTATCCATTCATCCGTCGATGGGCATTTGGGCTCTTTCCATACTTTGACTATTGTCAATAGTGCTGCTATAAACATTGGGGTGCACGTGCCCCTTCGAAACAGCATACCTGTATCCCTTGGATAAATACCTAGTAGTGCAATTGCTGGGTTGTAGGATAGTTCTATTTTTAACTTTTAGAGGAAACTCCACACTGTTTTGCCAGAGTGACCGACCGGTTTGCGTTCCCACCAGCAGTGCAAAAAGATCCTCTTTCTCTGCATCCTTGTCAACGTCTGTTGTTGCCTGAGTTGTTAATATTAGCCATTCTGACTGGTGTGAGGTGGTATCTCATTGTGATTTTGATTTATGTTTCCCTGAGAAGTGATGTTGAGCATTTTTTTCATGTGTCTGTTAGCCATCTGGATGTCTCCTTTGGAAAAGTGTCCATTCATGTCTTTTGCCCATTTCTTCACTGGATTATTTGTTTTTTGGGTGTTGAGTTTGATAAGTTCTTTATAGATTTGGATACTAACCCTTCATTTGATGTGGGAGATGCAGGAGAGAAGCATCAAAGGAAAAGACTTCAAAAGGGAAGGGCTGGAGAAGGTGCAAAGCCTTAGGACATGTTTACACAGCTGAAATGTGGCTCGCTTGTAAGGAACGCCTAGAGCCATTAACATTGTCCAGGGTCAGTTCCTCCTTCACACCTGACCCTTCCTCGTGTTATAGAAGCCAATTAACTCAAAATTCAACTTTGAAAAGGTAAACCATTAGATTGATTAGATTGACACTTGCTTAGCTGATTTTGTGCACGTGGTCTTTAACAACTATCCTAATAAAAAGAGGCTTCATTCTGGAGTCAGGGCCTCATTCCGACTGGAGTATGAGGACCTTCACTTAACTGCACTTTGTTTTTGGACTCATCTTTTGCGACTCCGGCCATACTCCCTGCAACAATCTGATATGTTGTTTGCAAATACCTTCTCCCATTCTGTTGGTTGCCTTTTAGTTTTGCTGAAAATTTCCTTCACTGTGCAGAAGATTTTTATCTTGATGAGCTCCCTGGTGAGGCCATAGCATTATCCTGAAAGAGGCTTTCCACTTTTTGTTTTTGTTTTTGTTTTTTTTAGAGAGCAAGAGAACATAAGTTGCAGAGGAGGAGAAAGAGGAGAAGGAGAGAGAGACAGAGAGAGAGAGAGAGAAGAGAAGAGAGAATCTTAAGCAGGCTCCGCAGAGCCCAATGTGGGGCTCAATCCCACTAACCTGGGATCATGACCTGAGCTAAAATTAAGAGTCATACCCTCAACCAACTAAGCCACCTGGCGTTCTGGAGACCTTCCACTTTTAGAGCCAAGTGCCCAAAAATATTGCTGAAGAGAAGTACAAGAAATATTTGTATTCAATATCAGAGAATAATAAAATCATCAACAATTGCCTTGAATATTCACGGCTCAAGGTTACCATGCACAGCATGGGATGCTGGCTGAGTAGAGGCTCTGTATTGGTCTTGCCAGATCCAGGTCTAACTGGGCATCTGAGCCAGCTGAACTGTGTCTTACACTCTGATAAAGTAGACAACTGTTTTTCTTCTTGCACACCCTGGAAGAGGAAAACACAGAGCTGCAAAAACAATTGCTGGCATCTACTGATGAGCGTGGAAGCTTATTTTTTGGAATGGAGGTGGTAGCAGAAATTCCTAGTATCCATTCTACTGTTCTTTGTGGTAAGAACCCAGAATTGAAGTTGGGAAGACTGCCTTGTAAGTAAAGGCTTTCCCTAACTTCCTCTATAGCAAAGTGTGGCCATGTGACCACATTGACTACAGTTAATGGGATGTTTTGTCTGAGACCTCTGGGAAACCTCTTAAAAAGAAGGGGTACTTCCTTTGTTCCTACTTAAATCTTCTGGGTGGTGAGATACAAAAGTGACAGCTAAAGCTTGATGAGCTGTTTTGAGCCATGTGTCAGGGGAGGAAGCCGGAAGAAGCTGGTACTTTGGAGTATCTAGGGCCGTTGCCAGGGGGATGTGATTGTGTATGAAAATTTTAGGTAAAGTTAATCCTGAGAGAAAAGGACAGTGTTTGGAAGTAAGCGTCCATGGTCTTTCAGTGGGTAAGTGTGAGAAGATCAAGGATGATGGAGGAAGTGTTTAACATCTATGTGCCATCTGGCATTTTGGAGTAAGTTGAGTCCTTGGCATCTTTCAGAAGCTAAAAGAACCATCTTAATAAGCAAATGTATGGAACTTTAGGCAAAATCAGAGGTTGTTTGTTTCTTGAGAGATGGTGCTAAAGATTTAGGAGAGAACCCTCCTTTGCACACCTTCTCCAAACGATCGGATTGGGAGTGGCCAGAGCAAGTAGCCCTTATATGGATACGATTGCTTTCCTGTTTGAAACATTCTCATTCTACAAATCGGTAATTCTTCTTTATTGTGTAGCATGGTTTTTCTTGTATAGTAATATTGTGTAGAATGGACTACAATTTACCTATTCAGTTGATGGACATTTGGACTCAGTCCAGATTTGGGCTATGATGAATATAGTTGAATTTTCTTCTGCTTCTTCTATGGTGGGCATATATACCCACTTCATCAACTCTGATAAATTGACTTAAAGCCATATATTTCTTTCTAAGTACTCCATTAACTAAATCCCACAAAATCTGATATATTTTTACCATTCAGTTAAAAGTTTCTCCTACATCCATTGTGATCTGTTCTTTCAACAAGGTTAATTTATTTTTGATGAATAAAAGTTGTATATATTAAGGACTTTGTTCAAATTCTCATTTTCTGCATGGATTTTTCTCCTGACCTCAATGACCATCTTTATGACAATAATTTTGACCTTTTTATCAGGTAAATCACTTACCTCTGTTTCATTAAGGTTTTAGGTCTGGAGACTTATCTTATTTTGTTTGGAACATATGCCTATGTTTGTTTCATTTTCCTTGCCTATGTGCTTTGGGTTCTCTGCGTTAGATGAGATGGCCACCTCCTCCCATCTTGAAAGTGGGGTCTCATGTAAAAGTTGAAACTTCCCTTTCAGCCTGACCCTAGCTCTTGGTTGTCTTTAAAACCTTTTGATTGACCAAGTGTCCTCCTTTGTTTTTATTGGCCCCCAGTTGTTGAGAGTGTATGAAAATCTGTAAGTGTCCCAATGGGGAGGATGTCAGCGCCTAGGTATAGGGTAATTAAAATCAGACCTGAAGACAGTACCTTTTTAAAGTAGGCAAATAGAACTTTTTTAGGGAAAGACCAGGAGGTGGGCATTTCTGTCTGCTCCCCTTGTACTGAACCCCGGGGGAATAGCCAGTTAAGAATTCTTTTATTTGCTACAGTCCTATGGGACTGGTAAATGTAAGCTCTGTTGGTCACCACAACCAGGCGATTAAGGGGTGTGTGCCCTCCGTGGCAGCTGCAGAAGCCCAGTTGTCAGACCTGTACAAGTTCCTTTCAGGGAGATACTGGTGACCTAGCATATCGCAGAAAAAGAGCACGATGGCACCCACCACCTTGCTGATCTCCAGGGAGGATTCTAGTCAGCGCCTAGATGTATGTTAAATTAGAAGTCTGACCATTATGGGGCGCCTGGGTGGCTCAGTCGGCTAAATGTCCGACTTTGGCTCAGTCCATGATCTCGCGGTCCGTGAGTTCCAGTCCCACATCGGGCTCTGTGCTGAGAGCTCGCAGCCTGGAGCCTGTTTCCGATTCTGTGTCTCCCTCTCTCTCTGACCCTCCCCCGTTCATGCTCTGTCTCTCTCTGTCTCAAAAATAAACATTAAAAAAAAAAGAAGCCTGACCATTAGGCTGCAGCTTTTAAGGTATAGAAATAAGCCTGTTTCATCAAAGGCTGCAAGATGACCTTCTCAGTCTGCTATGCTGAGCCCTGGCGTGGGGGGCACTACCGAGATTCCCATGAGCTCACGTGTTTCCTAGAGCCTCATGGGTCTCATGGATGCAAGCCCTATTGACTTTCAAAGCTAGTAGCTTTGGGGGCCTCTCAGGTGGAAGTCTTAAAAGTGGGGGTGCTAGTAGGTGTGGAGTTCACACCTTCCACTCCTTAGGGAGAAGGTGAGAGTTCTGAGTTACCTCCTAAATGTGTGTGGCTGTGCCAAGGGTGAGATTTATGTCCAGAATGTTCTCAGACTCTTCTACCCATTTTGATGTGTTTTTCTCCTTTCCCCACGTATAGGAGATCCTCAGCTAGTCTCTGGGTTTCTTTCAGAAGGAATTTTTTTCCATTTGTAGCTGTAGATTCTGCATGCGAATGGGAGGAGGCGAGTCCAGGAACCTCCTATGTGGCACCTTGAGGCAGAACCCACCTAGTTTTAATTTCTTAAGTATCCTGTAGTGGCTGTGCCAACTTAAATTCCCATGAATGGTACACAAGCCTGCATGTCTCCACATCCTCATCAGTGTTCATCTGTTGTACTTTGAAGATCATCCTTCAACAGGTCTGAGGTGATCTCTTATTCTGGTTTTCATTTCAATTTCAATAATTAGTGGTATCGAGTACCTTTCATGTACCTCCTGGCCACTTAAATATTTTCTTTGGAAAAATGTTCAGGTTCTTTGCCAAGTTTTTAATTGGATTTTATTTTCTATTGAGTTGTCAGAGTCCTTATGTATTTTCGATACTAAAATCAGTTGGGTGGTTTGCAAATATTTCATCCCATTCTATAGGAAACCTTTTTTTTCTTTTTTCTTCTTGTGCAGAAGCTTTTTCGGTTGATGTATTTTCACTTGTTTTTTATCTTGTTGCTGTGCTTTAGTTGTCCTATCCAAAAAATCATTGCAAGACCCACCTTAAGATGTTTTCCTCTATGTATTCCTCTATGAGTTTTATGGTTTCAGGTCATATATTTATGTTTTTAATCCAATTGGACTTAATTTTTTGAGTAGTGTAAGAGTTTCAGTTTCACTGTGTTGCATGTGAGCATCTAGTTTTCCCAGCACCAGGTATTGAAGAGACCATTGGGTATTCTTGTCCCCCTTGTGAAATATTTAACCATACATACAAGGGTTTACTTTAGGCTCTCAATTCAGTTCCATTGGTGTATCTGTTTTTATGCCATTTCCATACTGTTTTGATAACTTAACGTTTAATATTGTTTGAAGTCAGGAAGTGTGATGCCCCTAGCTGTGTTGTGCTTTCCTAACATTGCTTTGGTGATTTGGGGTCTTTGGTGGTTCTATATGAATTTTAGGATTGTTCTATTTCTGTAAAAAAAAAAAAAAAAAAAAAAAAAGCCACCGGAATCCTGATAGAGATGGCATTAAATCTATACATGTGTTAAGTAGTATGGGCATTTCAATAATATGTCTAATCCATGAGCACAGACGCCTTTCCATTTATTTGTGTCATCTCTGATTTCTTTCATCAGCAGCTTCTACTTTTCAGCACAGAGCCCTTTCACCAACTTGGTTGAATTTATTCCTAAGTATTTTGTTGTTTATGCTATTATAAATAGGATTGTTTGATTTCTTTTCAAGATCATTTATTGCTTGTGTGTAGAAGTACTACTGATTTTTGTTTCCTGCAAATTCCTGAATTTGTTGAGTAGATAAACTTGGGTTTTTTTGTGGGCTCTGTAGGGTTTTCTGTATAAAATCATATCATCATCAAATAGAGAAAATTTTATTTCTTTTCAATTCTGATGCCTTTTATTCCTTACCTCATCACTCTGGTTAGGATTTCTAGTACTATAGTGAATAGGAGGTATGAAAGTGGGCATCCTTGTCTTGTTCCAGATCTTAGAGGAAAACCATGCAATCTTTTACCATCAAGAATGGTGTTAGCTATGTGTGTATCATATATAGCCTTTGTTATATTGGAATACGTTCCTTCTATATATAATTTGTTGGGTTTTTATCATGAGTGGATGTCAAACTTTGTCAAATCGCTTTTTTGAATAAGGTGTTCATGTAATTTATTAAGGTGATATATCACGCTTACTTTTTTGTGTATATGGAGCTATTCTTGTACCCCAGGGACACAAACTCCCTGTTCATGGTATATGATCCTTTTAATATGCTGCTGAGTTTGGTTTGCTAGTATTTTACTGAGATATTTTGCATCTGTATTCAGCAAGGATATTGGATTGTAGTTGGCTTTTCTTGTGGTGCCCTTATCTGGCTTTGGTATCAGAGTAATGTTGACTTAGTAAGGTAAATTTGAAAGTGTTACCTCTTTTTTATTTTTTTGAAAAGATTGGTACTAATTCTTCTTTGAATGTTTTGCAGAATTCATGAGTAAAGCCAGCTGGTCTAGCACATTTTGTGTTGAGTGATTTTTGATTACTATGTCAATGACCTTGTCATTCATTCAGATTGTAATTTTTTTTTCCTCATTCATGCTTGGCAGTTTGTATATTTCTAGGAATTTTTCTATGTCTTCTAGGTTGTCCATTTTGTTGGTGGAAAGTTGTTCAGAGTAGTCTCTCATACTCCTTTGTATTTCTGTGTTATCAGTTGAAATGACTTTCATTTACAATTGTATTTGATTTCTCCCATAATTTTTTATTAAAATATATTTGAGCTAGAAAATATGTAAATTAAAGGTATATAACATGGTAATTAGATATTATATATTGCAATATGATTACCATTGTAATGATAGTACTTACATATTTCATAGTTCCTTATTTTGATTCCAATGTTCTGGTTGGAATAATTAAGTTCTAGACTTTGAGCAAGTTTGATTATAATACAATATTTTCTTTTTTTTTTTTTAATGTTTATTTATTTCTGAGACAGAGAGAGACAGAGCATGAGTGGGGGAGGGGCAGAGAGAGAGAGGGGGAGACACAGAATCCGAAGCAGGCTCCGGGCTCCGAGCCGTCAGCACAGAGCCTGATGCGGGGCTCGAACTCACAAACCGTGAGATCATGACCTGAGCCAAAGTCAGTCACTCAACCGACTGAGCCACCCAGGCACCCCCATAATACAGTATTTTCTATGTTTATTACTATGCTTTATATCTCTAGAGCATTTTTACTACTTATTATAAATTTGATCCCAGGGTGCCTGGGTAGCTCAGTAGGATAAGCATCCAACTCTTGGTTTCGGCTCAGGTCATATCTCAAGGTTCGTGAGTTCCAGCCCTGTGTCGGGTTCCACACTGACAGTGCGGAGCATGCTTGGAATTCTCTTTCCCCTCTCTCTCTGTCCCTCCCCCACTCACTCTCTTTCAAAAATAAATAAATAAACTTAAAAATAAATTGTTCCCTTAAGCAACATCTGTCCTGTTCCCTAAGCCCCGATTTCTTGGTAACCACCATTTTTCTATTTTTATAAGTTTGTCTTAGTTTCTACATATAAATGACATCATAGAGTACTTGTCTTTCTGTCCTCCTTTATCATAATGTGCTTGAGGTCCATCCATGCTGTCACAAATGGCAGGATGTCATCCTCTCTCATGTCTGAATAATTGTTTTATACACACACACACACACACACACACACACACACACACACACTTCCTCTTGTTTAGCCTTTAATCCCTTGATGGGAACTTAAGTTGTTTCCCCTCTTGGCTATTGTAAATAATACTGCAATAAACATGGGAGTGTACATATCTCATTGAAGTCCTATATTCATTTCCCTTGGCATATACCCAGAAGTGGAATTGCTGGATCACATGATATTTCTCTTTAGTATTTTGGGGAACTTCCATATTGTTATCCACAGTAGTTGAACCAATTTACATTTCCACAACAGACCACAAACTTTTATTGTCCCTTGTCTTCTTGATTACAGCCATTCTAAAAGGGGTGAGGTGATATCTCAATGTGGTTTTGATTTACATTTTTCTGATTAGTAATATTGAGCATTGTTTCACATAACTGTTGGCCAACCATATATATTCTTTGGAAAAAATGTGTATTTAGGTTAAAAATGTTATTTAAATCCAAGTACATTAACATGCAGTGTAGTATTGCTTTCAGGAATAGAACCCAGTGATTCATCACATATATATAACACCCAGGGCTTATCCCAACCAGTGTCCTCCCTAATTCCCATCACCCATTTAGCCTATCCACCCAACACCCCTCCAACAACTCTCGGTTTTTTTCTCTGTACTTGAGAATCTCTTATGCTTTGCCTCACTCTCTGTTTTTATCTTATTTTATCTTCCCTTCCCGTATATTCATCTGGTGTTTCTTAAATTACACATATGAGTGAAATCATATGATAATTGTCTTTCTCTGCCTGACTTATTTTGCGTAGCATAATACACTCGAGTTCCATCTACATTGTTGCAAATGGCAAGATTTCATTCTTTTTGATTGCCAAGTAATATTCCAGTGTGTGTGTGTGTGTGTGTGTGTGTGTGTGTGTGTATGTGTGTGTATAGTTGTTTATATATATATACATGTATATAATATATAATATATATTATAATTATGGGCATAATAAATATATATAAATATGGGCATAATTATAATTATAAATATATATATAGTTGTATATATATTTATATACACACCACATCTTCTTTATCCATTCGTCAAGTCAGTGGACATTTGGGATCCTTCCATATTTTGGCTATTGTTGATTTTGCTGCTGCAAACATTGGGGTGCATGTGCCCCTTTGAATCAGCATTTTTGTATCCTTTGGATAAATACCTAGTAATGCAATTTCTAGGTCATAGGGTAGTTCTATTTTTAATTTTTTGAGGAACCTCCATACTGGTTTCCAGAGTGGCTGCACCAGTTTGCATTTCCACCAGCAGTGCAAAAGTATTCCCCTTTCTCTGCATCCTCGCTGACATTTTTTGTTCCCTGAGTTGTTAATTTTAACCATTTTGACAGGTGTGAGGTGGTATCTCATTGTAGTTTTGATTTGTATTTCCCTGATGATGAATGATGTTGAGCATTTTTTCATGTGCCTATTAGACACCTGGATGTCTTTGGAAAGTGTCTGTTCATGTCATTTGCCCATTTTTTCACTGGATTATTTGTTTTTTGAGTGTTGAGTTTGATCAGTTCTTTATAGATTTTGGATACTAACACTTTATCTGGTATGTCATTTGCAAATATCTTCTCCCATTCCATCAGTGGCCTTTTAGTTTGTTGATTGTTTCCTTTGCTGTGCAGAAGCTTTTTATCTTGATGAGGTCCCAATAGTTTGTTTTTGCTTTTGTTTCCTTTGCCTCTAGAGACATGTCTAGTAAGAAGTTGCTGCAGCTGAGGTTAAAGAGGCTGTTGGTTGTTTTGTCCTCTGGGATTTTGATGGTTTCCTATCTTATGTTTAGGTCTTTCATCCATTTTGAGTTTATTTTTGTGTATGGAGTAATAAAGTGGTCCAGGTTCATTCTTCTGCATGTTGCTGTCCAGTTTTCCCAACACCGTTTGCTGAAGAAATTGCCATTTTTCCATTGGATATTCTTTCATGCTTTGTTGAAGATTAGTTGGCCATACATTTGTGGGTCCATTTCTTGGCTCTTTATTCTGCTTCATTGATCTGAGTGTCTGTTTTTGTGCCAGTACCATACTGTCTTGACGATTACAGCTTTGTAATACAGCTTGAAGTCCAGAATTGTGATGCCTCCAGTTTTGGTTTTTCTTTTTCAGGATTGCTTTGGCTATTTTGGTGTCTTTTATGGTTCCATAAAATTTTAGAATTGTTTGTTCCAGCTCTGTGAAGAGTGCATGTTATTTTGATAGGGACTGAATTGAATATGTGGATTGCTTTGGGTGGTATCGACATTTAAACAATATTTGTTCTTCTAATCCATGACCATGGAATGCTTTTCCATTTCTTTATGTCTTCTTCAATTTCTTTCATAAGCTTTCTATAGTTTCCAGCATACAGATCTTTTACCTCTTTGGTTAGGTTTATTCCTAGGTATTTTATGGTTTTTGGTGCAATTGTAAATGGGATCAATTCCTTCATGTGTCTTACTGCTGCTTCATTATTGGTGTATAGAAATGCAACCAAATTCTGTATGTTGATTTTATATCCTGTGATTTTGCTGAATTCACGTATCAACTCTAGCAGTTTTTTAGTGGTCTTTCAGGTCTTCCATGTAGAGTATCATGTCATCTGCAAAGAGTGAAAGTTTGACTTCCTCCTTGCTGATTTGGATGCCTTTTATTTCTTTTGTTGTCTCATTGCCGAGGCTAGGACTTCCAATGCTGTGTTCAACAACAGTGGTAAGAGTGGACATCCTTGTTGTGTTCCTGACATTAAGGGGGAAGGCTCTCAGTTTTTCCCCCATCGAGGATGATATTAGCAATGGGTCTTTCATATATGGCCTTAATGATATTGAGGCATGTTCCTTCTATCCCTACTTTCTTGAGGGTTTTTATCAATATTTGTTCTTCCAATCCATGAGAAAAAGGATGGTTTATTTTGTCAAATGGTTTTTTCTGCATCTATTGAGAGGATCATGTGGTTCTTGTCCTTTTATTCACGTTGATAGATTTGTGATAGATATGGAACCAGTCTTGCATCCCAGGAATAAATCCGACTTCATCGTGGTGAATAATTCTTTTAATGTATTGTTGGATTTGGTTTGCTAGTATCTTTTTGAGAATTTTTGCATCCATGTTTACCAGGAAGATTGGTCTGTAATTCTCCTCTTTAGTGGGGTCTTTATCTGGTTTTGGAATCAGTGTAATGCTGGCCTCATTGAATGCATTTGAAGTTTTCCTTCCATTTCTATTTTATGGAACCGCTTCAGAAGACTAGGTATTAACTCTTCTTTAAATGTCTGGTAGAATTCCCCCTGGAAAACCATCTGGCCCTGGACTCTTGCTTGTTGGGAGATTTTTGATTACTGATTCAATTTCTTTACTGGATATGGGTCTGGTAAAATTTTCTACTTCTTCCTGTTTCAGTTTTGGTAGTTTATATGTTTCTAGGAATTTGTCTATTTCTTCCAGATTGCTCAAATTGTTGGTATATAATTGCTACTACTATTCTCTTATTGTTGAATTTCTGTGGTGTTGTTTTCTTTTTGTGTGTTTCTTTGCTCTCTTCTCTTTCATTGGTGATTTTATTTCTGTCATTTCCTTTTTCTTTTTGATAAATTTGGCTGGGGGTTTATCAGTTTTGCTTATTCTTTCAAAGAACAAGCTCATGGTTTTGTTGATCTGTTTTGTTTTTAAATTTTGATATCATTGATTTCTGCTCTAACCTTTATTATTTCCCTTCTTCTGCTTGTTTTGGACTTTATCTGCTATTCTTTTTTCCAGTTCCTTTAGGTGTAAGGTTATGTTGTGTATTTGAGACATTTATTTCTTCTTTAGGAAGGCCTGGATTGCTATTTATTTCTCTCTTATGACCACCTTTACTGCATCCCAGACTGTTGTGGACTGTTGTGTTTTCATTTTCACTGGCTTCCATGTACTTTTTAATTTCCCCTTTAGTTTCTTGATTAACCCATTTATTCTTTAGTAGGATGTTCTTTAATCTCCAAGTATTTGTAGTCTTTGCAGTTTTTTTTCTTGTTGTTGATTTCAAGTTTCATAATGTTGTGGTCTAAAAATAGGCATGGTATGATCTCGATCTTTTTGTACTTGTTGAGGGCTGATTTGTGGCCTTTATGTGACTTATTCTGGAGAATGTCCCATGTGCACATGAGAAGAATGTGTATTCTGGTGCTTTAGGATGAAATGTTCTGAATATATCTGTTAAGTCCATTTGGTCCAGTGTGTCATTCCAAGCCATTGTTTCCTTGTTGATTTTCTGTTTAGGTGATCTATCCGTTGCTAAGTGGGGTGTTAAAGACTCCTACTATTATGGCATTATTATCAATGCATTTCTTTATGTTTGTGATTGATATATTTGGGTTCCTTCAAGTTGGGGACATAAATATTTACATTTGTTAGACCTGCTTGGTGGATAGACCCCTTAATTATGATATAACGCCCTTCTTTATCTCTTATTACAGTCTTTGTTTTAAAATCTAGTTTGATATGAATGTGGCTATTCTGGCTTTCTTTTGATGTCCATCAGCATGAGAGATGGTTCTCTATCTCCTCACTTTCAATCTTCAGGTGTCTTTAGCTCTAAAATGAGTGTCTTAGAGGCATCATATGAATGGGTTTTTTAAAAAATACATTCTGATACTCTATATCTTTTGATTGGAGTGTTTAGTCCATTTACATTTAGAGTGGTTATTGAAAGGCATGAATTTAGTGCCATTGTGTTACATGTAGAGTTGGTGTTTCTGGTGATGTTCTCTGGTCATTTCTAATCTTTGTTGGTTTTGGTCTTTTTAATTTTGTTTTGTTTTTTCTCCACTCAAAGGAATCCTCCTTAAAATTTCTTGCAGACCTCATTTAGCAGTCTCAAACTCCTTTAGTTTTTGTTTGTATGGGAAACTGTTTATCTCTCCTTCTATTTGGAATGACAGCATTGCTGGATAAAGAATTGTTGGCTGCATATTTTTTCTAATTCAGCCTGTTGAATATACTGTGCCATTCCTTTCTAGCCTATCAAATTTCTGTGGACAAGTCTGCTATGAACCTGATCTGTCTTCTTTTTAGGTAAGGACTTTATCTCCTTTGCTGCTTTTATAATTCTTTCCTTGTCTGTGTATTTTGTGAATTTGACTAGGATATGCCTTGGTGATGGTTGTTTTTTGTTGAATGTAATGGGAGTTCTCTGTGCTTCTGGGATTTTGATGTCTGTGTCCTTCCCCAGATTGGGAAAGTTTTCAGCTACAGTCTGCTCATATGAACCTCTGCCCCTTTTTTCTCTCTCTTCTTCTTCTGGGACTCCTATGATTCAAATGTTAATCCTTTTTTAAAAAGTATTTTTTAAGTTTATTTATTTGCTTTGAGAGAGAGATTCAGAGTGCACAAGTGGGGGAGGGGCAGAAAGAATACAAAAATCCCAAGCAGACTCCACACTGTCAATGCAGAGCTCGATGCAGGGCTTGAACCCATGAACCGTGAGATCATGACCTGAGCTGAAATTAGGAGTCATCCGCTTAACAGACTGAGCCCAATATTAGTCCTTTTTAATAGAGTTCTTTAAGTCTTGTATTGTGATCTTTTGCCTTTGTTTCCCTCTTTTTTTCTGCTTCATTACTATCTAACTTCTTCACTACTCTGCTTCCTCCATCCTTGCTGTCACGGCATCCTTTGAGATTGCATCTTGTTTAAAGCATTTTTAATTTTGGCCTGACTAGATTTTAGTTCTTTTATCTCCACAGAAAAGAATTCTCAGGTGTCTTCTATGCTTTTTCAACCCTAGCTTGTATTCTTATAATCTTGGTTTTAATTCTAGATCAGACATCTTATATCTGTGTTGATAAATCCCTGGCTGTAATTTCCTCCTGTGTTTTTGGGGTGAATTGATCCATTTTGTCATTTTTGGAGGAAGAAAAATATTAATACAATAAAAAATTATAATTAAAAAACTAAAAACAGAACAAACCAAATAAAGGAAGCTAGATCCTAGGTGTTTTTGTCTGATGGTTGAGAGAAGCTTGATAGAATAGAGAAAAAAGAGAAAGGGAAAAAAAAGTTTTAAAAAATTAAAAAAAATTTAATAGAATAAAATAAAGAATATAAAATAGAATTAAAAAAATAAAAAACGATAAAGAATGTGCTCTTTTTATATCCAAGAAAGAGAAAGAAAAGAAAGAAAAAAGAAAACAATTTCAGCAAAAACAGAAGCAAAGAAAACAAACAAATAAATGAACCAGCAACCAGAATGAAACTTGAATGAAGTTACATCCTGTTTCCCCTAGAACTGAAACTTTGCAGTGCACTATAGTCTGTAGACTATTAAGCAGGTGGAAGGGATTTGTGCTGTTCTTCTGGGAGATGTGCCTGGAGGGTGCAGTTGGGCAGGACTTGGTGTAATGCCACTGTTCTCCACTTGGTAGCGCTGCTTAACTTATTGGGGTCCATCCATATGGTGCACGCATGTGTGCACATGGGCTAGAAGTGGAAATGGCTTCACCCAGCTCCCTAGTGTCTGGCTCGGGAGTGATACATCCTTACCAACCCATGATCAAGCAGCCGTATTTTGTTTCAGGCCCCTGTCAGCTCCCTACCTCCAACTTGTCTGTGTCTAAGTGGTCCACCTGCCAGGTGGCACCTCCCTTCAGAGTTTTATCTCAGCTGGGGTTGTGTTTCAAACCCCACACTTCAGAGACCCCCCATGGCTCAGACTCCCACCAGTTCTCTGGTGGAGGGTCTGGCTGAGCAACAGCCAGTTCCAGGTTTTGCTGCCCTTGGAATCTTTGTTCCAGTATCAGTAAATGTGGCTATTCTCTGTGTCTACTGGGACCTTTGCCTGCAGGGAGGCTTATGATCTCTACCAAATGCACTCCAAGCAGGGGAACGAGTTCTCCCAGCATGGCACATTGACCCCTTGGACCCTGCTGTCTGCTCCTGGGATTTGACCTGCTTCCTTACCAGAGCACCGCCAGTCACTGAGCTCCAAAACTTCAGACTCTGTGCTTCACTGTTTGTAGAATGCTGGTGGTATTGAAACCCTCTCCTTTCTCCCTATCATTGTTCTTGGAGAACAGATTTCTTGTTCGGTCCCTTGCAAGTGTTTTCACTCTTTTTATCTCCAGCTACTTTCTTTCAGGGGAGTGCTTTTCTTGCAGGATCCCAATGTGCCACACTCTCCCCCTTTCTCCTCTCCTTCTCCTTTCTTCGTGAGAATCACTTCCTCCCCTCTGCAGCTCCACGGCTTTTCTTTCCCCCAGTTCACCTCTCTGCACCACCTACTTGCCAAGTTCTCCAGCTCCAATTATGTAGATCGTTGCATTAATCCTCGAATCAATTTTCTAGGTGTTCAAAATGGTTTGGTGCTGATCTAGCTGTGGTTCAGAGATGCGACAAGCTCAGGGTCCCCATAATACTCTGCCATCTTAACTCCTCTCTCTCCTCCATTTCTGACAACCACCAGTCTTTTCTCTGAGTTGAATGTTTTTTTGTTTGTAGATACCACATATAAGTGAACCCATAAGAATTTGTCTCTGTCTGACTTATTTCATTTAGCATAATGCCCTTAAGTTCATTCATGTTTTCACATAAGGCAAGATTTTATTCTTTTCTATGGCTGAATAATATCCATTACACACACCCCACATTTTATTTGTCCATTCATCTGTCAGGGGATACAGTCTTTGCCCCCATATCATGGCTATTATATAAATGCTGCAATGACCATGAGAGTGTATGTATCTTTTCGTTAGTCTATTCATTTTTTTTTTTTTTTTTTTTTTTAGTAAATACCCACAGTTGGAGTGGCTGGACCATATTGTAGTTCAATTTGTAATTTTTTCAGAAATTTCTAAACTGTTTTTCATAGTGGCTACACCAATTTACATGTCTGCCGACAGCACAAAATATTCTCTTTACTCAACATCCTTGCCTATGCTTGTTATCTCTTGTTTATTTGTTTTTAGTAATATCCTTACAGGCGTGAGATGATAGCTCTTCATGGTTTGGGTTTGCATTTCCCTGATGGTTAGTGATGTTGAGCATCTTTTTATGTGTTTGTTGGCCATCTGTATATCTTTAAGAAATATCTATTTAGGTCCTCTGCACATTTTCTTAATCATATTGTTTGATTTTTTCCCTATTGAATTGTATAACTTCTTTATCTTAAATACTAACCCCTTATGAGATATGACTTGCAAATATTTTGCTCATTCTGTAGAGTGATTTTATGCTTTGTTGATGGTTTCCTGTGCAGAAGGTTTTTAGTTTGCTATAGTCCTTCTTGTTTGTTTTTGCTTTTGTTGCCTTGCTTTTGGTGTCAACTCCAAAAAATCATTGCTAAGAATGATATCAAGGAGCTCCCCCTGCCATGTTTTGTTCTAGGAGTTTTATAGTTTGAAGTCTTGCATTCAAGCTATTAATCCATTTTTACTTTTTTGTGTATAAAGCACTATAGTGGTCCAGTTTCATTCTTTTGCATGTGGCTGTCAAGTTTTTCCAGAACCATTTATTGAAGAGATTGTTTTCCCATTTATATTTTTGGCTCTGTTTTATAAGCTAAACGACTGCACATGTGTGAGTTTATTTCTGGGATCTCAATTCTGTTTCATTGATCTTTGTGTCTCTTCTTTTGCCAACACCATACTGTTTTGATTACCGTGGCTTTATAATAGTGTTTGAAATCAGGGCATGTAACTCCCCCAGCTTTGTTCTTTCTCAAGGTTGTTTTCACTGTTTGGGGTTGTTTGTGATTTCATACAAATTTTAGGATTTTTTTTTGCTACTTTGTAAAAATTGCCTTTAGAATTTTGATAGCGGGGGGCAACCTGGGTTGCTCAGTCAGTTGAGTGTCTGACTTCAGCTCAGGTCATGAACTTGTGGTTCATGGGTGTGAGCCCCACGTCAGGTTCTGTGCTGACAGTTGGGAGCCTGGAGACTGCTTCCAATTCTGTGTCTCCTTCTCTTTCTAACCCTCCCCCACTCGTGATCTCTTTCTCTCTTAAAAATAAATAAAGATTAAAAAAATTAAATAGGATTTTGATAGGATTATATAGGCATATGTCTGTTGATTGTTAATTCTTCTAATTCATGATTAAGAATTTGTTACATTTATTCATGTCTTTAATTTCTTTCATTAATATTTTATAGTTATATCATTGTATAGTGCATGATTAATATTGCATAGTTATCAAGGTACAGGTCTTTTGCTTCCTTGATTAAATTTATTAGTAGATATTTGATTCTTCTTTATGCACTTAGAAATAGGTTTTCTTAGTTTCTTTCTGATAGTTTGTTATTAGTGCATATAAATACACAGGATTTTTATTTATTGATTAGTATCCTGCAACTGTCCTGAGTTTTATTCATTCGAACAGTTATTTGGTGGAGTACTTAGGGTTTGCTATATATATCATCTGAAAATGGTGACAGTTTTGCTTCCATTCTAATTTCAATGTGTTTAATTTATTATTATTTTGACTAATTCCTCTGGTTATGACTTCTAGTACTGTGATGAATAAAAATAGCAAGAGGTGGGCATCCTTGTCTTATAACTGATTTTGGGGGAAAGCTTTCAGCTTTTCACCATTCAGTGTAATGTTAGCTAAGTGCTTGTCATATGTGACCTTTCTGTCATGTTGAGTTATGTCCCCTCGATACCTACTCTGTTGAGAGCTTTATTGTGAATGGGTGTTGAATTGTTAAAATTCTCTTTCTGCAGATATTGAGATGATAATATGATATTTTATTGAAGTATATTTGAGATGTGATATATTAATTTCAGGTGTACCACACAGTGATTTGACATTTATATACCTTATGAAATGAACACAATATGTCTGGTTACCATCTGTCTACCATACATAGCTATTAGAATCCTATTGACTATATTGTCTATGCTGTACTTACATCTCTGTGGCTTATTTTAAAACTAAAAGTTTGTACCTCTCAATCCCCTTGAAATATTTTGACCAAGCTCCTGCCCCCATCCCTTTGGCAACCACAAGTTTTTTTTCTCTGTACTTATGAGTCTTTTTCTGCTTTTGTTTTATTCATTTGTTTTGTTTTTTAGATTCCACATATAAGTGAAATCACAAGGTATTTGACTTATTTCCCTTACATAATACATTCTAGGTCCATCCATGTTGCTGCAAATAACAAGATTACATTCTTTTTATGGCTGAGTAAAATTCTTTAAAAAAAATTTTTTATAATGTTTATTTTTGAGACAGAGAGAGAGAAAGAGCATGAATGGGGGAGGAGCAGAGAGAGAGGGAGACACAGAATCGCAAGCAGGCTCCAGGCTCTGAGCTGTCAGCACAGAGCCCTATGCAGGGCTGGAACTCGCAAGCTGTGAAATCATGACCTGAGCCGAAGCCGGACGCTCAACCGACTGAGCCACTCAGGTGCCCCATGGCTGAGTAAAATTCTATTGTATGTGTATGCCACATCTTTATACATTCATCTATCGATGGATACTTAGGTTGGTTTCATATTTTGGTTATTGTAAAATATGAGCAATGAACATAGGGGCATATATATCTCTTATAATTCGTGTTTTTTGTTTTCTTCAAATATGTATCTGGAAGTAGAATTTCTGGGTGGGGTGGTATTTCTATTTTTAATTTTTTGAGGAACAGTGATACTGTTTTCCATACTGTATGTCTGCACCAATTTACAATCCCATCAACAGTGCATGATGTTTTTCTTTTCTCCACATCCTGGCCAACATTTGTTAATTCTTATCACTTTGATACTAGTCATTGTGAAAGTGTGAGGTGACACCTTATTGTGGTTTCGATTTGCATTTCCTTGGTGATGAGTGATGTTGGGCATCTTTTCACATGCCTGTTTGCCCTCTGTGTGTCATCTTTAGAGAAATGTCTATTCAAGATTTCTGTCCAGGGGCGCCTGGGTGGCTCAGTCAGTTGAGCGTCCGACTTTGGCTCAGGTTATGATCTCACAGTCTGTGAGTTTGAGCCCCGCATCGGGCTCTGTGCTGATGGCTCAGAGCCTGGAGCCTGCTTCCGATTCTGTGTCTCCCTCTCTCTCTGCCCCTTCCCTGCTCGTGCTCTCTCTGTCTCAAAAATAAATAAAAACATTAAGAAAAAAAATTAAAAAAAAAGATTTCTGTCCATTTTTTAAATTGGATTGCTAGCTCTTTTGGTGTTGACTTGTATGAGTCCTTTGTGTCGTTTTCATATTAATCTCTTACTGGATATATCATTTGCAAATACATTCTTTTATTCAGTAGCTTGCCTTTTCATTCGGTTAATGGTTTCCTCTCTGCAAAAGCTTTTCCGTCTTTTGTAGTACAAATCACTTAATTTTGCCTTTGTTGTCTTTGCCTCAGGAGACATCCAAAAAATTGCTAAGACAGAAGTCCATGAGTTTACTGCCTGTGTTTTCTTTGGGGAGTTCTATGGACTCAGGTCTTATGTTTAGGTCTTCAATCCATTATGATTTCATTTTTGTGTGTGGTATAAGAAAGTGGTCCAGCTTCATTCTTTGCCATGTAGCTGTCCAGGTGTCCCTGTACCATTTACTGAGGAGTCTGTCTTTTCCCATTATATATTATTACCTTCTTCATTGTAGACTGGCTATACAAGTGTGAGTTACCTCCTGACTGTCAATTCTGTTCCATTAGTTGATGTTCCTGTTTTTGTGCCAATATATCTGTTTTGATCACTATAGCTTGGTAGTATAGTTTGAAATCTGGACCATGATACCTCCAGCTTTGTTATTCTTAAGATTGCTTTGGCTATATTCAGGGTCTTTTGTAGGTCCACACAAATTTTTAAATTGTTAGTTCCACTTTTGTAAAAAATGCTATTGGTATTTTATAGAGATTGCATAATCTGTAGATTGCTTTGGGTAACATGGACTTTTTAACAACATTAATTCTTGCGATCAATAAACATGACACATTTTCCATTTATTTGTATTATCTTCATCCATGTGTTGTAATTTTTGGTATACAGGTCTTTAACCTCCCTGGTGAAATTTATTTCTAGGTATTTTATTCTTTTTAATGCAGTTGTAAATGGGATTGTTTATTTAATTTCTCTTTTTGATAGTTTATTATTAGTGTACAGAAACACAACGGGTTTTTGTATATTAATTTCGAATCCTGAAAATTTACTTATTTATTTTAAGAGGTTTTTTTGTGTGTGGAATCTTTAGGATTTTTTATGTATAGTTTCATGTCATCTGCAAACAATGACAAATTGACTTCTTCCTCACCAGTTTGGATGCATTTATGTATTATTCTGGCCTGATTGCTGCTGGTAAGACTTCTAGTACTATATTGAATAAAAGTGGCAAGAGTGGGCATTCTTGTTTTGTACCAGATATTAGAGGAAAAGCTTTCAACTCTTCATTATGAAAGTATTATATTAGCGGTGGGTTTGTTACATATTGCCTTATTATGTTGAAGTATGTTCCCTCTATATACACTTTGTTGAGAGTTTTATCATGTATGGATGCTGAGTTTTGTCAAATGATTTCTCTGCATCTATTGAAATAATCATAGGATTTTATCCTTCATTTTGTTAATCCAGTGTATGATGTTGATTTGTGGATATTGAACCATGTTTGTTTCCCTGGACTAAATATCACATGTTTGTGGTGTGTGATCTTTTTAATGTATTGTTGACTTCAGTTTGCTAATATTTTGTAAGAATTTTTGCATCAGTGTTCATCATGAATATTGGGCTGTAACTTTTTTGTGGTTTATTTATTTGTAAATTTTTTTTTAATGTTTATTTATTTTTGAGACAGAGACAGAGCATGAACGGGGGAGGGGCAGAGAGAGAGAGAGAGGGAGACACAGAATCTGAAGCAGGCTCCAGGCCCTGAGCTGTCAGCACAGAGCCTGACGTGGGGCTCAAGCTCAGGAACTGCGAGATCATGACCTGAGCTGAAGTCAGACGCTTAACTGACTGAGCCACCCAGGCACCCCTTTTGTAGTTGTTTTTTTAATGTTTATTTTTTGAGAGAGAGAGAGAGAGAGAGAGAGACAGACAGGATGTGAGTGGGGGAGGGGAAGAGAGAGGAGACCCAGAATCCCAAGTAGGCTCCAGGCTCTGAGCTGCTAGCACAGAGCCCGATGCAAGGCTTGAACCCATGAGCCATGTGATCATGACCTGAGCCAAAGTCCGCCGCTTAACTGAGGCACCCAGGCGCCCCTTTTTGTAGTTTTTATGGCTGGTTTTGTTAGCAGAATAATGCTGGCCTTACAGAAATTGGAAAGTGTTCTTTTTCAAACTTTTATGTAATAATTTGAGAATAGGTATTAACTCATCTTAAAATGTTTAGTATAATTTATCTATTAAGATGGCTGGTCCTAGACTTTAGTTTATTGGGAGCTTTTTGATTCCTGATTCAACTTTATTATAAGTAATCAGTCTGTTTAGATTTTTTTCCCCCCAATTCAATCTTGGAAGATTATATGTTTGTAGAAATGTATCCAATTATTTTTTTGTGGAATGATTTATTATTTAATCATTTGTTGTAGTTTCTTATGATCCTTTGTATTTTCTTGGTGTTGGTTGTAACTTCTTTTATTTCTGATTCAGATTTTTTTTTTAAAATGAGTCGAGGTAAAGTTTTATCAGTTTTGTTTATCTTTCAAACAACTAGCTTAGTTTCTGTAATCTTTTATGTTGTCTTTTTATACACTGTTACTTATTCCCACTCTGGTCTTTATTATTTATTTCCTTCTACTAACTTTGGGCTTTGTCGGGTTTTTCTAGTTCCTTTAGTATAAGGTTAGATTGTTGGAGATTTTTTTTTTCTTCTTCTTACGTAGGGCTGTATTGCTTATATAATTCATTCTTATAACTGCTTTACTGTGTTCCATAGATTTTATTTATTTTTATTTTTATTTTTATTTTTTAACGTTTAATTTTTGAGACAGAGAGAGACAGAGCATGAACGGGGGAGGGGTAGAGAGAGAGGGAGACACAGAATCGGAAGCAGGCTCCAGGCTCTGAGCCATCAGCCCAGAGCCCGACGAGGGGCTCGAATTCATGGACCAAGAGATCTTGACCTGAGCTGAAGTTGGACGCTTAACCCACTGAGCCACCCAGGTGCCCCTGTGTTCCGTAGATTTTAGAATAATGTTTCCGTTTTATTTGTCTGAAGGTATTTTTTGATTTTTCTTTGATTTTTTTTTTTTAATTGACATAATGGTTGTTTAGTAGCATGCTGTTAAGTAGTCTGTTAATATTTTTCCAGTTTCTTCCCCCAGTAAGTAATTTCTAGTTTCATACTATTGTGGTCAGAAAAGACCGTTGGTATCATTTCAATTTCTTCAATTTACTGAGACCTGTTTGGTGGCCTAATATGTGGTCTATCCTGGAGAACGTTCTATATATACTTGAAATGTATATATGTTCTGCATTGTTTGGATGGAATGTTCTGTGTGTATCTGTTAACTCCATCTGGTCTAAGGTGTTGTGTAAGGCCAATGCTTTCTTACTGATTTTTTTTGGTGGATCAACTATCCATTGAAGTAAGTAGAATGTTTAAGTTCCCTACTATTTTGAAATTACTGTGAATTTCTTTGTTAATATTTGCTTTACATATTTAGGTGTTTCTATGTTGGGCATATAGATATTTATAATTGATATATATTGTGGAATTGATCCCTTTATTATGTAATGCTTCTTTTTTTTGGTCTCTTGCTATAGTCTGTTTTAAAGTCTTTTCCCCACCTGATGTAAGTGTTGCTGCCCCAGCTTTTAAACATTTCATTTGCATGGACTCTTGTCCTATTTTTCACTTCAAAGCTACATGTGTTTTTAGCTCTTATGTGAGTTTCTTGTAGATGGCATATAAATGGGACTTATTTTTTTTACTCCTTCAGTGATCTTATATCTTTCTTTTGATTGGACCATTTAGATGATTTAAAGTAATTATGTGTAGTTCTTCTCTGTTCCTTTTTTGTCTTGCTCTCTTATTTTGTGATTTGAGAAATTTAGTGTTAGTATTCCTTCTTCTTTATTTTTGAATATCTATTACAAGCTTTTGGTTTATAGTTAACATGAGGGTTATATATAACACCCTGTGTATATAGCAGTCTATTTTAAGCTGAAAAGTGCTTAATGTCAAAACATTCTAAAAGAACTGTCTTTATGTAACTTCCCATATATTTTGTGATTTGTTATCTGTTTTACATAGCAACAAAAGATATTTTTTCTTTTATAATTTGCTTCTACTTAGGGCGTTTCTAGTACAGAAGACTCTTGAGTATTTCTTGTAAGATCACTTTAGTGACGATAAACTCATTTAACTTTTGTTTGCTTGAAAAATCTTTCTCTTTCCTTCACTTCTCAATGACAACCTTGCCAAGTAGAGTATTCTTGGTTCTAAGCATTTTCTTTTCAGCTCTTTGAATATATTTTGCCACTCCCTTCTGGCGTGAAGTCTTATGGGTGTTACCTTGTATGTACCTAATTGTTTTTCTTCTGCTGCTTTTAAAATTCTCTACTTTTTGAAATATTAGTTACTATATGTCTTAGTGTGGACTTCTTTGGGTTTATTTTGTTTGGGGATCTCTCACCTTTCTGGAGCTGGATGTCTGTGTCCTTCCCCAAGTTAGCAAAGTTTTCAGAAATTATTTCCTTAAGTTTTTCTCCCTTGTCCTTCTGAGATTCCTATAATGTAAGTATTAGTATGCTTGATGTTATCCCAGGGGGTCCTTAAATTGTTAGCGTTTAATTTTTTTTTTTTTTTTCTTTTTGCTGTTTGGGTTGGATGTTTCTACTACCATGTCTTTGAGATTGCTGATTGGCTTTTCTTAGCCTCAGAAATCTGTTGATTTCTTCTAGTGTATTTTTCATTTCAATTATTCTTCAGCACCGAAACATATATATTTATATTTTATCTCTTTGTTGAAGTTCTTACTGTGTTGATCCATTCTCTCGGTTCAGTGAGCATCTTTGTGACTTTTACCTTGAAATCTTTATCAGGTCCATTGTTTATCTCCATTTCATTTAGTTCTTTATCTGAGGTTTTGTCTTATTCTTTCCTTTGGAATATATTTCTGTCTCCTCATTTGGTTTATCTGTATTGTTTTCTATGTATTATTTAGATCAGCTGTATTACCATTCTTGAAAGAGTGGTCTTATGTTAAATGCATCCTGTGGCTCTCAGAAGCACAATCCTCCCTGGTGACCAGAACGGAGCCCTCCACCAGTATCCCCTGCAGGCAGCCTTCTCTTGTGGCTGCAGTGTGACAGCTCCAGCAAGATGGTGGGTGGAGCTGGCCCCTGGACTGGCTGGCTGAGAGGACTGGCAACATCTGCTGGGGGTGCCCTGGTGGGCAGGGCTGGCCCCAGGTTTGGTTGGCCGTTAGGCCCAGTTATGAATACTGCAGGTGTGCTGGTAGGTGAGGTTTGCCCTGCCTAATGCAGGGGCCCCTTTTAAGGGACCCAGTTTACAGCTGAGACTGCCTACTGGATGTGGCAGAACAGTAGCCACTCTGTGGGGTGCTGGTCCCATCTGAGTCCATGCATCAGGTTTGGCAGTGAGGCTCCACAGGAGGGGAAAGGGGACAACAGTGCTGGCTGAGGCCACCATCAGGTTTGGTGGGTTGGGAGCTGCTTTGGGAGAGCTCCAGAGTGGGCAGATGGGGAGGAGTGTGTCTGCAGGGGAAGAGAGTGGAAGGGTAGGGGTTGCTAGCAATGTATATGAAGGTGTCAGAACTGGCACTCACCAGCACCAGGCCTGCTAGGCAGAAGGAGGTCAAGAAAAATGGCACCTGCCTGCACTTTGATCCCTGGATAAAGTTCCTACAGAATTCTGTTCCT
The DNA here is from genome assembly GCF_018350195.1 of Panthera tigris. Taxonomy (NCBI): domain Eukaryota; kingdom Metazoa; phylum Chordata; class Mammalia; order Carnivora; family Felidae; genus Panthera; species Panthera tigris. The sequence continues at coordinate 6,668,225 of NC_056663.1, read as the reverse complement.
CCAGCATACAACCTAAAATTAGTCGGTAATCTTCATGTAATGTCCCAGGTGCTTTTCAGACTGCTGCCTCTGTGCTAAGTCTGGGAGCAGGTGAGTTCATGCCCTTGCACTTTAACAGCAGAGTCTCCACTTTCTAGAGCCCTCTGGCTCTCCTGGTGGTGATTCTGGTTGGTTTTTGAAGATCCTTGAGGTGAGTACAACTGATTTTTAAAGCCAGATTTTATGGGAGTTGATCTTACCAGTGGTGCCTATGGTAGGGGGAGTATTGTCTGGGGTGGGGCTTGAAGCCTTTGCTCCTGAGGAAGGACCTCCAAGTCTGTGATACTTCTCTTTGTGGGTCACCATGCCAGGGATGTGGGTCCTGAACTGAATGTGTTTCTGCCTCATCTCCCCATCTTGATGTGCCTTTTTCCTTATATCTTTAGCTTTGGAACAGCTGTTATGCTAGTCGTTAGGTCTTCTCAGACCTTGGTATGTCCATGGGAAGGGGTGAGCACAGGATCTTGGCGTGTATGCCATGTTGAGTGAGAGCCTCTAATGATACAGTTTTTATCCTTCATTTTATTTTGTGGTATCACATGGATGGATCTGCAGACATTGAACGTTCTTGTGTTCCAGAATAAATCTCATTTGACCATCATTTAGGTCTTTTAATGTGTTGTTGAATTTGTTTTGTTAATATTCCATGGGCGATTTTTCAACCTATATTCATCATGGATATCGCCTGTCATTTTTTCTTTATTTTTTGATTGTGTCCTCTGGTTTTGCTATTGGGGTAACACAGGCCTTACAAAACAGTTTGGAAAAATCCCCTTTTCTTTAACTTTTAAAAAGTATTTGAAAAAGATTGGTATTTCTTCTTTAAAAGTTGCATTGGGGTGCTTGGGTGGCTCAATTGGTTAAGTGTCTGACTTTGGATCAGGTCATGATCTCACAGATTGTGAGTTTGTGTCCTGTGTCGGGCTCTGTACTGACAGCTCGGAGCCTGGAGCCTGCTTCAGATTCTGTGTCTCCCTCTCTCTCTGCCCCTCCCCTGCCCATACTCTGTCTCTATCTCCTTGAAAAATAAACATTAAAAAAAATATTTTTTTAAGTTGTGTAAAATTCACCAGTAAAACTGTGTGATCCTTAAGTTTTTTGTTGTTGTTGGAAGGGTTTTCATTACTAATTGAATCTCTTCATTAGTAGTTGGTCTGTTCAGATTTTAGATTTCTTCCTGATTCAGTCTAGGTAGATTTTATATTTTTAGGAATTTACCCATTTCTTCTAGATTGTCAAATGCGTTGGTTTATAATAGTTCATATTAGTCCTTTTTGATCCTTCGTATTTCTGTGGTATCAGTTGTAACATCTCTTTTTTCATGTCTGAATTTGAGTTCTCCTTTTTTTTCCTGGAGAATCTAGTTAGAGGTTTGTCAATTTTGTTTATTTTTTCAAAGAATCAGCTCTTAATTTATTGATTTCCCCCCCCCACTGTCTTTTTAATCTCTACTTATTTCTACTCTAGTAGTTTTTCCTTCTTTCTACTATTTTATTTTTCTAGTTCCTTGAGTTGTAAGATTAGGTTGTTAATTGAGATACTTCTTATTTCCTGATGTAGGCCTTTCTTGCTATGAACTTTCCTCTTAGAACTGCTTTTGCTATATCCTATAGGTTTTGGTATAATTTATTCCCACTTTTATTTGTTCAAGCTGTGTTTTAATTTCTATTTTATTTCTTCATTGACCCATTTGTTCACAGTATATTGTATACTCTCCACATGTTAGTGAACTTTCTAGTTTTCTTATTGACATCAATTTCTAGTTTCATAATGCTGTGGTGAGAAAAGGTCCTGGTTATGATTTCAATCTTCTTAAATTTATTAAGACTTGCTTTGTGGCCTGACATGGATGTATCCTGAAGAATGTTCCATGTTCCCTTAAGTGAATGTTTATGTTGTTGCTTTTGGATAGAATGTTCTCTATATATCTAAGAAGTCTGGTCTAATGTGCTAAGACCAGTGTATCCTTACTTATTTTCTGTCTTTATGATCTATCCATTGATGTATATCAGATATGCACGTTCTTGACTATTGTTATGCAGCATTCTGTTTCTCCCTTTACATTTTTTTAAATGTTTGTTTTTGAGAGAGAGAGAGAGAGAGAGAGAGAGAGCGAGCACGAGCAGGGGAGGGGCAGAAAGAGGAGACACAGAATCCGAAGCAGGCTCCAGGCTCTGAGCTGTCAGCACAGAGCCTGATGTGGGGTTGGAACCCATGGACTGTGAGATCATGACCTGAGTTGAAGTCAGACGCTAAACCAACTGAGCCACCCAGACACCCCTCTCTGTCTCTCCCTTTTAAATTTAATATTTCCTTTACATATTTAGGTGCTACCGTGTTGGTTGCATAAATATTTACAAATTTTATATGTACATGTTGGATTGACCCATTCATCATTGTATAATGACCTTCTTTGTCTGCTATTGCAGTCTTTGATTTAAAGTCCATTTTGTTTGGGGGCACCTGGGTGGCTCAGTCGGTTAAGCATCTGACTTCAGCTTGGGTCATGATCTCACGAGCCCCGCGTCGGGCTCTCTGCTGACAGCTTGGAGCCTGGAGCCTGCTTCAGATTCTGTGCCTCCTTCTCTCTCTCCACCCCTCCCCCACTCACAGTCTGTCTGTCTCTCTCAAAAATAAACATTAAAAAAAGTTAAAAATAAATAAATAAAAAATAAAGTCCATTTTGTCTGATATAAGTGTAGCTACCCCAACTTTCTTTTCATTTCCATTTGCATGAAATATCATTTTCCATCCCTTTGATTTGTGTGCTTAAAGCTGAAATATGTCTTCAAAGGTAGCATATACTTAGGTCTTTTTTTTTTTTTAAACCATTTAAGCACAGTGTCTTATGAATGGAAAATGTACTCCATTTACAATTTGAATTACTTATTACAATTTGAATTACTTATTACAATTTGAATTATTTCCTGACTGTTTTGTAATTCTTCTCTATTTCTTATTGTCTTATTCCCTTAATTTGTGGTTTGCTGGCTTTCTCCAGCAGTATGAATACACACTTTAATCTTTTCTTTACTATAAGCTTGTTTTGTGCTTACCAGGAGACTTACATATAACAACTTAGGTTTGTAACAGTCATTTTGATAACAACTTAAGTTTAAATGTATTCTAAAGTTCTATATTTATACTCCCTTCACCATAGTTTGTGTTTGATGTCACATTTTCTATCTTTTTATATTGTACATCTATTGTTTTTACTTTTTAAAAAAAATTTTTTTAATGTTAATTTATTTTTGAGAGAGAGGAAGACAGAGTGCAAGTGGGGGAGGGGCAGAGAGAGAGAGAGAGAGAGAGAGAGACAGAATCAGAAGCAGGCTCCAGGCTCTGAGCTGTCAGCACAGAGCCCGACGTGGGGCTCGAACTCACGAACCATGAGATCATGACCTGAGCCGAAGTCGGACGTCCAACTGACTGAGCCACTCAGGCACCCCTTACTTCCTTTTTTAAAGTTTTTATTTAAATTTCAGTTGCCATACAGTGTAATATTAGTTTCAGGTGTATAGTATAGTGATTCAACACTTCCATACCTCACTCTGTGCTCATCACAAGTGTGCTCCTTAATCCCCATCACCTATTTCCTCCATCCCCCCCACCTCCCCTTTGGTAACCATCAGTTTGTTCCCTATTGTTAAGAGTCTGTTTCTTGGTTTTCTTCTCTCCCTCTTTTTCCCTTTGCTCATTTGTTTCTCAAATTCCCCATATGAGTTAAATCATATGGTATTTGTCTTTCTCTGGCTGACTTACTTCACTTAGCACAATACTCCCTAGCTCCATCCATGTTGTTGCAAATGGCAAGATTTCATTCTTTTTTATGGCTGAGTAATATTCCATTATATGTGTAGATGCCACAAAGTAGGTGGTAATGCCTTAAGTGTATGCATGTTGTCAGGCCCAGGGGCCTCTTCCATCCTTGTCAAGGGCAGTGCTAACCTTCTCTCTTTTCATACAGTGTGTGTGTGTGTGTGTGTGTGTGTGTGTGTGTGTGTGTGTACCACCTTTTCTTTATCCATTTATCAGTCTGTGGACATTTGGGCTATTTCCATACTTTGGCTATTGTTGATAATGCTGCTATAAACATTGAGGTACATGTATCCCCTTGAATTCGTATTTTTGTATTCTTTGGGTAAATACCTTGTAGTGCAATTGTTGGTCATAAGGTAGTTCCATTTTTAACTTTTTGAGGAACCTCCACACTATTTTCCACAGTATCTGCTGCAGTTTTCATTCCCACCAGCAGTGTAAGAGAATTCCCCTTTCTCCACATCTTTGCCAGCACCTGGTGTTTTTTTCTGGTTGATTTTAGCCACTCTGACAGGTGTGAGGTGATGACTCCTTGTGGTTTTGATTTGTATTTCCTTGATGAAGAGTGCTATTGAGCATCTTTTCATGTATCTATTGGCCATCTCTTTGTCTTCTTTGGAGAAATTTCTATTCACGTCTGCTGCCCTTTTTTAAATTGGATTGTTCACTTTTGTGTGTTGAGTTTTATAAATGGTCTCTATATTTATAAATGTTCTATATATTTTAAAGCAATACTAACCCTTGATCAGATATGTTATTTGCAAATATCTTTTTCCATTCTGTAGGTTATCTTTTAGTTTTGTGGATGGTTTCTTTTGCTGTACAGATGCTTTTCATTTTGATATAGTCCCAAGAGTGTTTTGTTTTGTTTCCCTTGCCTTAGGAGATATATCTAGAATGAACTCAATATGGCCAATGTCAAAGACACTACTGCCTGTGTTCCCCTCTAGGATTTTTATGGTTTCAGGGCTCACATTTAGGTCTTTTATCCATGTTGAATTTATTTTTGTTTATCACATAAGAAAGTGGTCCAGTTTCATTCTTTTGCATGTAGCTGGCCAGGTTTCCCAACACCATTAAAGAGATTCTTTTTCTCACTGGCTATTCATTCTTACTTTGTTGGAGATTAGTTGACTGTACAGTTTTGGGTTCATTTCTGGATTTTCTGTTTTGCTCTATTGATCTATGTGTCTATTTGTGTGCCAGTACCACAATGTTTTTTTGTTTGTTTGTTTGTTTTTTTTAAAATTTTTTTTTAACGTTTATTTATTTTTGAGACAGAGAGAGACAGAGCATGAACGGGGGAGGGTCACAGAGAGAGGGAGACACAGAATCTGAAACAGGCTCCAGGCTCTGAGCTGTCGGCACAGAGCCTGACGCGGGGCTCGAACTCACGGACCGCGAGATCGTGACCTGAGCTGAAGTCGGACGCTTAACCGACCAAGCCACCCAGGCGCCCCAGTACCACAATGTTTTGATCACTACGACTTTGTAATTTAAGTCCAGAATTGTGATGCCTTCAGCTTTGCTTTTCTTTAATATTGATTTGGCTATCCAGGGTCTTTTGTGGTTCCATACAAATTTTAGGATTCTTTGCCTAGCTCTATAAAAATTGTTGTTGGTGTTTTGATAGGGATTGCATTAAATTTGTAGGTTATTTTGCACAGTGTAAGTATTTTAACAATATTCTTGCAATCCATGGTCATGGAATATCTTTCCATTTCTTTGTGTCATCTTCAGTTTCTGTCATCAGGGTTTCATAGTTTTCAGAGTACAGATCTTTCACCTCTTTGGTTAGGTTTGTTCCAAGGTATCTTACTGTTTTTGGTGCAGTTGTAAACGGGATTGATTCCTGTTTCTCTTTCTGCTGCTCCATTATTGGTGTATAGAAATACAACAGATTTTTGTACATTGATTTTGTATCCTACAACTTGACTGAAGTTGTTTATCAGTCCTGCAGTTTTTTGGTGGAGTCTTTTTCAGTTTTACATAAAGAGTATCATGTCATCTGCAAATAGTCAGTTTGACTTCCTCCTTGCCAATTTGGATGCCTTTTATTTCTTTTTGTTGTCTGATTGATATGAAAAACTATGTCAACAAATTGTACAACATTGAAGAAATGGATAAATTCTTAGAAACACATAAGCGACAAAAACTCAAACAGGAAGAAATAGAAAACTCGAACAGACTGATAACCAGCAAAGACATTGAATCAGTTATCAAAAAACCCCCGACAAACAAAAGTCCAAGACCAGATGGCTTCACAGGTGAATGCTACCAGACATTTAAAGAAGAGTTAATACATACTCTTCTCAAACTATTCCATAAAATAGAAATGAAGGAAAACTTCCAAATTCATTCTATGAGGCCAGCATTTCCTGATACCAAAGCCAAATAAAAATGCCACTAAAAAAAAAAAAAAACTATGGGTCAATATCCCCGATGAACAGGATGCAAAAATTCTCAATAAATACTAGCAAACCGAATCCAACAATACGTTTAAAAAAAATCATTTGCCACAATCAAGTGGGGGTTTTACTCCTGGGTTGCGAGGCTTTTTCAGTATTTGGAAATCAATCAATGTGCTACACCACATTAGTAAAAGAAAGGTTAGGGACCATAAGATTATTTCAATAGATGCAGAAAAACCATTTAACAAAGTACAACGTCCATTTATGATAAAAACCTCAATAAGGTAGGTTTAGAGGGAGCACACCTAACATAATTAAAGACCATATATGAAAAACCCGCAGCTAATTTTCTCAATGGGGAAAAACAGAGCTTTTCCTCTATAGTCAGGAACAAGACACAGTAATCCACTCTTATCCCTGTTATTTAACATAGTACAGGCAACAGGTTTTAAAATATGAAAATATATACAGTTCTTTGGACTACAACTGAAAAAACCTTCTGGCCTGGAAGACAGATGATTTAGACGTATCCACTGGTAAATGTTGCAAAAGTTGGGGCTCTGGTCGAGTGTATAAGCTTCCTTCAGGGAGATAGCAGAAAAATGCAGTGAGGTAGAGAGAGGGCCCAAAGATGGTATCCCCTCTCTCTACCCCCATAGACATGGTGGAGACATTGTATCCCCATAGCTTATGCCAGCTGATAAGAACTGTAGACTCTAGATCTACGGCAAACCTGAAGTTTGCCCCTTTAGCTGAAGTTCCAGGATAAGCAAAGAAGTCGCCTTCACAAAAAGTCTGGACGGGGGTAGGGAGGTGTTCTAGCCACTCTCTGTGCGGTACTCTCTGGGGGTGAGACATCCAAGAACTGTCTCTTCGTTTGCTACAGTCATCAGGGACCCAGGAATACCAGCTACCCTGGCTCCAGACCCAGGCAGTCAAAGAGCATCCCCTGGGTCGCAGATGCACCAGCAGGGCGCCAGGCATAAAAACTAGGGGAACAGACATGTAGAAGAGTTCTCCTTCAATTGATACTGGTGTGGCCTAGAGTGAGAAAATAATGCCCACCTTCTGAGTTCTCTGGAAAGGTTTACGGTGAGAACTAAATGGGAGTTTAATTAGCAACCTGCCCCTTGTCTTCTGTTTGATAAGCTGATAGGCCTCTTTTGGAGGAAGATTGAGTTCCGGTTTTTTGTTTTTGTTTTTTAAGTTGTTTTTTTTTTTTTTGCCTCTTGACACACTCTTGAGTGTGGTTGATATTTAATGCTTCTTTCTGTATTGGTTCTGGTCCTATGGGACCTGTGAGCATAATGCCACCGGAGCCTGGTGATTTGCAGCAGCTGCGAAAGTTAGGATATCAACTCCTTTCTGGGAGATATTTTCAAGTTGGAGGAAGGCAGAGAGAGGTCACAAAGAGAGTGTCTACCAGCCTCCGTTTCTTGAGAGCGACTCTGTGGGCCCTGTGATGTGTTCCAGACTGGAAGCCTACCCTTCAGGCCAAATCTCCTGGACAAGCAACTCTTTCTAAGAAAGACGGGGCTGTGTTTCCATCTGTCATCTCTGTAGTGTCCTTGGTGTGAACTGCCAAGAACTGTCTCTGATTATTAGAGTTCCGCGTGTCTTGGGAGCACAACCCCCCTCTTGGGCTCCAGAGCCAGGTAATCCGTGAGTGTCTCCCGGGTGGTAGCTGACATAATAATGGTAACAGAAGTAGAAGATGTCACCTGGTAAAATCATGCCTGCCAGCATTAGCAAGACAGAGGGAGAGTGTAAATATGGTGCCCTTCAGTGGGGAAGTAGAAATGGTCCCTGCCAGGTAAAAACAAACAAAGGGGTGCCCATGGCTGTAGCAACGGAGAGAGCAAAAATAGTGCTGGCCAACACCTTCATCTCTGGAGAGTGTCCTAACAGGCCCCTGATCCTCTGGCTGATGCTTTAAGTTTAGCAAAATAATTTCCTCCACATGTTTTCTGAGGGCTTTTCCAATGTCTTATTTTGTGCTGAGGCCAGGAAAGGAGTGAGTCTGAGAACAAGCCCCTGAAAAGCAGTTTCTTAATTTGTTAGAGCCCTTTGAGTTTTGTGGATGGAAGTCCCATTGGTTTTCCAAGGCCGATGTGATAGGGACTCTGCTGTCAGGGGCAAGGCTTATAAGCTGAGATATCTGATGTGCGGTACAACATTTCTCTCCTTAGGGAGAAGCTCTGGGTTTGTGAGTTCCCTCCCCATCATGGATCACAATACCAGAGTGGGGTTTACGGTGGGGTTTAAAGTCTCAGCCTCCTCTACTGCCATGATGTGGACCTTTTGGTGATTGCCAGTGTGAAGGAGCTGCTCAGCTAGTTTTCAAGTGTTTTTTGGGTAAATTGTTCCCTATGTAGCTGTAGATTTGATGTGCTCATGAGAGAAGGAGTTTCAAGATATTCTTACGTTGTCAGCATGTTGGACTGCCTCCAAGATGGACTTTTTTGTAAATTTTCTTTGAAGAAAGACTCTTTAAAAATAAATGCTTTCATTTTGGTATAACTCTAGACTTTTCAAATTGTAAACATAATACAAATGACCTTTGTATACACTTGACCAAGTTTCACCTTTTATAGTCATGGTACAGTCGTCAAAACTAAGAAATTAACATGAGTTCATTACTATGAACTAAAATCTAGACTTTATTTGGATTTCACCCATTTTCCCACTAATGTCCTTTTTCTGTTTCAGGATCGGATCCAGAGTACCACATCACATTTTGCCTGCCATATTTGGGTTTTGTCATTAACCGATTTTTTCCATTTCTTCTCTCCTCTTAGCTTTTAGTTATATGGTCTAATTATCTCTGAATGTTCAGCTTTGAACAAAGAAACTTCTCATACTTTCTGGAATAAGCCAGTTCTTTATACTTGGTTAACATACTAAACTGAGTCACTTTCTGTGATTGTTACCTAAAATCTGTTAGAAGTTGGGAGGTACCTATTAACAATGACAACTTTTGTTTTAGAATAATGGATCTGTAGCTCTTTGTTTGTTTATTTATTTTGAGAGAAAGCAAGAGCGTGAGTTGGGAAGGGATAGAGAGGGAAAGAGAATCCCAACTTGGGGAGGGACAGAGAAAGAGGGAGAGACAGAATCTTAAGCAGGCTCCTCACTGTCAGTGCGGAGCCGAATGCGGGGCTCGATCTCATGAGATCATGACTTGAACCAAAATCAAGAGTCAGACGCTTAACCAATTGAGCCACCCAGGTGCCCCAGATCTCTGGCTCTTTCGATTGGTGGTTAGGTTACAGGGCCAGTTATCTGTCTGGAATCTCCTAGTGTGTGATGAAATCTGTGTCATCTGCATAGGTGAGAAAATGCATCCTCTATTTTTTATGGTAGAAGGAAAAATGCCCCACTTTAGACAAGTTACCATAAGAGGAGCCAAGAAGGACTGTCGGAATGTTGAGCTAGCCTGTTATCTTAAAGATGAGGAAATTGGGCCCCACAAATCCTGAGTCTGCCCAGGTGATACAGCTAGGAAATGGTAATGCTGGCATCGAGCTACACAACCTGTTGTCCAGTCTGCTGTCACTGTCCCTTCCACACTTTTTTTTAAAGTTTATTTATTTCTTTATTTTGAGAGAGAGAGAGCATGTGAGCAAGCATGCACAAGTGGGGTGAGGGGCAAAGAGAGAGGGAGACAGAGAATCCCAAGTAGGCTCCTCACCATCCACACAGAGCCTAATGTGGGGCTCGAACTCACGAACCATGAGATCGTGACCTGAGCTGAAATCAAGAGTCCGACGCGTAATCAACTGAGCCACCCAGGAGCCCCTGTTACTTCCACTCTTAAACTCCATCTACACTTGGCCTTATGTGTTTATGTGTGTGATAAATCAGTCATATTTTATATGCTGATTCAAATTTGGCTTCATATGCCTCTGTTCATCTTGACAGATGAAACAGACGTTAAAGCGAGCATTCTGATTTCTTTCTCTGCCTCTTAACTTCAATTTTACTATAGCACACCCAGTAGGACAAAAATCACATTTAAAGACTTGATTACAAGCTATTAATTTGCAAACAAAAAGTATAGGCTTTAAGATTTTTTCAGTAGGTCAGCTAGGTCACTAGACTGCGGGAAGTTTTTTCCCGGCTTTCTTTAGGCGTGACAGGTAATCTTTCACAGTTGATTACTGCGGTCACCAGTGTCACATTTTCCTCTTCACCTCGCCCACTCAGGACCTATTGTCCTTTATGTCTACAGCCCAGTGACACTCAAATTTGCCAGAATTGGAGGCAGTATTGTTACATTCAGTGTTTGAGGACTTTTCATTCTTGAAAACAAATGCTAAAAATAGTTTTCAGAAGTCTTTCCTTGTAAATCACTTTAAAAGTTCTGAAATAAGACTGTTAATATTCAACCATACCATTCTCTAATCTGTACTCCAGTACTTTCTGTCATTTAAACACATTGTTCTTTTTCCATCAAATGATGGGCATTTTGGAAGTGTTCGTTTCTTTCCTGTAATGAAGACACTGTCATTGGAGACCGATCATTTGGATGGGCTGTGGCTCTTTGTGACAGAACATCAATCACTCTTCTGTTCTAGAGAGTTGCCATTATAATTCCCCTTGTTATCTGCCAAGAGATGTCAACAGCCATTCTATATAATGCCATTTCTTCTGTCCTGATGACCCTAGATAAGTGTCACTTGCTTTGACCTGTGACCATTTTATTATCTGGCTTCTGAGTGTCTGATAGCTTCATTTGGCCAAATACCGATCCCTTCTGGAACAGTTAGAAAGGATAGTTCCCATTGTCTCTGGCTTTCAAGCCTTTCATTGTGTATTGTTCAGAGAGAACAATAAGCTTCCTCTCTTCCGTCATGTTCTATACCACAGAGTATTACTATTTTTCTTATCAAAACACAAAGCCTAGATTGTTAAATGATTGTTTTTTTCTATTTTTGAAATCCATGCCAATTTCTATTGTTTTCTGAATAGTATATTACTTTCTGGCTTGTTCTCTCTGCCAAGAGCTTTATTGCTTTATTTATTATTTGATGTTACAACTGCAAAGTCCTTCCTCTCACATCTTCCAAAATCTGGTGTTTCTACAGAGTTTTGTCATTAATCTCATCTTTGAGGCAGAAGACACATCGTTCTCAGAACATCTCACATTTAAATTTCCTATAAATATCCTAGGTTAAATTCTCTTTCTTCTTAATATTTCGATATTCTATTGTTCATTCTTTGCCCACTATCATTTCATTCAATAATTATTTTGACCTTCTCATGTACCACACTGGACCAGATACCAGTAACATCACATGGGAGAAGACCGACCCAACCCATGTCTTCATGGGGCTAACAGCCCAGTGAGAGGGACAGACCAGATTTAATTTTTCATTCAGTAAAATTTCATTTGTTAGTACTAACTCTCTCATTGATAACAGTTAACATCTCTGAATCGAAAACAAATAGCAACTAACCAACGACTGAAAAGTAAACAGCAGTGGGCAAGTGGGGAGAGAAGCAAAAACTTCAGACACGACCAGGACAAGTGACCAACATCCTGGAATTTTTTTAAATCTCCTGATTTTCCCCCGAGGGTACCCTGGAAACCTGTGTTGCAGAACCACGTAGTGGATGCAAAAAAGCAAACCCTCCCTGAGAGACGCTTCTTTTCTGGCCAGAGAACCAAGAACAGATGCCACTGTGAGCAGAAGAGTTCAGGGGAGTGCCTGTCGGTTATTTTCTTAGATTTTTTTCTCTCCTGGCCCACGCGTGTGGGAAAGTCACCTTGCAGATCTACCGTCCTTTGGTGGTGACATACACACCTGAAATCCAAGAGGAATCCTCTTTGTTGTCTGCAGAAGTGGGGGAGAAAAACCCCTGGGGAGTCCGAAAACCTCCGAAAAATCCAAGAGACAAGAGACTGGAAAGAGGCTTCTCTTAAATCTGTGTACGAATCTGCACAAGTACCAAGTTCATCCAGATCCGTGAATGCACAAAACAGGCCCTAAGAAGAACAGAAAAGGCTTGGAAAACTGAACTCTGTGATGGTTAGGAAACGGCCCCTACAGAAGGCAAAAAGCAACTTGAAGTCTCATCCGAATCAGTATGATTGCCTGCTGAAACCCACAACAAGAATTCAGCATCATAAAGACCTAACCAGTACCCAGAGCTTCACAACACAATTCTTAATATGTCCAGAGTATAATAAAGAATTACTTGATACTAAAAGAACCGGGAAAATATGACCATTTCTCAAGGGAAGGTCAATCAACAAAAGGCAACAATGAGATGACTCATATATTGGCATTAGGAGGCAAGATCTTTAAGAAGCTTTTAGAACTATGCTTGAGATACACAAAAGGAAATAAGTCTCCACAGAGAAATTGTTTCTGTTTTAAAACTGAACAAAATACTTTAGGACTGAAAAATACAACGTAATACAAAAAAAAAAAATTTTTTTTAAAGACTGAATTGGATGGGCTCAATACCAGAATGGAGAGAGCAAGAAAAGACCACAGAAAATGACCCATGTGAGTTATCCAGTCTGAATTTGAGAAAGAATAAAGATTTCAAAAGTAACAGAGCCTCAGGGACCTATGGGATGATGTCAAATGTTCTAACCGTTATGTCATTTGAGTTCCAAAAGAAGAGAACGATTAGTGCAGAAAAACTATTTGAAAAAAAAAGAAAAGAAAAAAAGCATGCTTAAAACTTGCCAACTGGGGGAAAACATAAACCTCAGCAAAATTGAAACAGGATCGATTCAAAGAAAACCATGCCAAGGTGCAAAATCAAACTGCAAAGGGAAGAAGGGTTTGGGGAGAGGCAAAGTGGGGAGGGGAAAAAGGAAAAGAGAAAGATAAAAAACAGACTGAGGAAGAAAATAAAAACCATGAAAGAAGTAAATAAAAGTAACACATTATACAAGAAGAAAAATTTGAATTTTTGAGGATTTCCCAGCTGAAACCATAATTGGCCAGAAGACAGTGGAACATCTTTAAAGTATTGAAAGACAAACATATCAACACAGAGTTATATATGCATCAAAAATGTCCTTCAGAAATAAAGACAAAATATATTTTAAAATGAAAGAAACAAAATTGGACACCAACATGCGTTCTCTCGAAGATATGCTAAGAGAGCTTGTCCAGGCCAAGAGAAACTTGGAAATTTAGAAATGAAGAGCAGGAGAAATTATAAATATCTGGATAAATATAAACTACTTTTCTCCTTTTAGCTGCTGAAAATCCATATGGTTGAAAGCAAACAATTTATATTGTATAGTGAGGTTATCAATATGTATGTGGTTGTAATAGATATGATAATATAACAATAAACAAGGAGGGTAAAGGAACAGAATTGTTGTAAGGCTTTCACGTTTTGCTTAAAAGGAGAAATTAACTGTGACTAGACTATAAAGGAATACATATTGTAATACTTAGAGCTACCAGTAAAAAAAAAAAAAATGCAATGAAAGATAGTTAAAAAAAAAAAAAAGAATTTAAATAGAATAGTAATGGGGGTGCCTGGGTGGCTCAGTCCTTGTAGCATCCCATTTCAGCTCAGGTCATAATCTCGCAGTTCGTGAGTTCGAGCCCTATGTCGAGCCCTGTGTCTGTGCTGACAGCTCACAGCCTGGAGCCTACTTCGGATTCTGTGTCTGCCCCTCTTCTGCTCACGCTGTCTCTCTCTCAAAAATAAACATTAAAAAAATTAGAATAGTAATGAATTTCAAGTAAATCAATTTTATTTTATTTATTATTATTATTTTTTTTTAACATTTATTTATTTTTGAGATAGAGAGAGACAGAGCATGAACAGGGGAGGGGCAGAGAGAGAGGGAGACACAGAATCTGAAACAGGCTCCAGGCTCTGAGCTGTCAGCACAGAGCCCGACGCGGGGCTCGAACTCACGGACTGTGAGATCATGACCTGAGCCGAAGTCGGACGCTTAACCGACCAAGCCACCCAGGCGCCCCTCAAGTAAATCAATTTTAAAAGGCAGGAAAAACAAGATTGAAAATAATGGGGCAGATAGAAAACAAAATGTGGTAGACCTAAAACCAACATATCAATAGCATTAAATGTGAATAGTCAGAGCATACCCAGCAAAAGGCAAATATTCAGACTTGATTTGAAAATAAGACTTTATTATTATTTGCTGTCTACAAGAAACTCACTTTAAATGTAGTGGTAGGGTTAAGTTAAAAGTATGGGAAATGTAATATGCAAACACTAAAGCTTGAGGGCCCTTATTCTTCTATACAACACACATTCCAGAAGGGGAAAACTTACTGCAAAGGAAGATGAATTACATAATGATAAATGGTTAATTCAAGACCTAACAGAAGATCAAAGTGGAGCAAAATCTGATAGAATTACACTCAAGAGGCAACAAAAAATTCTGAGAGCTAATAAATTCAGCAAAGTAGCAGGATCCATCAACAACATGTAAAAAAAAAAAAACCTGTTGCATTTCTAAACACTAAAAATGAAAAAAATTAAGAAACCAATTCCACTTATGATAGAATAAAAATACTAAATAAATTTAAGCAGTAAAGCAAAGGACTTGTACACTGAAACTAAAAAGGAAGTTAAAGACACAAGTGAGCACATGTTTATGAATTAGAAGACTGAATATTGCTTCTAAATATTCTGAATATTGCTGAGATGACAGTACTTCCCGAAGTGATCTGTATATTCACTGCAACATTTCTCAAAATCCAATGACCTCTAAAAAAAAAAAACCCAGAAAAGCCCATCATAAAATTTATGGGGAATCTCAAGGACCCCGAATAGCCAAAACAGTTTCAAAAACGAACAAAGTTGGAAGAGTTACATTTACGGATTTCAAAGCTCCAGTAACTAGAACAGTGTGGTACTGGCATGAGGACAGACATTTAAATAAATGGAAACAATGGAAATCCCCAAAATAAGCTGTTGTGTATATGGAGAGTTGACTTTTGACAAGGGTGTCCAAATTATTTAACAGGCAAAGGACAGTCTTTTCATTAACAGTGCCAGTAAAACTGGATATCCTTATGCAAAAAAAAATGTTGGACCCTTCCCTTACACTATATACAAATATAAACTCAAAATGGGTCAAAGACCTAGGTGTAAATTTTGTTCATTTGTTTTGGTTTTTAGATTCCACATTTAAGTGAAATCCTATAGTATCTGTCTTTCTGTCTGACTTATTTCTCTTCTCATAGTACCCTCTAGGACCATCCCTGTTGTCCAAATGGCAAGATCTTTTGTTTGTTTGTTTATTTTTGAGAGAGAGAGAGAGATGAAGAGAGAGAATCCAAAGCAGGCTCCACACTACCAGTGCTGAACCTCATGTAGGGCTCAATCTCACCACTGTGAGATCATGACCTGAGCTGAAATCAAGAGTCAGTCGCTTAACCAACTGAGCCATTCAGGTGCCCCACAAGTGGCAAGATCTTGTTCCTTTTTATGGCTAATATTCACATGTATATATATGAAACACATTTTATCCACTCATCTATCTATAGTTACTTGAACTATTTACATATCTTGGTCATTGTAAATAATGCTGCAGCAAACATAGGAGGGCATATATCTTTTCGTGGTGTTTTCATTTTCTTTGGGTAAATTCCCAGTAGTGGAATTGCTGCATCATAGAGTAGTTCTATTTTTAATTTTTTGATGAATTTCCATACTGTTTTCCACAATAGTCACACGAATTTACATTTCCATCAACAGTGGACCAGGGTTCCTTTTTCTCCACATCCTCATCAAGACTTGTTATTTCTCGTCTTTTTGATGATAGCCATTCTGACAGGTGTGTGGTGATCTCTCATTGTGGTCTTGATTTGCATTTCCCTGTTGATTAGTGATATGTTTGTTGGCCATGTATAGGTCTTTGAAAAAATGTCTACTCAGATGCTCTGTCCATTTTTTTTTTCATCAGATTGGCTTTTTTGGTGTTGAGTTGTTAATGTTCTTTATATATTTTGGGTATTAACCACTTATCAGATATGATCTTTGCAAATATCTTCTCCCATACACTGGGTTGCCATTTTGTTTTGTTGATGGTTTCCTTTGCTCTGAAAACTCTTTTCATTTTGGTATAGTCCCAATAGTTTACTTTTGCTCCTGTTTTTCTTGCCAGACATATTCATAAATAAGTTGCTAAACATGATGTCAAGAAATTACTGCATATGTTTTCTTCTTTGAGTTTTATGCTTTCCAGTCTCACATTTAGGTCTTTAATCCATTTTGAGTTTATTTTTGTGTACATTGTAAGTGGTCTAGTTTCATTCTTTTGCATATTGCTATCCAGTTTTGCTTTCACCATGTACTGAAAAGACAGTCTTTTCCCATTTAATATTTTTGCCTCCTTTGTTGTAGATTATTTTACCATGTAGGTGTGGGTTTATTTCTGACCTCTCTGTCCTGTTCCATTGATCTGTATGTCTGTTTTTGTGCCTGTACCATACTGTTTTAATTACTCTAGCTCTGTATTAAATCATGAGATCTGGGATTGTGACAGTCCAGTTTTGTTCTTCTTTCTCAAGATTGCTTTACTTATTCAGGGTCTTTTGTGGTGCCATACAACTTTTAGAATTATTTGCTAGTTCTGGGGAAAATGCTGTTGGTATTTGATAGGGATTGTATTGAATCTGTGGATAGCTTTAGGTAGTATGGACATTTTAATAATATCCTTCCAATCCATGAGCATGGTATATCTTTTCACTTTTGTCATCTTTAATTTCTTTATCGATGTCCTGTGGCTTACAGAGTATAGGTCTTTCACTTCCTTGGTTCAATTTACTTCTGTGTATTTTATTCTTTTTGATAAAATTGTAAAAGGGATTGTTTCCCTAATTTCTCCTTTCACTACTTCATTATTAATGTATAGAAATTCAGATTTTTGTCTATCAATTTTGTATCCTACAACTTTACTGAATTCATTTATGCGTTCTAATTGTGTGTGTGTGTGTGTGTGTGTGTGTGTGTGTATGGAATGTTTAAAGTTTTCTACATATAGTATCATGTACTCTGCAAATAGTGACAGTTTTACTACTTGCTTAACAGTTTGGATGCCTTTTATTTCTTGTCTAGTTATTTCAGCTAGGACATCCAGTACTATGTTGAATAAAACTGAAGAGAGTGTATGTTCTTATCTTGATTTTGATCTTAGAGGAAAAGGTTTTATGTTTTTCACTATTGAGCATGATGTTAACTGTGGGTTTTTCCACATATAGCTTTTATTATTTTGAAGTATGTTTCATTTCTTTTCAAAAAAGTTTTATTTATTTACGTAGAGAGCCTGAGTAGGGGAGGGTCAGAGAGAGAGCGAGAAAGAGAATACTAAGCAGTCTCCACACTGTCATCATGGAGCCGGAAACAGGGCTCAAACCCATGAACTGTGAGATCAAGATCTGATGTGAAACCAAGAGTCAGACGCTTAACCAGCTGAGCCACCCAGGTGCCCCAAGGTGTGTCTCCTTTAAACGCACTTTGTTGAGAGTTGTTATTAAAAAAATGTTGCATTTTGCCAAATGCTTTTTCTGCATCTATTAAGGTGATCATGTAATTTTAATCCTTCTTCTTAATGTGGTACATCACATTGACTTGTGAATATTGAACCATCTTTGCACACTTGGAATAAATTGCACTTAATTATAGTGAATGATCCTCCTAATGTATTGTTGAATTGGTTTGCTAATATTTTGGAGGCTTTTTTTTTTCATTTATGCTCACCAGGAATAGTGTAGTTTTCCTTTTGTTGTATTGTTTTTGTCTGGAATTGTCATCCAGGTAATGCTGGTCTTGTAAAATGAATTTGGAAGTTTGCCTCTTTCTTTTATCTTCCTCTTCTGTGTTTTGGAATAGTTTGAGGAGAACAGGTATTAACTCTTCTTTAAATGCTTGGTAGAATTTGCCTGTGTCATTTGGTCCTAGACTTTTGTTTTGTAGGGAAATTTTTGATTACCAATTCAATTTCATTACTAGTAATCAGTCCAGATTTTCTACTTCTTCCTGACTCAATTTTGGAGGATTGTATGCTGGGAGAAATTTATTTTTTCTATGTTGACCAATTGGTTGGCATATAATTTTTTATACTGTTCTTTTATAATCATTTGTGTACTGTGGTGTCAGTTGTTTTCTTTCATATCTGATTTTGAGACCTTGAGTCCTTTTTTTCTGATAAATCTGGTGAAAGTTTTATCAATTTTACCTTTTCAAAGAACGAACACTTTTTTTTATTGATCTTTTTTTGTCTCTATTCCTTTATTTTTGCTCTGATCTTTATTATTTTTTTCTTCTAACTCTGGGCTTTGTTCTTTTAATTTTTCTTGTTTCTTAAGATAAGCCTGTAACACCATAAACTTCCATCCTAGAATTGCTTTTGCTGTGTCCCAAAGGCTTTGGACCATTGTGTTTCCATATTTATTTGTTTCCATGTATTTTTTTTTATTTCCTGTTTGTATAAAACCTTAATTAAAAATTTTTGATAACCTCTCATTGCCCCCCCCCCACCCTGCCCCCCATTTTCACCAAAATATAAAACAGGAACATAAATTGTACTGCCATTACCTATTTTTATTGTTCTTACTTTGCTTAATTTTTCTGTCATTTAGAAGACTGACTATTTTACTTTCTCCCTAGTCAAAATAACCACCAGCAGAGGTTGCTAGAATGCAGGCATCCCTCTCTAGAGAAATGAGGGAATTCTGCACTGCTCTGTCTTTGCTCTAACTGTCCCAGGCATGTGCCATGGGAAAGCATTTAATGGTAGGGATTTTTCAGAGAATGTTGAATGTTTGTGTGTATTCTACAGGATGATTTGTATACACTCTTAAAGACAAAAGACAAATAGTCTGGACACCTGACCGCTGGAGTGGATTCTTATCTCTTTTTCTGGATGTTAATGTATAAGGAAGGTTGAAAGAAATACATTTATTTCACTTTGTAGCCATCAGAGTTCTGAATCTAGCTAAGGTCTCAAAAAAATTAGAACAATTCATTTAAATAACAACTGTTAAGTAAGTGCCTCAGGTTTTGGCTTAATCTTGTTTTTTTGAAAGAAAATTTCCAGTAATGAAGAGAATAAAGATACTAAAAACTTCATTAAAAATCCATTTCTCGAAATATCTATTTAAATTAATTTGTGAAATCATCTTATTTTCAGATTGTTCAGTATCTGAGGAATGTTTTGAGTTGCTAATAGGTTCCTAAGGAGTTTCATTAAACTCCTTCAATAAAATTCTGAATGCGATTGTGCTTTATTCCCAGAGGTTATCCAAGAAAGGAAGTGGAGAATGTTCTTTTAGAAAGCATGAAGTGGGAAAATGTTTAAAACTATTTATAGCAGCACTTAGCTGTGGAAATCCCAGACTCACCATCTATTTATAGTTATTCTTTGGGTTAAAAGGGTGAAACCAGAAATCTTGAAAATGCTGTGTGCTTTTACCCAGCAGTTGAAACTAATAAGCTGTCTTTTTGTGGTTATGATAACCAGATACTTATAGAATAATTCTGGAAGTTACAATAAATATATCTTGGCTAAGGGGGAAAAAACCAATTAGGTCTAAAAGAGCAGTATTTTTCTTGATAAAGTGATTCTTACCTAGTTTTCTTAGGTTTTCAGGTTAGCTGCAAGTTAGATTCTGTGTGAAGCATATAAGCTATCTAATGAAAAGTGGGAAAGAGCATGTGCTTGCAAAAATTTCTGGTTGAGCTAACTGGTTGATGAATCTGAATAGAAAGAAAGCCAGGTAAAATTACCAGGCTTCTAAAGAGCAAACTTGAAACATCCCACTGAGGAATATCAATTTCTGAAAATTCCACCAGACTATAGCAGAAATTTTCCTATGGCCTTTAACACATAACACAGGATTTGCACTTAAGATGTATGGACCATATAACCTATTGACGCTTAGTTATTTGTGTTATTTTCTTACTATATTTTCCTGGAGGAAAAAAAGACAAGTTAGGTTATTGCAATGGAAGTTCAGAGCTTAAACAAGTTTGTTTTAGGGAAGGTGGTCATGATCCTGGAGGGAAGACATGGCCGTGAGTCTTTAGGACTATATTCAGTTGGCCTTGTTGAGGTGATAAAGTGTTAAGAATGAACTCTTTCAACCAAAGGGAAAATTTTGCTGCAGGTGTAATGTTACCTTTGGCTGTGTATAAAAATGTAGAGATACTTAAGAATGAACAAATAATGATGGCTAGGCAAAAATCTCACGTTGCTTCCTTAACTTCCTTTGCATACATCTCACACTAAATCCCACCTAACTAGAAGTGAATAATCATCACTAATGCGAATCCAACATGCTTTGATGTCAATCAGCAAAGACAGAAAAATCAGGCCTCCACATGCAATCGTGTATGCACAATGCGCTGAAGTACTGTCCACCATTGCCATTTTTAAAAATTAAATCCCATTCTGTTGCATGGGTAGCCTATCCTAGTCCTCCCTAAGAGCATAACCTGCCTCTCCTCATGAACCTGACATGTTCATGCCTTTTAAGCTGAAGGATAAAATTTACCCAATGACTTCCTTTCCATCCATCTATGCCAGTGATCTTTTTACAATTTCCAAAGCACCAGTTGCTGGAGGCGTGCATTTGTCACTTAATTACATGCTGCCTTACGCCACCTCTGACGCCATTGTCCTTTCTATTTGTTCCTGTCACTGCCCCACTTGAGCACTTGTTTCCTGTGGCATTTTTGTCTGCATGCATCACTGGAACCTCTCCTGAACCCCCTGGTTTTCTCTTATTGACGACCTGGCTGATTTCCTTGGAAACCATGCGTGCTGCCTTCACCAGAGGAAGCCTGGAGTGACAAGTTAGAACCCTGGAGCTCTCACCCCATCCCTGCCATCAACATTTTGAGTAATTCTGGACAACCACCTAACCTCTCTAAGGCTCTAATTCCTCTGGTCTGAAATGAAAGATTGGGCCAGATCATCTCTAAAGTCTTTCTGGCTCTACATAGCTTCATTCCTGCACCTTCTGGCTAGCCCCTTGCTGGACTGTACTAAATGCCAAGGACCTGTAGGTCATCCCACTTAAAACCTGTCACCAGGGCCACCTGGGTGGCTCAGTCGGTTAAGCGTCCTACTTCAGCTCAGGTCATAATCTCACGGTTTGTGAGTTAGAGCCCCACGTCGGGCTCTGTGCTGACAGCTCAGAGCCTGGAGCCTGCTTCCAGGCTCCCCCTCTTTCTGCCCCTTCCCTGCTCATGCTCTGTGTCTGTCTCTCAATGATAAATAAACGTTAAAAAATTTATGAAAAAAACCCAACCTGTCACCCAACCTGCCTGTCAGACTTGTAGGCAACATGTGCAACCCTACCCTCCCCCCACCAAAATCTAACAGTATTGTGAGGGAAGTCCAATGTCTTCCAGGTTAAGGAAGAGATGGCTTACTGAGACTTTACAGAAATGGACTCTCCCACAGTGGACATGCCCTGGCTGTATATTGAACCTAAGTACTGCTTTTCACATTCACATGAGAAAATGGACATAAAGCACTTAACCTGAGGGTGTCACCAGGCAGGCCCTCAGTCAGTAGAGCTGTGACAATGACCACGTGGCCTCTACTTCTCTGAGTCGAGTCTTTGAATCTTGGCCACTCATGTCTGCTTGACTTTGCCTTGTCCTGTCAGGATGCAAGATACCTTTCTGCAGGGCTGCTGGTGAGATGGTTCTCAGTGGGGCTGAGTCCACATTGCCAATTGGCAGGAATTGAAAATGGAGCTGGATTGGAGGCAGACTAGCTGCAGACAGGCCAGGATCTGGGATCGTCAGAGATGAGATCCAAGTGCTGCCTCCTTTTCCTCCTAGATCCCAGCTATGCTCACTGGTAATGGCCTAGGAGTCATAGCACCCAGCTGCAAGACCTTGCCAGCCGAGGTCATCGTTATCTATTTACCATGACAGAACCTTGAATGAGGAAAGAGACACAGACCCATTGTTCCTGTTAATCCTTTCTGGCATCATTGCCCCCTCCCCTAACCTACTATGGTGACTCTCTAATAGCTCAGGGTTGGACATATACACCTCCCACTTCCCTTTTTCCAGGCTGACTAGTGTCTTTGAGCAGATCTGGCGATTTTTTGTTGTTTTTGCTGTTGGAGAAAGGGAAGGATGGGCTAATGTGTGTTTAACTTATATAAACTGAGGTTGATCCCAAATGTAGGTTCAGAAACACCCAGGACATCTTGGGGAGTAAGTGTTGTCTCTCAGAAATATGCTGGTAGATACCCTAAGTACATACCTTCTTGTACAGGCCTTATTCCACTCCCTCCAATCCTGGTGTACTCTAGGTATGCAATACTTTGGCTAAATCAATGACACTGATGGCCATTTTTAGTTTCTTATGAAAGGTCATTAGTTTTTATGTGTTATGACTAAAAGACACAAGAGAAGAATGAATCATTTAGAAGTGTACATGGAGGGCTGTACTGAATCTCTGGGCCTAGGGCCTAGGCACAGTACTTTTGTGTGTGTGGAGAAAATAATCCATTCATGTGGCTCTCATCCACAGTCAGGGTTGAAATTCACGGCATTAGAATCATGACAAGAAAACAAATGATTCAACTCTCTGCCTTCTGTCTTTGGCCTCATTTGTATTCAATCTCCCCACAGATCTTGTTTCACATTGGATCGATTTTTTGTGTGTTCTACCCTCGTAGCTACTTTGGCAGAATCTTTGAAGCAATCCCATTGCTTACTATACCTCACATCAAAGTAATTGAACAGTACAATCAAAGCAATCATGAAACTAACTTCCCAATTGTATATGGGAAAATTAACTATACGTTGTGCCTATATTTTTGTGATAAAACTCTTTCATGTGCTCAGATAAGAAAGTGGCCATTTTGCTTGAGCCAACAAACAGCCATGACAGCTACGTGATCATTGGTAGTAACAGTAGAAACCTGGTATGGAGTTGGAATTGAGCTCTTAGCTCATACAGTGGGTGATTTGCATGGCACACGGCATCTTCCTGTATTCCAGCATGTATTGTAAAAAGGAATGTGGTTGAAGGCTGTGTAGCTAGAGACTTTGAAGAATTGCCTGAGAGGGGCGCCTGGGTAGCTCAGTTGGTTGGGCGGCCGACTTCGGCTCAGGTCATGATCTCACTGTCCGTGAGTTCGAGCCCCGCGTTGGGCTCTGTGCTGACAGCTCGGAGCCTGGAGCCTGTTTCGGATTCTGTGTCTCCCTCTCTCTGACCCTCCCCCGTTCATGCTCTGTCTCTCTCTGCCTCAAAAATAAATAAACGTTAAAAAAAAAAAAAAAAAAAAAAAAAAGAATTGCCTGAGAAACTACATGGTCAGCACAAGAGCATAGAGGAGGAAAGAAAGGTGACATCCGCTAAAAAGAACAAGATAACTCATCCACCATATTTTTCGTTGAATCAGAAAGGACACCCTGTTGAGGAATCAACAAATTTGAGCATCCACTGGGAAGTCCGTGGGAGCCACCCATGTTAGTTGATTTAGGGAGTTCTGTAGCCAATTTAGAGGTTCAGTAGAGCCCTAAGATAGTGGGAAAACTGGGACTGAATTACAAACACAACATAGCACTCATCTTCAGACTTCTCATTGGGTGTGACAAGTGGCTTTTGTGGCCTTTCAATGTTTACTCCTAGACTACGGCTTAAATCTTAAACATTTGTGTTGTTTAGTACTCTCCATACATTAGGCTGCATGGATTAAAATGCTCTTTCTGGGATCCAGTCATTCAAGGATCCATCCAACCGGTCCTTAGAGATTTTCATTTGGACATCCTACAAGCTCCCCAGATTTACCCGTATGTATTCAAATCTATGTTCATTCTTCTAAGGCTCTTTGTCCTTCTATTATCTGTAGTTGATGGAAGTAAACTATCCTCCTATCCACCTATATTCCCTATAATCTAAGGCAATCAACAGGTCCTATTGATTCTACTTGGGAAGACTCCCAAATCTCTCCCTTACTTTCCATCCTCTCTGTCACAGCCCTAGCCCAGATCCTCATAACCTTTCAACCATCTCCTGCAATAAACCTACAGGTCTTTTTACATCCAGTCTTGCTCCACCCAAGCCATCCACTACACTCCCATCAGAAGGACCTTCCCCAAGCACAAATTCAACCACACTATTTTCCTCCCTAAAATCTTCTGGTGGCTTTCCAGTGCTTTCTAAATTAAGGAAAACTGTGTTAGCATGTAACTCCCTGCTTTTCACTAGCTTGTTCCAGTCTCTGTTTCTGGCATCATAATCATCCTCTCCCCATCTCAAACCATATGTTCTAGTCTCCATAAATGGGTAAATTACTACTTTGTGTAAGTGCCATATGTTACATCTATCTGTCTTTATCAGTACTGTTTCCTTCCTGAATGGCCTCTTCACCAGCATCCCTCTGTCCAGAAATCCCATACACATTTTTCAAGGCCAATTCAAGTGCCATCTTCCCTACCATTCTCCCTCCTCCTTCCCTCTGCATCCCTCAGCCAATTTAATTCTTATCCTCACTGTGGTGTAAATACACCTCTATGTGATAGACTCAATTATAGCTCTTTATCGTAGTCAATGAGCTTTCCAGATATATTTATTTTTTGAAACCTCCATGTCAAACAGGTACTTAGCATGTGTTTGATCAAACTGGGAAACTGGAAATGACTTTATTTATGGAGAATAGAACCCCCTGAAATTTCAAATGGAGCCCTTGGCTTTACTTCCCACTCTTTCACTTGGAAGAATTTACTTAAAACTCAATGAATTCCTGTTAGACTCTCTAAAAAGCAACAGACTGTTTTCCAGGGTTGTTACAAATTCAGCCCAATCTCTTAGACTTTCCACAAACCTAACACGGTCAGTAATTCTGAGGTACTGGAATAAACATTCTCTGGTTGAGTATGTTGTACTTACTAGGACAAGAAAACATTTTTGAAAGATTTTCAGAAAGAAATATTGAACTCAAAAAGGGTTTCTGGTTAACCATACTAACCAGGAAATTCAGAGAAATATGACATTCCTGTCTCTGAATATCATGATTAGCTGAAGGCTTATTAAATTTGAAAGAAGTAAATAATGTGACATATTTTTTAGCAAGCTGTAAAAGTTCCATTTGTGAACCTAAGGGCCTCACCCCAGTTGCCTCCCCAAATCCCCACAGCTCAGTTTGACTGTATTAACATAATTCAATTAGATGGCATATTTGATTCCTGACGTCATTTTAACTTATCTATGACTTTTTTGTTATTGTGTGTACTCGTGACTTTGAGAATCTCCTCCACTGCATGAGAAGCATGCAGCCATTGTACTGAACTCATTTGCTATTTTTATCCCCAAGGGATAATTTATCTTGTTGGGTAGAGGTAGCATTATCTTACTAGTTAATTCTAAATCATCTCAAAATTAGCGTTTTGGTTTGAGAACATTCACATGGTAACAGCTGAATGTATTGGACTGAAATCCTCCCCTTTCCCCCCTTTTTCCTTTAGTGGCTGTTGTTAGTTATTATGGCTTAATCCGTACCTGCTGATAAGTAGGAACTCCAAAAGGGACATAGCGTGCCATTCTTGATGCAGCCCCTCCTCGGGGCTGGCACATTTGTGACCTGTGCCAACCCATGTTCCCTCCTCCAGTAATGCCTCTGTTCTAGAAGTTTTCCTGGGGTGTGAGGGAGTCTTATGTGGCTGCAAGAAAAATCCCATGCACTTCTTTCACTGGAGAGGAGGAGGAGGAGAAAGCAGAGCACTATAAACCCAGAGGAACTGATGCATAAAGAGCCTTCCCATCTTTAAGGCAAAGGTTTCCTCACATTTTCAGTCTTCTGTACATTTATTTGGAAAAAAGCTAGGTTTTGGAATCAGACCGTTGGAATCTGACTCTCCCTCTTGCCACTGAGGCAAGTTACTTAACACTCAGCAGTAGCCATGTCTTCAGCACATTCATCCGTTTTCCCTGTATTATCAATGTCTTAAAAAGGAGCTGACTTTTCAGCCTTGCTCGGATCTTTGATGCAGATGGTCAAGGAATGCAAGTTCTGACCAGGGGATAGAAATCTGAACGTTTCTTTATGATGCTGAGCTAAGTAGGGTGGTAACTTTAGACCCCAGAGAGCTCCACAGGGCTGCCCAGGAATGGTGGCAGGTGGAGGGTCACAAAGGGACATGAAGGGGCAGAGCCAGAAAACAATGCTGACTTTGCATTTTCCACTGGCCACCTCCTCCCAGGTAGCCTCGCTGGGTGAAGCAAATACTTAAGGCTGCCAGTACGGTGAGAAGGCCAAACGTCCCCATGCAGCTGATTGCCTCTCCAGATTGTTCTGATCCTCTTGTTCTAAGCCTTACTTTTCTTCCACTGGAGGAATGAGATGAGAGGAGAGCAAGTTTTTTTCTCGCAGCTCCCTCCTCCCCATTTTACTGTACAGTGCATTTCTATACAGTGCCAGGCACGCAGGATTTGCCTGTTTCTCTGACAAATGCTCGTAGAAAGCTAGGATGCTGGACTGAGAAAGAACACTGTATGAAAAACACAGTCGCTTGCCCTGTGACCTCCTTAGCGTAAGCCTCAAAAAGAAAAAGGGCGATGAATATTGGTCTGAGCTGACGTGGAGCCTCTTGCTACTATCTTAGACTACTTAAGCATTGGCAAATTGGGTAAAAATAAGCAAATGCACGTTAGCGCCTTGACTGCATGCACAAACACATATGCACAGAAAATGAGAGGGGCCCCAGTTGGATGTTCAGACCGTAGTCCTGGAATCACAGCGTTGGGGGCATAATTGACAGGCCCCTCACTCCTTTTCCGGGACTCGCTGGAAGCAGCAGACTCCTTTTCCTTCTTTGCCTCCTCCATCCATTTGGGGCCAACCCAGAAGTCTTGGAGCTCTTTCTGAGGAGGTAGCTCAGAAGTTGACGGAGCCAGGAGTTGGGATCTCAAAGATCAGTGGACCAGAGATTTATCATGGACCATCATTGGCCCAGCAGTGGGCATTCTTAGAGGCTCTGGATCAACAACCTGACAGGCTTGGGTCTTCCCAGGCCTGAAGTACTAGGGCCCCTCTGGGAACCTTCTGTGAAGCCTCAGATGGCCAGCTGTGGAGGGGGTGTCCTGGAAGAGGTGAGCCTGGCAGCCCCCCATCACAGCCACACGGTTCCTTGGGGCTGTCAGCCCAGGCACAGTTCAGCTGCCGTGTGAGCCTTATCTGATCTACGGAAGGGATGGAGAGACCCTGAGGTACTTATGCTCCAGCCTGAAAAACACTGTGAAGATGTCCTGAAATCCTTACAGTAGACCTGGGATCCGGAGACCCACCCCTCTCCCCAGCTGACCTCGGCCTCATTGTCCACAGCCTACCTATTGTCACCCAAGCACCGGGAACACCCCAAGTCTGAAATGCTTCCCTACTTATATGGCTGGAGGAGCCCTGATTCCTCCACACGTGTGTTCCTCTGTCCGCTCGTTTTCCCACAATTGTCATCGCCTGACTCCATTTCATAATGATTGCCCCCCAAGTCTTCGTCCCCTCAAGCCATGCCATGCGAGTGGTGCCACAGATAGGAGTCCCCCTGACATAGGAAGTGGTTAAGCTAAAACTGAATACGAGGAGTTTGGACCCTAGACAGGGAGGCAAGAGTGATTGGATTGGCTGAAATGTTTGGTTACTCCCAATCTTTAGATCCTTGGAGTTGTCCTGTGGGAATTGACTTTGCTCCTTCCTGATCCAGGAAGTGGGGGCCCTGGCCCACTGCAGCTCTCTTTGTCT
Organism: Panthera tigris; assembly: GCF_018350195.1. NCBI lineage: Eukaryota > Metazoa > Chordata > Mammalia > Carnivora > Felidae > Panthera > Panthera tigris. The sequence continues at coordinate 6,640,231 of NC_056663.1, read as the reverse complement.
GCCCACTGGCTGTCTGCCCAGCAGGCCAATGGGGTTCCCCTTGCCCTTGTCTTTCTCCTTTTCCCACTCCTTGTAAAGGGTGGGGCAGAACTCCAGAGATAAGCTCCCTTTCCTTGGGTGGAGACCACACACCTCCTTCCCACTGTGGACAGTGTCCACCTCTTTCGGAGCAGGTCCTACCATTCCCACACCCTTCCCTTGGGCCAGTGGTCAGGTTAGGACAAAGTGCAAACAGCCTGGCAAAAAAGAAGAAAATTGGAGGAGACAGAGCCTATGACCGGGTTAGTTGTCCAGGGCACTGAGGACCATGCCTGTATTAAAGATATTTGAAAAAAATGGATAATCTATAGCATTATTTTCTATTTATCTCAAATGTATAATAATTTAATAATAGTTATATGGATAATAGTTACATAAAGGTCAGATCAGGAAGCAAGTGCCAGGTAAGACTGTGTTTCTGTAGAGTTCCAAACACCTGGCTAACAAATTTATCTACACAGTGTAAACTGGGGATAGTTGGTAACTAATAAGATGCAGATACAAGTGACTTCTTCTAAATTACTTAAAAAAAATTTTTTTTTACATTTATTTATTTATTTATTTTTGAGAGACATAGAGCACAGTTGGGGAGGGGCAGAGAGAGAAGGAGACACAGAATCCGAAGCAGGCTCCGAGCTGTCATCACAGAGCCTGACCCGGGGCTCAAACTCACAAACCATGAGATCATGACCTGAGCTGAAGTTGGACGCTTAACTGACTGAGCCACCCAGGTGCCCCTGAATTACTTTTACTCCTAGAAGGCACCCAAAGGCACTATCAACTGTCACATCCCACTGGTCAGAAAGAGTCAAAGATTTATAATAATATTTTATGGTTGCTCTCTAGAACTCAAGAAATAAGAACCCCTGGGTAAAACCCACTGGTCCAGGAGTTAAAAAAACAAATTGTTACCAAAATTACAATGTAAAACTGAACAAAACAACAGATAATTTGGTTGATGTTTAAAAAAAAAAAGAAAAGAAAAGCTACAAAGGAACCAGCGTCATGGATGGGAAGAAAACTGTTGGTGAAAGTTTCCCATTGGAATAGCAGATTGATTGTGAGAGCCCGTGCTATGACCCAGAGGAAGGAAAGCATTCCTGGCATCATCTTCATTGAATCCCGATCACTAAATATCTTTTCTCGCTGTTGGAAGGTCTAAGTAGTCTCCCTGTAGTATCTGAAGTGAATGCCAGAGCTGGGACACACAAGCAGCCCCTGTTCCCCAGCCCAAGACACCATATGTAGCCACCAGGTCCTCAGGGGCATTGCTCAGGTAGTTAGGGGGGCAGTGGGTATGGAGAGGAGGGAGGAACACCTGTTCTTCTAAGAAGACTACTGTAGAGTGGCCGCTACCCCTGGAACTTTTAAATTGGGTGTAGATTTAAAAATTACAACATCGTGATAATTAATGGGTGTACCCAGTGTTCATAAATTATAGAGCCAAGTAGGAAAGCATCAGGAATTACTCCTTCATTTCTATCTTAGCCTGTCGAAAAGGTGGCCACTTGCTTTCTCTTAATGGTCTGATGCTCTCCTAAATTCCCCTAGGAAAACTCGAGAGGCTTGCTGATTGACTAATTCTGAACTCTCTCTGCTCAAAGTGGTTTTCAGCTTTAGCTTTCCATCTGACGCTGCAGTCCACTTTGCAGGTTTAATAGATGTATGCGTTTCTATTAGTAGTTACCTTTGAAATTATTAACACGCAGGTCACGATCTAAAGTTAATGTCTGTTTTACCATTCTCCTCAACGATACAAAGACTTGAGGATGCCTTTGGCTTCATTTACCCCTCCTTCCAGCTTACAGGCTACTGGGATAACCATACTTTGAATGTTTTCACATTTCTGTTTTTAACCTCACAGATAGTGTTACTGTTATTATTAATTTCGTGTGTATTTAAACTTATCCATATGCGTTTACCATTTTGTTTACCAAATATTTCAGGCTTTCTGGGATTGTCTCCTTTTTCCTGAAGCATATGCCTTTGCTGAGTTTTTGGTGGTTAAATGGTCTTGATTTCTGTCTACCTGGAAGTGTCTTTATTTCACCGCATTTTTGGAAGTTAATTTCACTGGATTTGTAGTTCTAGATCGATAATTATTTTCCAGCACGTGACGGATATTCCAATGTCTTCTGGCTTCCATTGTTGCTATTAAGACTATATTCCCTCTAATTGATATTTTTATAAATAATCGGGTTGCTTTTACAATTTCGTCTTTGGTACCTGGCACAACGCAGAGGTATCGATGCATACATTTGTATTTATGGGGTTTGTATATTACAGCACTTTTTTCAATTGTGAAAAATTCTTGGTCATTATCTTTGAAGTACAGGCCATCCCCGACTTATCATGGTCAACTTACAATTTTTTGACTTAATGATAGTATGAAAGTGATATATATGCATTCAGTAGAAACCATACTTGGAATTTAGATCTTTTCATGGGCTAGCAATATGCAACATAATATTCTTTCATGCTGCTGGTCAGTGGAACAAAGTCACAGCTTCCAGTCAGCCATGAACTTACAATGGCAAAGAACATCCCAACCACCATGTACCTGTACAACCATTGTGTTTTTCATTTCCACTGCAGTAGTCAATAAACTACATGAGATATTCAATCCTTTATTATAAAACAGGCTTTGTGTTAGATGACATTGTCCAACTATACACTAATGGAAGTGTTCTGAGAATGTGTAAGGTAGGCTAGGCTCAGCTATGATGTTTGGTAGGTTAGGCATATTAAATATGTTTTCAATTTACAACGTTTTCAACTTAGGGGTTTATCAGGACATGACCCCATTGTAAGCTGAGGAAAGTCCATAATCTTTTAAGCATTGTTTAGATATCTTTGTCCTCCCATTATTCTGCTTTATTCTGAAATTTGAAATGGACATGTATTGGACTACTGCACTTATTTCTTACTTCACTTTCATATTTTGTGATGCATGATGATGGCCAAAAGACACATGAAAAGATGCTCAACATCACTAATCATCAGGGAAATGCAAATTAAAACCACAATAAGATATCACCCTGTACCAGTCAGAAGGGCTAGTATAAAAAAAAAAAAAACCCACACAGGAAATAACAGGTATTCATGAGGGTGTTGGTGTAAATGTAAATTGGTGCGGCCACTATGGAAAACAGTATGCAGTTTGCTCAAAAAATTACAAAAGAACTACCACCTGATCCAGCAATTCCACTTCTGAGTATTTGTTCAGAGGAAACAAAAATACTAGTTTGGAGAGATAGCTGCATCCCTAAGTTCACTGCAGCACTATTTACCCTGACCAAGGTATGGAAACAAGCCAAGTGTCCACTGATAGGTGACTGGATTAAGAGTGGATTCTGAGCAATTTCTTTGGACATATTTCCCAGTTTACTAATTCTCTTTTAAGCTATGTTTAATTTGTACATTATATTTCCATTAAATTAAAAAAATTTTTAATGTTTATTTATTTTTGAGCAGAGGTAGGGCAGAGAGAGAGGGAGACAGAGAATCCAAAGTAGGCTCCAGGCTCCGAGCCATCAGCACAGAGCCTGACGTGGGGCTCGAACTCATGAACCGTGAAATCATGACCCGAGTCAAAGTTGGACACTCAACCGACTGAGCCACCCAGGAGCCCCTAAATATTTTTTTCTTACCCATAGGCATTTAATTATTTTGGGACATGCTTTTAAATCTTGTAAAAATCTTTGTGTTCCTCCTCTACCCCTTCACTTCCTTTTTGTCTCTCGAAAAACACTAGTGATTTGATCTGTACATTTTCCTACCATGTAGAGTTTGGTGATTGCATACTCATGGTACAATTCAGCATGTTCCTTTGTCCTCTGCATTTTCTGATCATTGGTGGCTGAAACCACTGATTGAATCGTGTTCTCGCTGGATGCCTTTATCAAGCCTGTTGGAAGAGTATAATGCCGGGTTGTCTCTTTGTTACCTTTGGAGTCCCTGATACTGACACTTAATGCGTATTTCCATTCATGGAAGGTTGCAAAGGACAGTCTTCTATCATTTCTTTTCCACTTATTGGTTGGAATACTTTTATAAAGATACACTTGCCCTCATCTCCTCCTTGTTTATCAAGTGGCACACTTTATAAAGGAGAGGCAGGATAAATGCTTGATTGCTTCTGTTTGTTAATGAGTTTTCAAGGTAATGAATTGATTTCTTTTTATTCCTGCCATTTTCAATAGCATTAAGAACTCATGGATTTAAACATCTTTGAGGGGTTTTAATCCACTGCAAATATTACTATTAAAGTTTCTCACTGTGTCTAGTAGAGGCGTCTTCTAGTTGACTTCTAGGTTCTCTTGATATCACCTTAATAGTCTTTGATGATGTGACTGCTATTTGGTATGGCAAGATGTCCCATAATCCTGTCATTCTTTTGTTTTGGCAGACATGAAATCAACCATTCCTCCAGAAAGGCTTGATTTCTTTCAGTGAGAAAAGGTATCACAAGTTTGTCACTAAGAGATACTTAGTGGACAGAGTGAATAATATATATATATATACACACATAAATATATATTTTTATGAGGTATATGAGGTGTTTTACTATACATGTATAAAATACATGAGGTATTTTACTATATATATAACTAAATATATATATAACAATATATATGCATATATATATATATATATATATATATATACACACACACACATATGTATAGTAAAATACCTCATGAGTTCAAATTAGAATCTATAGAGCTTAACCTAGTTGCAATTACCTCTTTATTTTTTCTTCCATACCTGAGAACCTAGTTCTCAAAGACACAGGAGACATTAGAATGATAATATCCTGTAAAAACTCATTGGTTTTATGCAATCTTACATATACAGCCATCTCATAATAATAATACCCATTCCCTGTATTGCCTCAAAGCATTACATTTTGGGGGCATTTATTCTCCCATTCTCACTTTACTTTTTCTTCCCCCACCATGCTTTGAACAGCTGTACAATATCTACATTGTCAGAGCCCTATAGCCATTACATACTCACTCTTAATCCTCGTTTGTGTGTACGTAATATATGTAGACCTCACCAGCAATGTGTAAGTCGATAGCTCCTTCGTCATCTTGGTTATCTGAAGCTTCATCTCTAGCCGAGTGCTCAGATCTACTATCTGAGCTCACGGGAGGCTCATGGGAATAATATTTTCTACGTTCTAGCATGTTGATAACAGCTTGTGCTGTTTATACTTAAAAGTCAGTTCAGTTTTGCTGGAGATAGAATTCTCATCTCACAAATTTCTTATCTTAAATATGTTACTTCATTATTTTTCATGAAGCATTGCTGTGAAGAACTTAGATAACTATATTTTTTCCTTTCAAATAGATAATTTTTTTTCCCTTAAGAATCATATTATCATCTCCTCCTCCTCCTCCTCCTCCTCCTCCTCCTCCTCCTCCTCCTTTTTAAATTTCTTCCTGGATGTCCAAAGGGTTTTTTTCCTTTTTTTTTTTTTTTTAAGTTTAGTACTTTTATCACCCCGTTTTGATATTCTCAGGAAACTCTTCAATATATCAGTCTTTTTTATTGTTATTCAGAAAAGGTTCTTGAACTGTAGTTTTTAGCATTTGGGGTCTTTACCTCTATGGTTTGGTTTCTTTTTCCAGAACTCCTATTCTCATCTCCTTTGCCTATCTTTAATATTTGCCACTTTCTCTGACATCTTTTACAAGTCTTGCTTTATTTTTATTTTTAAAAACTTTCTCATTTTTAATTTCTGTAATTTTAAAGGATTATGTATGTTTATTGTTCTTTCTATTTTGGTCTTTGTTTCTGAAATTAATTTTTCTTTTATTTTTAATTCTTGCCTGAATTCTGTAGCCTAGTGGTGAGTTTTTCTAATCTTTCTTGTTACTTCATGTCTTATATAATTTTCTTAAAGTCATAGCTTGTTTTAAAATAGTTTGTGATCCGTTTTGTGGCCATGCTTTTATGTCTGTACAATAATAATCTACTCTTTACTCTTTTCTTACAATATCTTTGTATGGGGTTGACCTTGATAATTTTCTGTTGCTTATTTTTATGTGAAATTACTTTGCCTGAACTTTTAGGATAAAGCATGGTTGAGGGTGGCTTTTCTAATTCCACCCAACTCTCTTTTTTACTCCCTTTTGGTAATGTTAAAAAATAATGTAACTTGTTTTCTGGGATTTTAAAAAATTTATTTATGGAGATATAATTGACATAACATCGGGTAAGTTTCACATGTACACATGTTTCATACATTTCTACCTTGCAATATGGTTGCCAGTGTAGTGTTTCTTAACACTGCTATCATGTCACCTGTTTTATCATTTATTTTTTGTGGGGCACCTGGGTGGCTCAGTCGGTTAAGCGTCCGACTTCAGCTCAGGTCACGATCTCACGGTCCATGAGTTCGAGCCCCACGTCGGGCTCTGGGCTGATGGCTCAGAGCCTGGAGCCTGCTTCGGATTCTGTGTCTCCCTCTCTCTCTGCCCCTCCCCCGTTCATGCCCCTCCCTCATTCATGCTCTCTGTCTCAAAAATAAATAAACGTTAAAAAAAATTATTTATTTTTTGTGGCGAAAACAAGATGGAGTCTCTTAGAAACTTTGATGTTTATAATACATCATTGTGGACTGTAACCATTATGCTGTACATTAGATTGCCAGGCCATATTTACTAATTGCAAGTTCATACCCTTAAACATCTCCCCAGTCCTCTCAGCCCCTGGTAAGCATCTTTCCACTCTCTGTTTTTAAAATTTTGCGTATCAATGTCATCAGGCAGTGTTTGTCTTTTTCCAACTTATTACACTTATTATAATACCTTTAAAGTCCATCCATGTTGCTGCAAATGGTAGGATTTCATTCTTTCTCATGGCTTAATGATTTACCATTATAACTTTTTGTTTTGTTTTTTCTTTCCTTCTTTAATTCCAGTAGAGTCAACATACAGTGTTATATTAGGTTCAGGTATACAATAGCGTATCAACAATTCTATATATTACTCAGTATGCATGAAGATAGGTGTACTCTTAATCCCCTTCGCCTATTTTGCCAATCCCCCCACTAACCTGCCCTCTGGTAGACCTGTTTGTTTTCTGTAGTTAAGAATCTGTTTTTTGGTTGGTCTCCTTTTCCTTAGTCTTGTTCTTTAAATTTCACATATGAGTGAAATAATATGGTATTTGCCCCGATCTGACTTATTTCACGTAGCATTATACTCTCTCTCTCCACCTATGTGGTTGCAAATGACAAGATTTCATTCTTTTTTATGGCTGAATAATATCGTGTCATATATAGTGAATCTTTTTTTTCATTCATCTATCGATGGACACTTGGGCTGCTTCTATAACTTGGCTATGGTAAATAGTGCTGCAATAAATATAGGGATGCACACATATATTTGAATTATTTACCTTGGGTAAATAGCCAGGAGAGGAGTTACTAAATCATCTGTGATTCTAAATTTGATTTTTTGAGAAACCTTCATACCACTTTTCACAGTGGCTGCACCAGTTTGCATTCCCATCAACAAAGTACAAGGGTTGCTTTTTCTCCACATCTTCACCAACACTTGTTTTTTGTTTTTGTTTTTGTTTTTTTTTAATTTTAGCCATTCTGACAGGTATGGGTTGATATCTCATTATAGTTTTTTGTAATGAATGAATTAATTAATTAAAAAATTTATATCCAAGTTAGCATATAGTGCGATAGTGATTTCAGGAGTAGAATCCAGTGATTGATCCCAACAAGTGTCTTCCCTAATGCCCCTTGCCCCTTTAGCCCCATCTGCCCCCCAAAAAAACCCCTCCAGCAACCCTCAGTTTGTTCTCTGTATTTAAGAGTCTCTTAAGTTTTGTCCCCCTCCCTGTTTTTATATTATTTTTGCTTCCCATCCCCTTATGTTCGTCTGTTTTGTATCTTAAATTCCGCATATGAGTGAAGTCATATAATATTTGTCTTTCTCTGACTAATTTCACTTAGCGTAATACATTCTAGTTTCATCCATGTTATTGCAAGTGGCAAGATTTCATTCTTCTTGATTGTCAAGCAATAATCCTTTGTGTATATATACCACATCTTCTTTACCCATTCATCTGGTGATGGACATTTGGTTCTTTCCATGCTTTGGCTATTGTCAGTAGCGCTGCTATAAACATTGGGCTGCATGTGCCCCTTTGAAACACCACACTTTGGATAAATACCTAGTAGTGCATTTGTTGCATTGTAGGGTCTTTTCAATTTTTTTGAGGAGCCTCCATACTGTTTTCCAGAGTGGCTGACCCCCAGTTTGCATTCTCACCAGCAGTGCAAAAGAGATCCTCTTTCTTTGCATCCTTGCCAACATCTGTTTTTGCCTGAGTTGTTAATATTAGCCATTCTGATCAGTGTGAGGTGGTATCTCATTGTGGTTTTGATTTGTATTTCCCTCATGATGAGTGATGTTGAGCATTTCTTCATGTGTCTGTTAGCCATTTGGATGTCTTCATTGGAAAAGTGTCTTTTCATGTCTTTTTCCCATTTCTTCTTTGGATTATTTGTTTTTTGGGTGTTGAGTTTGATAAGTTCTTTATAGATTTTGGATACTAACCCTTTATCTGATATGTCATTTGCAAATATCTTCTCCCATTTCATTGGTTGCCTTTTAGTTTTGCTGATTATTTCCTTCACCGTGCAGAGCTTTTAATCACAAGCAATAGTTCATTTTTGCTTTTGTTTCCTTTGCCTCCAGAGACATCTTGAGTAAGAAGTTGCTGCAGCTGAGGTCAAAGAGGTTTTTCCCTGCTTTCTCCTCTAGGATTTTGATGGCTTCCTGTTGTACAGTTAGGTCTTTCATCCATTTTGAGTTTATTTTTGTGTGTGGTATAAGATAGCTTTGTCAAAGATTAGTTGGCCATATGTTTGTGGGTTCATTTCTGGGTTCTCTATTCTGTTTCACTGACCTATGCGTCTGTTTTTGTGCCAGTACCATACTGTCTTGATGATTACAGCTTTGGAGTATAGCTTGAAGTCCGGAATTGTGATGCCTCCAGCTTTGGTTTTCTTTTTCAAGATTGCTTTAGCTATTTGGTGTCTTTTCTGGTTCCATACAGATTTTAGGATTTTTTGTTCTAGCTCTGTGAAGAGTGCAGGTGTTATTTTGATAGGGTCATTATAGTTTTGATTAGTATTTCTCTGATGCTGAGTGAGCGTCTTTTCTTGTGTCTGCTGGTCCTCTGTATGTCTCTTTGGGGGAAATGTCTGTTCATGTCTACTGTCCAGTTTTTAATTGGGTTATTTAGGGTTTTTTTTTTTTTTTGGTATTGAGTTGTATAAGTACTTTATATATTTTGGATACTAACCCTTTATTAGGTATTCCATTTGCAAATACCTTCTCTCACTTCGTAGGCTTTTAGTTTTGCTGATTGTTTCCTTTGCTGTGCAGAAGCTTTTCATTTTGATGTAGTTCCAATAGTTTATTTTTGCCCTTGCTTCCTTTGCCTCAGGAGACAGATCCAGAAAAGTGTTTTTCTGGCTGATGTCAGAGAAATTATTGCCTGTGTTCTCTTCTAGGATTTTTATGGTTTCACGCCTCACATTTAGGCCTTTAATCCGTATTGATTTTATTTTTGTGTATGGTGTAAGAAAGTGGTCCAGTTTCATTCTTTTACATGTAATTTTCCAGTTTGGCCAACACTATTTGTTGAAGAAACTATCTTTTTCCCATTACATAATCATAACTCTTCTGTCAAAGATTAATAACCATATAATTGTAGGTTTATTTTTGGGCACTCTATTCTGTTCTGTTGACCTATGTGTGTTTTTGTGTGAGTACTATACTGTTTTGTTTACCACAGCTTTGTAGCATATCATGAAATCTGGGGTTGTGGTACCTCCAGTTGTGTTCTTTTTCAAGATTGCTTTGGCTGTTGAAAGACTTATGTGGTTCTGTACAAATTTTAGGATTGTTTGTTTCTGTGAAAAATGTTGTGGGTATTTTGAGAGGAATTGCATTAAATCTGTAGGTTGCTTTGGGTAGTATAAACATTTTAGCAATATTTGTTCTTTCAGTTCAGGAGCATGAAGTATCTTTCCATTTGTTTGTGTCCCCTTCAATGTCTTTCATCAGTGTTTTATAGTGTACAGAGAATGGATCTTTCACCTCCTTGGTTAAATTTATTACTAGGTATTTTATTTTGGCGTATAGATGGAATTGTCTTCTTAATTTCTCTTTATGCTGCTTCATTATCAGTGTCTGGAAATGCAAGAGTTTTGTATTGATTTGAACTTTCTTGTCCTGTCTTTTCCCCTACATTGACACCAGGGCTTGCAAAGCTAACTCTCACTCACATAAGTTTTGTATGTCCTATGAATTAAGAATGGCTCATATACTTTTAAACGGTTTAAACAACAGCAACAAAACAAAAAGAAGAATATTTTGTGACACATGAAAATTATATGAAGTTCATATTTTAGTGTCTGTACATAAAGTTATTGGAACACAGCCCCATCCATTCCTTTTCATACTGCCTAAGGCTGAGTTCACACTACAACTGTAGGGCCATATATTGCACCCGAGCCTGATCCTCAAAGCCTACGATATTTACCGTTTGGTCCTTTACAAAACAAAATGCACCCCCCTTCCCCCCGTGATCTTGATCTTCTCTTTCTTTTGTCTCTGTCGTGTCTGTCTGGATCATTTTTGATTACACTCCCAGGAATGTCTCTTCAGTGTGGGACCTGAGCTACACTAGCACTCAAAGGGTACAGGTGGGTGAGTTATGAGAATTCATAGGGTACCATGCTACTGAATTGGGCAAAATCCAGGGGCTCTTCTCAAATTGGCCCCACTTTGCTTTCTAGTAATAACTTAAGTATTGGGGGATTCTACTCTTCTCAGGTCTCTACTGCTGCCCCATAACCTCCTCTATCTTCCTCCTTCATAGACATTGGCACTACAGAGATCTTATGGCTGGTAGTGATTTATTTCCACATGCCTGTATTTTGGAGCTCATCAGAATACCTTGGTTTCATTTTGCTATCCAGGATGTCTGTTTGTATGTAGAGATTCAGAAAGATTTAAACACTGTTAAAATTTTTAAAAAATTTTTTCTCTAAGTTCTATTTGGTTCTTTTTCAACTTACCTTATCATTTGGGGACATTTTTTGCTTCTTTCCCCTTGTTTTTATGTCTTCTATTTCTTTTAACATGTTGAACATTAAAAAAAATTTAAATATGTTTTATTAATTATTTATTTAATGTTTATTTTTGAGAGAGAGAGAGAGAGAGAAGAGGGAGACACAGAATCTAAAGCAGGCTCCAGGCTCTGAGCTTTCAGCAGAAAGCCCGACTCAGGGGGCTCGAACCCACAAACTGTGAGATCATGACCTGAGCTAAAGTCAGACTCTCAACTCACTGAGCCACTCAGGCACCCCTTTAAAAATTTTAAAAAATGTTTATTTTTGAGAGAGAGATTGTGAGCAGGGGAAGAGCAGAGGGAGAGGGAGACACAGAATTGGAAGCAGGCTCCAGGCTCTAAGCTGTCAGCACAGAGCCCAAGGTGGGGGGGGGGGGGCTGAAACTCACAAATTGCAAGGTCATGACCTGAGCTGAAGTCGGATGCTTAAGGAGGGAGCCATCCAGGCGCCTCAGAACACTCTTAATTTATAATCTGTATCTGATGATTTTGTGTAATGAGGTCTTGGTTGGTCTGTTTCCATTGTTTGCTTTTCCTAAAGTTTGCATTCAAATTTATTGGCATTTTATCTGTGAGAATTATCAGAAGCCCAGTTTAAGGGACATAGTTTTTGGAAGATACCTGCTGCTTTTTCCAAGTGCCTAAGGATATTATGGATACAAATTTCTTTGTTGTTTGCCTTTGTAGGGAGACCATGGTTCCCTCTCCTTAACCCTTCCTTGGGACCATGACCCATCCTGAGTTCTAGCTTTATCAGGGTTCCCTTCATTCCAATTTCCCCTCACCCTGTATGTACACACACACACACACACACACACACACACACACACACACACACACAGAGTTCTAGGTCAGTTGGATCTTGCCAAACTCTATGCTGACCCACCTTTCCATGTTATTTCCAGCCCTAGAGTTTATGGGTTAATCCAGTATTCAATATTCAATGTTTCACTCTATATTTTTAAATTATTTAATGTTTTTGCAAATTTTACATGTAATTATTTAAAATTTTTTTTAAGTTAAATTTTTAAAATTATTTTTTAAAGTTTTTTGAGTGTACTTGACCCTCAGTGTTATTACATTAATTTCAGGTGTATAACAGTGATTTGACAAGTTTATACCATTTGATCTCATTCATATGTAGAAACTAAAAAGAAAATGAATAAACAAAAACCAGAATTGGACCCATAAATACAGAGAACAAACTGATGGTTGCCAAGGGAGGCATGTAGGGGGGATGAACAAAATGGATGAAGGGGAGAGGGAGATATAGGCTTTGAACTGCAGAATGGGTAAGTCACAGGAATAAAAGGTACTGCATAGGTGGGTATCAGTGGTATTCTAACATTGCACAGTGACATGTGGTAGCTCCCTTGCGGTGAGCGTAACATAATGCGTAAATTTGTCAAAATCATTCTGCGTTTTTAGATATTCATTATAATCATTAACTTGATGAAAATGGAAGTCACCTAGTTACGTCCTTGGGTAACACAATTGGCTAGGTTTAGAAATCCGACAACTACTTTTTAGATTATCTAACACACCTACAATAGAGTTATAAGCAGTTTCACTCCTAATTCCATCCACCCACCGTATCTTTCTGACAAATGTCTTCAACAGTAAGAGCTTGGCTTCTTTATACCCACCAGACTCTGTGCTCCTTTAATGGCTGAAGTATTCTAATATGTTTTTCCCTTTAGCTTATTGGATCTGATTCTTTTGAAATGGAGATGGTTCGGAGGGTTCCAATACTATGTGTCTGAATCCAGAGACTATGCTCACTCAGCTCTGTCTTCTTGCTTGTGCTACATGGCTACTTAATTAGCAAGTTGTATTAATTCTGTGTCCTGAATACCCTCAAGCCCATCTCCTTCTTTTCATCCATTAGCATAAATCCAGCACCCCAACAGTTCTTTTTGGAAAATTCTAGGCGCCTCTCCTAACTAGCTGATGCTCATAGGTAGCCTGGGCTCTGTCACATTTTCTCTCACTGGCCCCGTCCACTCAAAGCCCCAGAGCTTCTGAAGCCCCACACCTCCACGGCCTCCTCTTTGCTGTGTTGCCCACAGTGAACATTTCAGCTTCCTTTGAAGCCCAGCTTAGGTGTCACTTTCTCCTGGAAGCATTCCCTTACCCTCTAGAACTTACCACCCTTTCTCAGACGTGTCTCTTTGCCTGGTCTCTGTGAGCTTATCACACTGCATTGTAATATGTCTTCATCCTGACTCCCTTCAAGCCTGTCAGCTCTGGGGTCAGCTGCTCTGTCTTAGTTTTTTCTGGTCCCTGGAGCCAGGTGTAGTTCTATACCTGATGTCAGTAAATGTCTTATGAATTTGGGCTGTTCCTGTTTGATAGGAATAAACCAGGGATATGAGCTAGCAGGTGAATATTGATTGGAAAAACAACAGCAAAAACACTGTGACTTCAAGGTGGGAAGAGCAGGTGTAGACACCCTGTAAGTAGACAAAACTGCCAGATTGTTGCCTTAAATGACATATGGGACAGATTCCCATGTCTTAAAAATGGGAACCCTTGGCTACTGGTGAGGAGTTAGCTTCACTTGGGTCCATCCATCAACGTTCAGGGTCAGAAGGTCCAATCTCTTTGTTCCCTTTGTGCAGGAAGTGAGTCCTTAACCCCTCAAGCATAGATACCTTAGGTCTAAAGTCTAATTCAGGCTCAAAGGGGTAGTATACAGTGACCCTGAATCGAATAAATCATAAAAGGGGGTGGGATGGGAATTGCTCAGGAAAAGCAAAATGCCAGAGTTTGAAATAATCACATTCCTCTGTCAGTCCCTAACCATGTGGGAGGGTCACCCCACCATCTTTGCTGGGCTCTGCTGCAAAAACGAGGCGACATTCTTTCGTCACCCCTCTGCAATGAGGTCTAGCTTGAGCCCTCTACCTCCTGCTGTGCCATCGGTCCTATCCCCACATCACGTCCCCATTTCTGCTTTTGGAACAAATCTTGTGGGATCGTGACTCACAGCCATCAGCAGCTCGGCACACTTAGGACAAAGAAGCCTTCTCTCTCCTCTGACCAGTCCCCAACAACTTAATGATTGGGTTTCTCGCCGCTAGCTGAGCACATTAACTGGCTGACAGCTGCTTCTTCATGCCAAGCTTTGGGGTTTGGCAACCTCTTCTTTTCCCACCCTCCCTGGGCCTCTGTGGTGGCCACCAGTTGATAGAACTGCTAAAGTGCCTCCTTCCTGCATTCATGTTGACAGACGGATGGACGGACAGACGGTTGGGCGATCCCCAGGATGGGTTTCCCCCTGACAGTTTCCTTCTCCTCAGGGTTGGCTGAGATTTCATCTGCTAGCTTGCAGGAGGGAATACTAAATTACCTTTTCTAGTACATCTCTGGATTGCTAAAGATGGAAAACTGTTTGTTCCCATTGATAAACTGTGAATCCAAACACTTCCAACACTGAAGCCAGATTAATAAAGGTATTAGTAGGGCCAGTATCTTAGAGTTCTAAGTGGAGCTAAGGACTTGGAAGGCTCCAAGGCTTTGGGAAAATATTAATGCCTAAACTGGGAATGCATGCTGAGCAAGATACTAGTTTAGTGTAATCAACTTTTGCATGAGTTTGTTTAGCTTCAGTGCAATTACTTTGATTACTGTCTTAGTGAACAGTAGAAATATTATGAATATAAAAATAGATATTGTTTTGCTGGCACAGCAAATAGACTTTATAAGTTCATGCTTGGTGAGCATTAATTTGGAAATGCTTATTTTTAATAAAAGCACTAATGAACATAAAGAAACTGGCTTAAAAATCTTACAATGAAAGAATTGATGACTCAATAAATTGCACATATACTACCATAGACTTTTGAGATGTATAAAATATTTTATGTAACAATGTAGCATTTCAAAATAATAGGAAGTATAGAGTTGTCCTTGGTTAGACTTTATAGTTTTTTTTTTTTAATGTTTATTTTTGGGAGAGAGAACACACAAGTAGGGGAGGGGCAGAGAGAGAGGGGAGCAAAGGATCTGAAGCAGGCTCTGTGCTGACAGCAGGCTTGAACGCACGAACCATGAGATCATGACCTGAGCCTAACTCAGACACTTAACTGACTGAGCCACCCAGGTGCCCCTAGACTTCATAGTTTTTAAATTAGGTGAAAGATGAAGCAAAATTGAGAACAGGGAACATAAAACTTCAGTTATAACCACAGATCCCTTTAAAATACATACATTTCCACCTTAGGGTATGATCAATAATAATTGCTAAACACGATATTGTAAGTACAAAAGGTTTTCTACAGTTTTTTTTTTTTTTTTTGGCTGTTTCAATTATTTGGAGTGGGCCTGTTTGCTTTGCATTCCTTAGTCTTTGCTGGAAATTCCTATCCATCGGCTGTTGGTGACTTCTTTTGGGGTAGATGACGATTCCCTGAACAATGCAAACTGGGCTTTGCTTGCTGCCACATTTTTTAAGAGGTGCCCTGTCGTGTCGTCTGGACTTCACGCTGCACTCTGAGCTATCTGGACAGGTATTGTTGTGAGTACTGAAGAAGATTCTTCACTGAACCACACTTTAGTCAGGCTCCTGAATCTTCTCTTAGGCATATCTATGGACCTCCTTGTAAAATCCAGTTTTACCTCCTTGTAAACTCCAGTTTTAGAAAGAACCCTGCTAAGTCCTTTTAATCAGAACCTCGACTATTGATTTCTGGCCACCCTTTATATCTGATGGTGTTTTTCATCCCCCACCATCTCTCTGGTGAGGTCCCATCCCCTGGCCTGCAAGCATCCCATTAGGTCAGTTTAGCTGGTAACTCCCTTATCCCATCCACTGGCCCCACCCTGCTCCTTGGCCATAGATTCCCATTATCCCATGCTGTTTGGAGATGAGCCTCCTCTCTCCAACCCACTGCAAGATCCCATTTTGCAGTGCTTCCCACAACTATTATCATGGCCCCCTTAACAAGAATCATGAATGTGTGTGTGTGTTTTTTCCCTCTAATAATATTGCCAGTTGAAGAAACTACAGCTCTGCGAAGGCAAATGGCTTGTCCAAGGCCCTTGGGCTGGATTGCACTGAAATGGGGGACTAGTAAGTCGACTGTGGATTTCATAGGATAAAAGGGGCAGACAGTGTGGTAGGCAGAATGGCCCCTGGCTTGTGACTATGTTGGCAAGGGGGAACAAGGTTGCAGATAGTAAGAATGATAATCAGCTGACATTAAAATAAAGAGATTTTCCTGGATCCTCTGGGTGAGTTCAAGGTAATCAAGTATCATGGGGTCCCAAATTAAGGAAGAGGAGGGCAGAGCAGTTAGGGCCACGGTGAAGCACTGTGATGCTATCCCCACCGTGCTGCTGGTTCTGCAGATGGAGGAAGTGTCCACCAGCCAAGGAAGGCAGCTGCCTCTAGAATCTGGAAAAGGCAAGACAAGGGAGTCCCCCCTGCAGCCTCCATTAAGGCCAGCAGCCCTGCCCACACCTTAATTTGAAGCCTATGAAACTCATATCTGACCTCCAGAAAGGAAGGGAAAAATAAGGAGGTAGAAGAGAAGGCAAAAGAGTTGAGTTGAATGTAGAAAGACGAAGGACAAAGAGATGTGAAGAAGGTTAAGAGAATGATGAGGTTGGAGGGAAGGCAACAGAGATCAGGGGTTTTCAAGTTCACTTTGCAAAGAGCTTTATGATCTGAGCAACTTGACCCCCTAAAAGGGGGTTCTGAGTAGGTGCTAATACCCCCATTTTAGAGATGAGGAAAGTCAGGCTTTGAGTGTTTGACTCAACCAAAGTAACTTGGACGGACATGTAGGCAGAGAAACAGGAGGTAGCCAGAATTCGACATGCAAACTATCAAGTGCATAAAGCTTTGAGTGCAATTGGCTTTAAGCAGGTAGGTTCCTGATTTTTTTCTTTTCAAAATTATTAGCAATATTAATAAACAAAATTTGTAACACTAACCAAATTTAAATTAAAAAATAATCCTGGCCCAGCTAACCCATGCAAATTATGTCTTTATGTTACCTTCTTATATTTTCATGATACATACACAATTTTGCATGGTTCTGATTGTAGTATAAATATAATTTTTTCCCTTTGTATCATAAATAATTCCTATATTGTGTCAGTCTTCATAATTTTAATTCATAATGGCTGTTTGACATTTCATCACACTGATGTATAATAACAAGAAATTTCCATATTGTTGGACTTTGGTTCAGTTTCTTGATCTAAATAAGGGTGCAATGAACATCTTTAGATACATACCATTTTCCTTTTTTTAAATTTTTATTTAAATTTCAATTAGTTAACATACAGTGAAATATTAGTTTCAGATGTACAATATAGTGATTCAATAATTCTTTGCATTACTTAGTGTTCATCATGGTAATCGTATTCTTGAATCTCCTACACCTATTTTACCCCTCCCCCACCCATCAGTTTATTCTCTATAGTGAAGAGTCTGTTTCTTGGTTTGTCTCTCTTTCTCTCTCTTGTTTCCCCTGTGCTCATTGGTTTTGTTTCACAAATTTCACATATGAGTGAAATCATACCGTATCTTTCTCTGACTGACTTATTTTGCTCAGCATAATACTCTCTAGCTCTATCCATGTCATTGCAAATGGCAAGATTTCATTCTTTTTATGGCTGAATAATATTCCATGGTATATATCCACCACACCTTCTTTATCCATTCATCGGTGTATGGACATTTGGGCTGGTTCCATAATCTGGCTATTGTTGATAGTGCTGCTGTAAACATTGGAGTGCTTGTATCCCTTTGAATTAGTATTTTTGCATCCTTTGCATAAATACCTAGTAGTGCAATTGCTGGACCGTAGGGTAGTACCCAAAATATAGAAAAAACTTACAAAGTTGAACACCCCCAAAACAAATAATCCACTTAAAAATGGCCAGAAGACATGAATAGATATTTTTCCAAAGAAGACATACAGATACCTAACAGACACATGAAAAGATGCTCAACATCCCTCATCATCAGGGGAATGCAAATCAAAATTAAAATGAGATATGGCCTCACACCTGTCAGAATGGCTAGAATCAGCAACACAAGAAACAACAGATGTTGGGGAGAGTGTGGAGAAAGTGGAACCCTCGGCTGGTGGCAATGCAAACAGGTGCCACCTCTCTGGACGACAGTAGGGAGGTTCCTCAAAAAGTTAAAAAAAGAACTACCCTATGAGAATTTTCCTTTTTTTTTTTTTTTTTTTAAAGAATATTTAAGATAAATTACTTGGGGGTGAGTGGGTGGCTCAGTTGGTTGGGCTTCTGACTTCGGTTCAGGTCATGATCTCATGGTGTGTGGGTTTGAGCCCCGCATCAGGCTCTGTGCTGACAGCTCGGAGCCTGGAGCCTGCTTTGGATTCTGTGTCTCCCTCTCTCTGCCCCTCCCTGGCTCATGCTCTGTCTCTCTCTCTCTCTCTCTCTCTCTGTCTCAAAAATGAATAAATATTAAAAAAATTTTAAGGTTAATTACTGCGACTGTGGGTATGGATATTCTCATTATTCCATATTTATTGACAAATCACTCCCAAAGCCATTGTACCAATTAATGCTGCATGGAGGCACAAATTTACCAAACCTGGGCAGTCTTGGCAGTTAAACGTTTCCCCCTTCTAGTTTTTAAAGCCTTTATTTGTCTTTAGGACCTCAGATTAGCTAATATATACTACTGATGAGCAAAAGGGTAGAAGACCCCTCTGTGCATGCTTTTACATTGATTTGCTGAATTAAGTAATTTGTCTTTATTTGCATTTCAGAATATCAAGGGGTATTAAGGAAAAATATAAATTTCACCGAAATCAACAATTAGTCCTAGAAATCCTAGAGAAAAAAGGGGGTTACCAATGACTTGCTTTATCCCAATTTAATAAACTCTAACTGTGGAGAATGCCTACGAGTGAAGTCACTTAGGAGGACAATGGGAGAACTGGAAGGCACGCTGTCTGAACTCGTGGCCACAGACACTTCAAGTCTCAAGACTGCTTGGTGGCAATATTTAGAAACAGTGACTAACGCCAAGGACAGCTTCCCAGTAAAAAGTTCTGTGGTTAAAGACTATGCAGAATTTTTCTTAGGTTGTCTAGCAATACTGAGATGCCTGTCATTTTCTTTTAATTTTTTTAAGTTTATTTATTTTTGAGAAAGAGAGTGGAGGATGGGGGGCAGAGGATCTGAAGCAGGCTCTGCACTGACAACAGATAGCCTGATGAGGGGCTCAAACCCATGAACTGTGAGGTCCTGACCTGAGCTGAAGTTGGAGGCTCAGCTGATTGAGCCATCCAGGCACCCCTGTTTTTTTTATTTTTAGATAAAACAAGTTTTGTTATAAAGTAATGTACCGTATTTTAAGGGTAAACCATATCGATTCAGTATTTTTTTTAAATTTTTTAATGTTTATTTATTTTTGACAGAGAAAGAGAGAGATGGAGCATGACCAGGGGAGGGGCAGAGAGAGAGGGAGACACAGAATCTGAAACAGGCTCCAGGCTCTGAGCGGTCAGCACAGAGCCCGACGCGGGGCTCAAACTCACGGACTGTGAGATCATGACCTGAGCCGAAGTCGGACGCTCAACTGACTGAGCCACCCAGGTGCCCCTTGATTCAGTATTTTTATACAGTATGAAATGATCACCTCAATAAGTCTAGTTACCATCTATCCTCCCACAAAATTCTTACATTATTAACTATATTCCCCTTGCTTTACATTACATTCTCAATTATTTATTTTATAGCTGGAAGTTTGAACCTCTTACCTTCACCTGTTTCGCCTGCCCTCCCAACTCCCTTCCCCTCTGCCAACCACCAGTTTGTTTCAGGTATCTATGAACATGTTTCTGTTTTGTTTGTTTGTTTGTTTTAGATTCTATGTATAAGTCAAATAATATGGCATTTGTCTTTCTCTTATTTCACTTTGCATAACACCCTCTGGGTCCATTCTTGTTCTTGTAAATGTCAAGATCTCATCATTTTTTTGATGGCTGAGTAATACTACATTGTGTATGTGTGTGTGTGTGTACAAGCACATCTTCTTATCCATTCATCTATCAATGGACACACGCATTTAGGTCTTAAAGCCATATTGAGTTTATTCTTGTGTGTAGTATAAGAAAGCTGTCTAGTTTCATCCTTTTGCATGTGTTTTTCCAGTTTTCCCAACACCATTTATTAAAGGGACAGTTTTTGCCCCATTGTATATTTTCATTTCCTTTATCATAAGTTAACAGACCACTAAGTATGGGGTTGTTTCTATGGTCTATATTCTGTTCGGTTTATCTATGTTTGTATTTGCACCATCATCATATTGCTTTGACTGCTGTAATTTTTTACTGTAGTTTGAAATCAGGGAGGGTGATACCTCCAACTTTGTTCTTGCTCTAGACAGCTTTGGCTCTTCGGGGTCTTGTGCGATTCCATATGAATTTCATGATTATTCTAGTTCTGTAAAAAAAATGCCTTTGTTTTTTGATAGAGATTGCATTGAATCTGTAGATTGCATTTTATATTCACCTGATCCATGAACATGGACTATTTCACCATTTATTTGTGTCTTTTTCAATGTCTTTAATTAATGTCTTAGAGTTATCAATGTACAGGCCTTCTACCTATTAGTTAAACTTATTCCTAGGTATTTTACTCTTTTTGATGCGGTTGTAAATGGGGTGGTTCTCTTATTTCTCCTTTTGATAGCTCTTAGTGTATAGAAACCACAGATTTCTGTATATTAATTTCAAATCCTACAATTCTGAATTCATTTTTCTAAAAGTTTTTTGGTAGAGTCTTTAGGGTTTCTATGTGTAGTATCATGTCAGCTGTAAATAGTGACAGTTTTACTTTTCTAAGTGGATGCATTGTATTTCTTGCCCCATTGCTGGGACTATGACTTCCAATACTATGTAGACTAAAACTGGTGAGAGTGCATCCTTGTCTTGTTGCTGGTGTTACAGGAAAAGCTTTCAGCTTTTGACTACTGATTGTAATGTTAGTGCTGGGCTTGTCATTATATGGCTTTTATTATGTTGAGGTATATTCCCTCTATACTCACTCTGTTGAGAGTTTTATCATAAATAGACGGTGAATTTTGTCACATGCCTTGTCTGCATCTATTGAGATGATTGTATGATTTTTATCTTCCTTTTTTATTAATGTAGTATATCATATTGACTGATTTGCAGATGGTGAATCATCTTTGCATACCTGAAATAAATCCCACTTGGTCATGATGTATTATACTTTTATTATTCTTGAAAACAGGCTGTTAATATTGCATTGAGTATCTTACATCTATGTTCATCAGGGTTATTGATTGGCCTGTAGTTTTTTTCTTTATGTAGTGTCTTTGTCTGGTTTTGGTATCTGGGTAATGCTGACCTTCTATAATGAGTTTGGAAATGTTCTTATCTTTTTAATTATTTGGAATAATTTGAGGAGGGTAGGTATGAACTCTTCTTGAAATGTTTGCAGAATTCACCTATGAAGCTGTCTGGTCCTAGATTTTCTTGTTGGGAATTTTTTTTTATTACTGATTCAATTTTATTATTAGTAAAAAAAAACCCCATAAAATTATATTTATAGAAATTTTTCCATTTCTTCTGGGTTGTCTAATTTTCTGATGTCTAATGTTTATAATATTTTCTTATCCATCGTATTTCTGTGGTATAGATTATAAATTCTAATTTTATTTATTTCCTTGGTGAGTCTAGCTAAAGGTTTGTTGATTTTGTTTATCTTTACAAAGAACAAGCTCTTAGTTTCTAAAATTTGACTCCTTTAGTGTTTATTTCATGTATTTCTGCTCTGATCTTTATTACTTTCTTTTTTTCTACTAACATAAGGGTTTAGTCTTTTTTATTTCCTTTATGGTAAAGTTAGATTTTTTTTGTTCTGTTTTTACTTATTTTTTTTTTTCTTGTTTCATAAAGTACCCTGCACTGCTATGAAATTCCTTCTTACAACTGCTTTTACTGCATCCCAAAGATTCTGGCACATTGTGTTTCCATTTTCATTTGTCTCAAGGTAGTTTTTGATTTCCTTTCTGTTTTTCCCATGTGTGCATTGGCTGTTAAATAACATGTTGAATCTCCATATTTCTTTACTATTTTCTTCTTGTAGTAAATTTCTGGTTTCAGACCATCATAATCAGAAAAGATAGGTGATTTGATTTCAATCTTCTTAAATTTATTGCGACTTGTTTTGTGGCCTACCATGTGATCTATCTTGGAGAATGTTTCATGTGCACTTGATAAGAGTATTTATTCTGAAGGTTTTGAATGGAATGTTCTGTCTAAAGTTCATCTGGTCTAATGTGTGTGTGTTTTGATTACAAATTGAATTTTTCTTCCGCCGGGGCTTCAGGAGACTGGGTGGCCAGACAGCAGGGCAGGACACTATACCCTGTAGCTCAGCCTGTGTTCACTGGTCCCAAAGGTGGGTGCAGGTCCTTAAAGGCACACAAAAAGAAACTTTCAGGTCCCCAGAATGCTGTCTAGCGGGGCACTAGGTTGGCTTTTGGGGCGTGGTCTTGAGGCTCAGCTGCTCCAGGAAAGCCATTTTGAAACCACCTCCTAAACCTGTCAAACCAGGGCAAGTTAAAGTATTCAGAGCCCTTAATACATTAGAACCATGAACTCCAGATGAACTGTGCTTTGAGGAAGGTGATATTACCTACCTTACTGACGTGGTACCAATTGGTGGAAAGGCACCTTTTTGTCTGGAGATAAGCTGAATTAGAATCAAAATTGATCTTTGCATCCATGCACAGCACAGCTCCATCTGAATCCTCTACCATTGGATTTATTTCTTCCGTGGTTGCATCATATTTCCGGAAAGGGTTATAAAGCTTGATCACATTTTCTGCCACAGAATTCACAATATTAGGTGGAAATCCCGTCTTGTGTTTGGGCCAGACAGCCTTTTCCTTTTTGATGCCTTCTAAATTAATAGGTTCTTCAACCGTGGCCTTAGTCTCAGTAGCAACGTCATCAGTGTTGACACCACCTTGCGAACTTCCTGTTAATACAGGACCTTGAAATGACCTTTCCATTGTTATTGCAAAGTAGTATTCTTTGCACTATCTTTCTAGCATATCTTTGCTCACCAACCAAATACTTGATTGCATATTCTCCCCTTTTTTGCTGTTTTCTTGGTAAACAACTCCTCCCCAGTCCCTTCTGAGGAAACGTTTTTTGCTTCTTGTGGAGAGAAAACTGTCTCCACTCCCCCTTTGAAGCCACTCTCAAATGTTTCTCTTCCTCTACCACCAGATAAAACATGTGCCTTTTTCATAAAATCTTTTGAATCTAATTTTTTGGCAATTGCATAAACTCCATCTGGTGATTTTGCCACATGTCCTTTGGGAATAGAGACACCAGCTTCTTGTATCCGTATTCATGTGTCGATGCAGTGAGAGATTCCTTTGTTGTTGCTGGTGTATATGGAGTCCATGGTTGTTGAACAATCCAGAACTTCTCAGAGCCTGGGCAGCAGCCTATGACACCAACCAGGACCTAGAAATTGAAGTTTTTTAATGAAGTTTTTTAATTCAGGTATAGCTAACTTAAGGTGTTATATTAGTTTCAGGCATACAATATAGTGATTCAACAATTCAATACATTATGCAGTGCTCATCATGATAAGTATACTCTACTCCTTCACCTACTTCCCCCATTTCCCTCCCTCCTCCCCTCTGCTAACCATCAGTTTGTTCTCTGTAGTTAAGAGTTGGTTTCTTGGTTTATCTCTTTTTCTCTCTTTTCTTTTTTCCTTTGCTCGTTTGTTTTGTTTTTCAGTTCCATGTATGAGTGAAATCATATGGTATTTGTCTCTCTCTGACTTACGTCACTTAGCATTATACCTTTTAACTCTACCCATGTTGTTACAAATGGCAAGATTTCATTCTTTTTTATGCCTGAATAATATTCCATTGTGTATATGTACCACATCATCTTTATCCATTCATTTATCAAAGGCTGCTTCCATAATTTGGCTATTGTAAATAATGCTGCAATATACAGGGGTGCATTATCCCTTTGAGTCAGTGTTTTTGTATTTTGGGGGTAAATACCCAGTAGTATGATTACCAGATTGTGTGGTAATTCTATTTTTAATTTTTGAGGAACCCCCACACTGTTTTCCAGAGTGGCTGCACCAGTTTGCATTTCCACCAATAGTGCATAAGGCTTCCTTTTTCTCCACATCCTTGCCAACACTTGTTGTTTCTTGGGTTTTTTATTATAGTCATTCAGACAGGTGTGAGGTGATATCTCACTATAGTTTTGATTTGTTTTTCCCTGATAATGAGTGACTTTTTTCCCTGATAATGAGCATTTTTTCATGTGTCTGCTGGCCATCTGTGTGTCTTTGGAGAAATATCCGTTCATGTCTTCTGTCCAGTTTTTAGTTGGATTGTTTTTGTGGTGTTCAGTTGTATAAGTTCTTAATATATTTTGGATATTAACCCTTTATCAGATATGTCATTTGCAAATATGTTCTCTGGCTCAGTAGGTTGTCTTTTAGTTTTGTTGACGGTTTCCTTTGACATGCACAAGTTTTCATTTTGATGTAGTCCTATAGTTTATCTTTGTTTTTGCTTCTCTTGCCTCAGGAGACATATCTAGAAAAATGTTACTGTGACCAGTATCAGAGAAATTACTGCCTGTGCTCTCTTCTAGGATTTTTATGGTCTCAGATCACACATTTAGGTCTTCAATCCATTTGAGTTTATTTTTATTTATATGGTGTGAGAAAGTGGTCCAGTTCCATTCTTTTGCGTGTTACTGTCCAGTTTTCCAAACACCATTTGTTAAAGAGACTTTTTCCCATTGCGTAATCTTTCCTTTTTTTGTTGAAGATTAATTGACCATATAATCGTAGGTTTATTCTGTTCCATGGATCCATATGTCTATTTTTGTGCCAATGCTATAGTGTTTTGATATCTTCAAATCTGGGATGGTGATACATCCAATTTTGTTCTTTTTCAAGATCGCTTTGGCTTTTTGGGGTCTTTTGTGGTTTCATACACATTTTAGAATAATTTGTTCTAAGTCTGTGAAAAATGCTATTGGTATTTTGATAGGGATTGCATTAAATATGTAGATTGCTCTGAGTAGTGTGGACATTATAACAATATTTGTCCTTCTGATCCATGAGCGTGAAATGTCTTTCATTTCTTCATGTTGTCTTCAATTTCTTTCATCAATTTTCAGAGTACAGGTCTTTTGCCTCTTTGATTACTTTATCCCTAGGTATTTTATTCTTTTTGGTGCAATTGTAAATGAGATTTTTTTCTTCATTTTACTTCATGCTGCTTCATTATCCGTGTATACACATGCAATTGATTTCTGTACATTGATTTTGTATCCTAGGACCTTACTGAATTCATGTATCACCTGTAGTAGTTTTTTGGTGGAGTCTTTCAGGTTTCCTAGATACACTTTATGTCATTATCGTGAAAGTTTTACTTCTTCCTTATTCAGATGCTATAATTTCTTTTTGTTGTCTGACTGCTGTGGCTAGGACTTCCAGTACTATGTTGAATAAAAGCAGTGAAAATGGACATGCTTGTCTTGTTTCTGACCTTAGGGAAAGAGCTGAGTTTTTCATCATTGCATATGGTGTTAGCTGTGAGTTTTTCATACATGCTTTTTATTATGTTGAGTATGCTTCCTTTACACCTACTTTTTTGAGTTTTTTTTATCATGAATAAATATTATACTTTGTCAAGTACTTTTTCTGCATCTATTGAAAGGATCATATCCTTTCCCTTGTTGATATGATGTATTACATTGATTGACTTGCAAATATTGAACCATCCTAGCATCCCAGGAATAAATCCTACCTGATTGTGATAAATGATTTTTTTAATGTACTTTTAGATATTGTTTGCTGCTATTTGTTGAGGCTTTTTGCATCTATGTTCATCAGAGATATTGGCCTGTGATTCTTTTTTTGTGTTTTTCTTGTTTTGGTATGAGTGTAATGCTGGCCTCATAGAATGAATTTGGAAGATTTCTTTCCTCTTCTATTTTTTTTGATTACTGATTCAATTTTATTTCTGGTAATCAGTTTGTTCAAATTTTCTATTTCTTCCTGATTCGGTTTTGGGAGGTTATGTGTTTCTAGGAATTTATCCATTTCTTCTAAATTGTCCAATTGGTTGGCATATTTTTTGTATAACATTCATAGTCTTTGTATTTGTGGTGTCAGTTGTTAGTTCTTTTGATTTCTGATTTTACATCCTCTATTTTTTTCTTTTCTTTTCTTTTCTTTTTTTCTGATGAGTCTGGGCTAGTTTTAACAATATTGTTGATCTTTCAAAGAACCAGCTCCTGGTGTCATTGATCTCTTCTATTTTTTGTTTGTTTTTATTTGATTATTACTGCTCTAATCTTTATTATTTCCTTCCCTCTGCTGTTTGGGGTTTTTTCTTGTTCTTTTTTCCAGCTCCTGTAGGTGTTAAGGTTGGGTTGTTTGAGATATTTCTTGCTTATTGATGTAGGCCTGTATTGTTATAATCTTTCCTCTTAGAATCACTTCTGCTGAATGTATCCATTCATCAGTTGATGGAAATTTAGGCTCTTTCCATACTTTGGCTATTGTTGAGAGTGCTGCTATAAACATTGGGGTACAAGTGCCCCTGTGCATCAGTACTCCTGTATCCCTTGGGTAAATTCCTAGCAGTGCTACTGCTGGGTCATAGGGTAGGTCTATTTTTAATTTTTTGAGGAACTCCACACTGTTTTCCAGAGTGGCTGCACCAGTTTGCATTCCCACCAACAGTGCAAGAGGGTTCCCGTTTCTCCACATCCTCTCCAGCATCTATAGTCTCCTGATTTGTTCATTTTAGCCACTCTGACTGGCGTGAGGTGATATCTCAGTGTGGTTTTGATTTGTATTTCCCTGATGAGGAGCAATGTTGAGCATCTTTTCATGTGCCTGTTGGCCATCTGGATGTCTTCTTTAGAGAAGTGTCTATTCATGTTTTCTGCCCATTTCTTCACTGGATTATTTGTTTTTTTGGGTGTGGAGTTTGGTGAGCTCTTTATAGATTTTGGATACTAGCCCTTTGTCTGATATGTCATTTGCAAATACCTTTCCCATTCCGTTGGTTGCCTTTTAAAAGATTTTTCAGGAGTGCTGGCTTGAAGATGGCGGTGTAGGAGGACGCTGGGCTTACCGTGTCCTGCAGATCACTTAGAGTCCACCCACACCTGCCTGAATAACCAAGAAAACCACAAGAAGACTAGCAGAATGGATTCTCTAGAGCCAAGTGTAACCAAGAAGCCCATGGAAGAGGGTAGGAAGGGCAGAGAGGCGGTGTGCGCCACAGGGACTGGCAGGAGGGAGCCAGGGTGGAGGGGCAGCCCGCTGGCAAAGCAGAGCCCCTGAGTCTGGCTTGCAAAAGCAAAGGGGCCGGGCAGAGTGTGTTTGGACAGCAAGTGGGGCTTAACATCTAGAAGGTTATAAGTTAACAGCTGTGCTTGGAGAGCGGGAGGGCGGGAGGACAACGGGAGGGAGACTTGTTGAGCCCCTGACAACAGAGTGCAGCTTGGTGGGGAACAAAGGCGCTCGCCAGCGCCATCTCCCTTGCCCATCCCCCAGCCAAAATCCCAAAGGGAATCAGTTCCTGTCAGGGAACTTGCTTGCACCATGCAAACACCCAACGCTGTGCTTCTGTGGATCCATCCCTCTGGTCGCGGGTCTGACTCCCTCTCAGTGCCACAGGGCCCCTCCTGAAGCGGATCACCGAAGGAAAAGCAAGCTGAGCCTGCCCCTCCTGCCCCCGTGCACCTTGCCTATCCACCCCAGCTAATACGCCAGATCCCCAGCACCATAAGCCTGGCAGTGTGCAAGTAGCCCAGACAGGCCACGCCACCCCACAGTGAATCCTGTCCCTAGGAGAGGGTAAGAGAAGGTACACACCAGTCTGACTGTGGCCCCAGAGGTGGGCTGGGGGCAGACATCAGGTCTGACTGCGGCCCCGCCCACCAACACAAGTTATTCAAGAAAGCACAGGGGAAGTGCCCCACAGTCCCGCACCACTCCAGGGACTATCCAAAATGACGAAATGGAAGAATTCCCCTCAAAAAAACCTCCAGGAAATAACGACAGCTAATGAACTGATCAAAAACGATTTAAACAATATAACAGAAAGTGAATTTAGAATAATAGTCATAAAATTAATCGCTGGGCTTGAAAACAGTATAAAGGACAGCAGAGAATCTATTGCTACAGAGATCAAGGGACTAAGGAACAGCCAGGAGGAGCTAAAAAATGCTGTTAATGATCTGCAAAATAAAGTGGAGATAACCACAGCTCAGATTGAAGAGGCAGAGGAGAGAATAGGTGAACTAGAAGATAAAATTATGGAAAAAGAAGAAGCTGAGAAAAAGATAAAAAAATCCAGGAGTATGAGGGGAAAATTAGAGAACTAAGTGATGCATTAAAGAGAAATAATCTACGCATAATTGGTATTCCGGAGGAGGAAGAGAGAGTGAAAGGTGCTGAAGGTGTACTTGAAGAAATCATAGCTGAGAACTTCCCGGATCTGGGGAAGGAAAAAGGCATTGAAATCCAAGAGGCACAGAGAACTCCCTTCAGATGTAATTTGAATCGATCTTCTGCACGACATATCATAGTGAAACTGGCAAAATACAAGGATAAAGAGAAAATTCTGAAAACAGCTAGAGATAAACATTCTCTAACATATAAAGGGACACTTATAAGACTCGTGAGATCTCTCTACTGAAACTTGGCAGGCCAGAAAGGAATGGAAGGAAATCTTCCATGTGATGAACACAAAAAATAAGCAGCCGAGAATCCTCTATCCAGCAAACCTGTCATTTAGAATAGAAGGAGAGATAAAGGTCTTCCCAAACAAACAAAAAGTGAAGGAATTCATCACTACTAAACCAGCCCTACAAGAGATCCTAAGGGGGATCCTGTGAGACAAAGTACCAGAGACATCGCTACAAGCATGAAACCTACAGACATCACAACGACTCTAAACCCATATCTTTCTATAATAGCACGGAATGTAAATGGACTAAATGTACCAACCAAAAGACATAGGGTATCAGAATGGATAAAAAAACAAGACCCATCTATTTGCTGTCTACAAGAGACCCATTTTAGACCTGAGGACACTTTCAGATTGAAAGTGAGGGGATGGAGAGCTATTTATCATGCTACTGGAAGTCAAAAGAAAGCTGGAGTAGCCATACTTACATCAGACAAACTAGACTTTAAATTAAAGGCTGTAACAAGAGATGAAGAAGGGCATTATATAATAATTACAGGGTCTATCCATCAAGAAGAACTAACAATTATAAATATCGATGCACCAAATATGGGAGCCCCCAAATATATAAAACAATTACTCACAAACATAAGCAACCTTATTGACAAGAATGTGGTAATTGCAGGGGACTTTAATACCCCACTTACAACAATGGATAGATCGTCTAGACACATGGTCAATAAAGAAACAAGGGCCCTGAATGATACATTGGATCAGATGGACTTGACAGATATATTTAGAACTCTGCATCCCAAAGCAACAGAATATACTTTCTTCTCGAGTGCACATGGAACATTCTCCAAGATAGATTACATACTGGGTCACAAAACAGCCCTACATATGTATACGAGAATTGAGATCATACCATGCATACTTTGGGACCACAGTGCTATGAAGCTTGAAATCAACCACAGGAAAAAGTCTGGAAAACCTCCAAAAGCATGGAGGTTAAAGAACACCCTACTAAAGAATGAATGGGTCAACCAGGCAATTAGAGAAGAAATTAAAAAATATATGGAAACAAACGAAAATGAAAATACAACAATCCAAACACTTTGGGATGCAGCGAAGGCAGTCCTGGGAGGAAAATACATTGCAATCCAGGCCTATCTCAAGAAACAAGAAAAATCCCAAATACAAAATCTAACAGCACACCTGAAGGAAATAGAAGCAGAACAGCAAAGGCAGCCTAAACCCAGCAGAAGAAGAGAAATAATAAAGATCAGAGCAGAAATAAACAATACAGAATCTAAAAAACTGTAGAGCAGATCAACGAAACCAAGAGTTGGTTTTTTGAAAAAATAAACAAAATTGATAAACCTCTAGCCAGGCTTCTCAAAAAGAAAAGGGAGAGGACCCAAATAGATAAAATCATGAATGAAAATGGAATTATTACAACCAATTGCTCAGAAATAGAAGCAATTATCAGGGAATACTATGAAAAATTATATGCCAACAAACTGGACAACCTGGAAGAAATGGACAAATTCCTAAGCACCCACACACTTCCAAAACTCAAACAGGAAAAAATAGGAAGCTTGAGCAGACCCATAACTAGCGAAGAAATTGAATCAGTTATCAAAAATCTCCCAACAAATAAGAGTCCAGGACCAGATGGCTTCCCTGGGGAATTCTACTAGACATTTAAAGCAGAGATAATACCTATCCTTCTCAAGCTATTCCAAAAAATAGAAAGGGAAGGAAAACTTCCAGACTCATTCTATGAAGCCAGTATTATTTTGATTCCTAAACCAGACAGAGACCCAGCAAAAAAAGAGAACTACAGGCCAATATCCCTGATGAATATAGATGCAAAAATTCTCAATAAGATACTAGCAAATCGAATTCAACAGCTTAAAAAAAGAATTATTCACCATGATCAAGTGGGATTCATTCCTGGGATGCAGGGCTGGTTCAACTTTCGCAAATCAATCAACGTGATACATCACATTAATAAAAGATAAGAACCATATGATCCTGTCAATCGATGCAGAAAAAGTATTTGACAAAATTCAGCATCCTTTCTTAATAAAAACCCTCGAGAAAGTTGGGATAGAAGGAACATACTTAAACATCATAAAAGCCATTTATGAAAAGCCCACAGCCAATACCATCCTCAATGGGGAAAAACTGAGATCTTTCCCCCTGAGATCAGGAACACGACAGGGATGTCCACTCTCACTGCTGTTTTTTAACATAGTGTTGGAAGTTCTAGCATCAGCAATCAGACAACAAAAGGAAATCAAAGGCATCCAAATTGGCAAAGATGAAGTCAAGCTTTCACTTTTTGCAGATGACATGATATTCTACATGGAAAATTGGATAGACTCCACCAAAAGTCTGCTAGAACTGATACATGAAGTCAGCAAAGTTGCAGAATACAAAATCAATGTACAGAAATCAGTTGCATTCTTATACACTAATAATGAAGCAACAGAAAGACAAATAAAGAAACCGATCCCATTCACAATTGCACCAAGAAGCATAAAATAACTAGGAATAAGCCTAACCAAAGATGTAAAAGATCTGTATGCTGAAAACTATAGAAAGCTTATGAAGGAAATTGAAGAAGATATAAAGAAATGGAAAAACATTCTGTGCTCATGGGTTGGAAGAATAAATATTGTTAAAATGTCAATACTACCCAATACTATCTACACATTCAATGCAATCCCAATCAAAATTGCACCAGCATTCTTCTCGAAGCTAGAACAAGCCATCCTAAAATTCCTATGGAACCACAAAAGACCCCGAATAGCCAAAGTAATTTTGAAGAAGACCAAAGCAGGAGGCATCACAATCCCAGACTTTAGCCTCTACTACAAAGCTGTCATCATCAAGACAGCATGGTATTGGCACAAAAACAGACACATAGACCAATGGAATAGAATAGAAACCCCAGAACTAGACCCACAAAAGTATGGCCAACTAATCTTTGACAAAGCAGGAAAGAATATCCATTGGAAAAAAGACAGTCCCTTTAACAAATGGTGCTGGGAGAACTGGACGGCAACATGCAGAAGAATGAAACTAGACCACTTTCTTACACCATTCACAAAAATAAACTCAAAATGGATAAAGGACCTGAATGTGAGACAGGAAACCATCAAAACACTAGAGGAGAAAGCAGGAAAAGACCTTTCTGATCTCAGCCGCAGCAATTTCTTACTTGACACATCCCCAAAGTCAAGGGAATTAAAAGCAAAAATGAAGTACTGGGACCTTATGAAGATAAAAAGCTTCTGCACAGCAAAGAAAACAACCAACAAAACTAAAAGACAAGCAACGGAATGGGGAAAAGATATTTGCAAATGACATATCGGACAAAGGGCTAGTATCCAAAATCTATAAAGAGCTCACCAAACTACACACCCAAAAAACAAATAATCCAGTGAAGAAATGGGCAGAAAACATGAATAGACACTTCTCTAAAGAAGACATCCAGATAGCCAACAGGCACATGAAAAGGTGCTCAACATTGCTCCTCATCAGGGAAATACAAATCAAAACCACACTGAGATATCACCTCACGCCAGTCAGAGTGGCTAAAATGAACAAATCAGGAGACTATAGATGCTGGAGAGGATGTGGAGAAACGGGAACCCTCTTGCACTGTTGGTGGGAATGCAAACTGGTGCAGCCACTCTGGAAAACAGTGTGGAGTTCCTCAAAAAATTAAAAATAGACCTACCCTATGACCCAGCAGTAGCACTGCTAGGAATTTACCCAAGGGATACAGGAGTACTGATGCATAGGAGCACTTGTACCCCAATGTTCATAGCAGCACTCTCAACAATAGCCGAAGTATGGAAAGAGCCTAAATGTCCATCCACTGATGAATGGATAAAGAAATTGTGGTTTATATACACAATGGAATACTACATGGCAATGAGAAAGAATGAAATATGGCCCTTGGTAGCAACGTGGATGGAACTGGAGAGTGTGATGCTAAGTGAAATAAACCATACAGAGAAAGACAGATACCATATGTTTTCACTCTTATGTGGATCCTGAGAAACTTAACAGAAACCCAAAGGGGACGGGAAGGAAAAAAAAAAGAGGTTAGAGTGGGAGAGAGCCAAAGCATAAGAGACTCTTAAAAACTGAGAACAAACTGAGGGTTGATGGGGGGTAGGAGGGCGGGGAGGGTAGGTGATGGGTATTGAAGAGGGCATCTTTTGGGATGAGCACTCGGTGTTGTATGGAAACCAATTTGACAATAAATTTCATATATTAAAAAAAATAAATAAAAGCTTTTTCATTTTTGTGTTTTCATTTTCACTTATCTCTGTGAGTTTTTGGATTTCCTCTGATTTTTTGATTAACCCATTAATTATTTAGTAGCATGTTATTTAACCTCTATGTATTTGTGTTCTTTCCAGGTTTTTTCTTGTGGCTGATTTCTAGTTTCATAGTGTTGAGGTCAGAAAAGATGTATGGTATGACGTTAATCTTTTAAATTTGTTGTGACTTGTTTTGTGGCATATTATGTAATCTAGTCTGGAGAATGTTCCATGTGTACTTGAAAAGAACGTGTATTCTGCTTTGAGATGGAATATTTTGAATGTATTTGTTAGATCTATCCCATCCAATATGTCATTCAAAGCCACTGTTTCTTCTCCTCCGTTTTGGATTATCTATCCATTGATATAAGTGGGATTTTAAATCCCCTAGCATTAGTGTAGTACTCTTGAATGCTACTATTATTATCTTGAGCTGCCATATGTATTTGGGTGCTGTCATGATGGGTACATAAATATTAATAATTTCTATATCTTCTTGTTAGATTGTCCTTTTTATGATGTAGTATCCTTCCTTGTTTCTTGTTATAGTCTTTATTATAAAGACAATATTTTGTTGCATATAAGTGTAAATACCTTTACTTTTAAATTCCATTTTCATGACAAGTCCTTTTCCATACCTTCACTCTGATTTTGCATGTGTTTTTAGGTCTGAAATGAGTTTCATGTAGGCAGCACTGGGTCATTCATTTTTATCCATTTCATCACCCTATGTCTTTTGATTGCAGTATTTAGTACATTTACATTCAAAGCAATTTTTGATAATTATGTACTTACTCCCACTGTGTCACTTTTTTTTCTTTAAGTTATTGTTTATTTTTTGTAGTTCTTCTCTGTTGGTTTATTCTGTTGCTCTCTTCCTCATGGTTTGCTGGCTTTCTTTAGTGGTATATTTAGGTTCCTTTCTCTTTATTTTTTGTGTATCTATTACTGATTTTTTATCTGTGGTTACCATTACATGTATGTATGACATCTTATGCACATAACAGTCTTCATTAAGTTGATGGTGGCTTAAATTTGAGCATCTTCTTTACTCCTTTCCTTACCATGTCTAGATATATTATGTTATCATTTACATCCTTTTAATTTTGTGAATCCTGTGATTAATTTTTATAGATATACTTAATTTTACTTCTTCTGTGCTTCCTACTTTTCTTACTCCTCCTTATGGTCTTTCCTTTCCACTCAAAGAGTACTCTTTAACATATATTGTAGGGCTGGTTTAGTGGTCATTAAGTCTTTTAACTTTCGTTTGGGAACATTTGCTTCTTCTATTCTGAATGCTGCATTGCTGGATAGGATATTCTTGGCTGCAGGTTTTTCTCTTTCAACACTTTGAATATATCATGCCACTCCCTTCTTGCCTTCCATTTCTGCTGAGAAATCAGCTGATCACCTTAGGGAGTTTCCCTTGTATGTAACTGCTTTCTTTTCTCTTGCCTTAAAAAATGTTTTCTCTTTATTACCAATTTTTGCCATTTTAATTACTATGCGTCTTGGTGTGCACTTCCTTGGGTTGATTTTGTTGGGACTTTCTATTTCTCCTGGATAAATACGTATGTTATTAAACTTGATGGTGTTGTTGAGTTCCCTATGTGTATTTTCATTTTTTTAATATATTTTTTCTCTCTCCTATTCAGATTGATTGTTTTCCATTACTTTGTCCTCCAGGTCCCTGATCGATTCTGTAGTCCACTATTTATTCCATGTAGTATGTTTTTAATTTCAGTTATTGAGTTCTTCACCCTGACTGGTTCTTTTTTATGTTCTTCTCTCTTTACTAAGGGTCCCACTGGGCCCTTCCCTCTTTTCTCAAGTCCAAAATTATTTCAAATTCTCCATCAGGCAAATTCTCTGCTTTGTTTAGCCTACTTTCTGTGAACTTCTGTTCTTTCATTTGGAACATATGTTAGATCCAAAATATCTACTCACTTTGTGCAACTCTGTGTCTCTTTCTATGTGTTAGCAAAGTCACATATGGCTACTGCTCTTGAAAGCAGTGGTCTTATGAAGGAGAGGTACTGTGGTGACTTAGAGTGCAGTGACCCCTGTTCGTCAGAACCTGGTGCTTCAGGGGGTGTTTTTATGGGGTTTGAATTCACCCTACCATTGTGGCTGGGCCACTTTTGCCTTCAGTCCAGTTATTTGCCATGGTTCTCTTTGAGTCTTGTGAGCAGGGTTTGGTGCCTGTGTTGTGTAAGTGGGCCAGTCTGGGGCCACTGTGGGTTTGAGTTGAGTCAGACTAGGCATTTGCCAGAGATGCAGTAGCACAAAACTGCAGGGTGCTTTCCTTTTGTTGTCCCCAGAGAAACTTTCATTTGTGGGTGGGCCTATAGTTAAACCAGATACCTGCCTCCAGCCCACTACTGGGGTTGCAGCCAAACTGGCGTGTGTGTGTGTGTGTGTGTGTGTGTGTGTGTGTGTGTGTGTGTGTTTATCTTCCTCTCTGAGGCAGACATCACTATGGAGTGGCATTAGTCTCTATTGGGGCTGCTTGCACAATGCCAGGCTTGTGGCACCTCTTTCAATGGTCTCCAGCCAAGGGTCTACTAGAGGGGTCAGGTCTGCAAGAGAACGGGGATGAGGTATACGGTGTTAGCAATGTTTGTGTGGGTGTCCTGTGTGTGAGGACACAGAGCAGAGGCCTGGCTGGTGTGGAGGCTTGACTGGAGTGGGCATGTCCACAGGAAAATGCAGGGCAGGGCACACTGTTAGCAAGTTACATAATGTTGGCACTGTGCTCCTTTCTGCAGGTTTCCTGCATCTCTTCTGGGGGGCAGGGGAGGGAAATGGTGCCACCGGCTCCTTTGTCCCAGGAGGTCCCCCAAAGTTCCTGCCCCTCCAGCATGTTTTATGAGATTAGTAAACAAATCTCCCTCCTGTATACTGCAGTATTTTTCAAACTGCTGCTCTTATGCTGGTATTTCTCAGGAGCTGTTTGTTGTGCTGTCTTTTTAAGGGCATGGACTTAGTTTCCTATTGCTTCCTGCTGAGCCCACTGATTTTTAAAGTTCTAGGTGTGAGCCCCCCATAGACTATAAGAACTTGTGACATTATGCCTCTCTGGTTTTCAAACAAGCTACTTATATTTGGGATGCTTGGTATGAGGGTCTGGTCCTCTCTTCTTTCTATGCCTGTGGCATTTCTTCCCCCCCCCCCCCCCCCCCCATGAACAGTCCTGTGGGTCTGTTTGGGTTCCAATCACCTCTCTGCCTTCTTACCTTCTTCAGTGTGGGCTCTTCTCTACATTTAGCTGTGGAACATCTGTTCTGCTGGTCTTCAGGTCATTTTCTGGGTTATTAGCACTGATGTGGGTGTTATCTAGTCCTCTTACTCCTCCACATTCCCTGGAAGTCTCCCAGATCTATGTATCTTTATCCTTCCCCAGATCCCTATATGAACATTATTCCACTTAATATAGTTCCAGAGGTCTCTTAAGGTGTCACCACTTTTTTAAATTCTCTTTCATTCTGCCACTCTGTGTAGATATTTTCCATTGCTTTGTCTTCTAGCTCACTGATTCATGCTTCTATTTTATCTATTCTGGTATTGAACTGCTCTAGTTTTCTCAGTTCAGTTATAATTTCTGTTTCATACTTCTTACATTTCTTGTCTCTTTGTTGAGGTTCTTGCTGTGTTCACTCATTTTTCTCCTGAGTTTGGTGAACATCTTTATGACCATTACTTTGAACTCTTTATCAAATAAGTTGCTTATTTCATTTTTGTTAAGATCTTTTTCTAGGATTTTGCCTTATTATTTGTATTGGAATATAGCCCTCTGTCTCCTCATTTTTGCCTGCCTGTCTGGGTTTGTCTATATGTATTGGAAGAAATGGCTACTATCATTAGTCTTGAAGGAACTATATTGTGTAGGAGGTGTTCTGGGTGGCTCCAAAATGCAATCTTCCCTGTCGACAAGAGCCAGGCACTCTATGGGCATCCATGAAGTGGGGTTGTGTGCCTGCTGGCTGTGATCAGGCCATGACTACTTCCTTGAGAATTCAGGGCTTATGCCACTTGGTTAGTCCAGTTTCTGTTCATCCATTGTACATGTAGGGCATGGTTTGGGGCACTCACCTAACCGTGTTGTGGCTCAGGTACTGCATGCTGTGGATAGGGAGTGGGGAGGGCAGAGATTGCTTTCTAGTGCTAGTAGGCTAGAGAGAGGACATCAATAATGGTTTCTGTCTGCTCCATCACCAGCCATTGAGCACGAGATTGCAAAAATGACATCACCAGTGCTTCTGTCCTTGGGTAAAGTCCCTGCAGATTCTTGCCTATCCTGCAGCCACTTGAAAATTAGTCTAAGTGGGGCGCCTGGGTGGCTCAGTCGGTTAAGTGTCCAACTTCAGCTCAGGTCACGATCTCGCGGTCCGCGAGTTCGAGCCCCTCGTTGGGCTCTGGGCTGATGGCTCAGAGCCTGGAGTCTGCTTCCGATTCTGTGCCTCCCTCTCTCTCTGCCCCTCCCCCGTTCATGCTCTGTCTCTCTCTGTCTCAAAAATAAATAAACGTTAAAAAAAATTAAAAAAAAAAAAGAAAATTAGTCTAAGTTTATTTGTTGCTTTTGTACTGGATTTTAAGGCAAATGCATTTGTGCATGAGCCTTTTAAGAGCATTATCTCCATTC
The DNA here is from genome assembly GCF_018350195.1 of Panthera tigris. Lineage (NCBI taxonomy): Eukaryota > Metazoa > Chordata > Mammalia > Carnivora > Felidae > Panthera > Panthera tigris. The sequence continues at coordinate 6,602,295 of NC_056663.1, read as the reverse complement.
CCTATAATTACATGATTATCCTGGTCTTAATACCCATTGACTTCCAAAACCAGTTATGCTGGGGGCTTGTCTTTTTGGTGCTGGCCACCAGAATGGGGGTGCTTGATGTAGGGTGTAATCCCTTGAGATAGTGCTCCATATGTGGGGCATTCCTTCTGTGATTATGGAGTCACTAAGACTGGGGTGGGGTCTAGTGTTAGGCTGTATTTTTGACTCTCCTACCCTCCTTGATGCGTTGCTTTTATCTTTAGTTATGGAGGCATTGTTCTTCCTGTTCTCAGATCCCTTTTAGAGGAAAATTAATCCATATGTAGCTGTAAGTTTGTTGTGCCCCTGAAAGGAGTTCAGAGTCTTTTTTCATCCACCATCTTGAATCACTCCTGAGATGCTTGTCTTTTTTGCCCTGGTCTCCTGGTTAAACTGTATTCATGCCTTTATTTTGCCAGAGGAGTTCAGGGAAGAATGGTAATGAAATGCCCTTCCCTCTTGCTTTTACCATGTTGCTATTATTTTTATTGAGGTATAGTTGGCATATAATATTAGTTTCAGGTGTAAAACATAATGATTACATATTTGTATAACTTGTGGAATGATCACAATAATAATTAACATTCAACACCACACATAGAAAATTTCTTCTTGTGATGAGTAAGATCTAGTCTCTCAGTGGCTTTCAAGTATGCAAAACAGTTTTGTAGTCACCATGCTGTACATTATATTGCTAGTGTTTATTTTATACTTGAAGTTTGTACCTTTTGTCTCTCTTTACCAATTTCACCACTCCCCAACCCATGCTTCTGGCAACCACCAATCTGTTTTCTATATCTAAGAATTGACTGTTTTTGTTCTTATGTTCCACATATAAGTAAGGTCATATGGTATTTGTCTTTCCCTGTCTAACTTACTTCATTTAATATAATGCCCTTGTAACAAAACCCAAGTTCATCTGCTGGACACACATCAAAGCTAATCACTGAGACATTAGACTATGCACCAAGGAAATAGTTTATTTGAGAAGCAGCTAAATGAAAAGACAGGAGAGCAGGTCTCAAATCCCCCTCCCGAAGGAGGCAAGTCAGGGAAATTTAAAATAATCAAAAAGTTGCCGTTCTGGTTATTGGTCCCATTAGTGCTTTGATTACAAAGTTTCAATCCTCATTATCTTTGACGATTCTTTATTCTTGAGGGAATTGGGACAATGATGGCTCTAATTTCTTCTTGCTGAAATGGGGTGAATGAAGATCAAGGTTAGAGGAATATACTCATTTAGAAATATTCTTCAGTTCCAGGTTGAAATCCAACATTCTGCATTACCAACATTTTTGTTCTTTGGCTAATAGTTCTTGTCCAACATTTTATACTATATTTTATGACTAAGTAGCAAAGGAGAATTAAGAATATAGACATTTCACATTTGAGTAATTCTAGTAAGATTGACCTAATTCCTTGGGGAATCCTGAAAACCATTTCCAGATCTGATTCTAGGGCCTTAGGGTACATTTGTTGTAACCAAGTAGCTTGTAGTATGATGAATTAGCTACTGTACAAACACCTCCTTGTTCTGTCAAAACATAATCTAAAATAATTCTATTACCTAGAATTACTTGGCCAAAAAGTCTAAGGCCTTTTATTGTACTCCAGCTATTTAAATATTTATATCGCCAAGGGAAATATTTATATCCACAGACAAAAATGTAACCTGGGGGTACACATAGCACTTCTGTTAATTCATGGGGATCAATACTTTTGTTTTGCAGACTTATTGATTTCTCTCAACTAGCCCTCCTAAATAGTAATTTCATGTCTATCAGAGGCTTGTTGGTCCAAGCAGGGTTTTTTTTCGTGTTCTCCTTGCTGGCAGGGTATATAGGACCTGTAGTTTCTTGTGGAACCAGTTTAATTAGAGTATGTTAAATCCACAGCTCTGTTCCTTTTAGTTTCATTGAAGAATGTTGCTCATTAGCACCTCATAAGGTTCTGTCTCAGGAGGTTGGTCCTTTGGGTACTTGCTTTTCCAGGTCTTATTTTCTTTTGGAGAGAGAGAGAAACTCTTAAGCAGGCTTCAAGCTCAGTGTGGAGTCTGATATAGGGCTCAGTCCCACAACCCTGAGGTCATGACCTGAGCCAAAATCGAGAGTCAGATGCTCAACCGACTGAGCTACTCAGATACCCATCCTCCAGGTCTTTAATAACACTAAGTCTCCAGGATTCAAGTAGTATGAGGGCACATCAGTGGAGTACATCAATCAACCCGCTCTTGTTTTCGCATCATGGTAAAGTCTATCTACCAGTATTCTCCAGATTGAGTGCCTCTAAGTTGCATACCTTTTGAGAGCTGATGGAATCCCAGTCTTAGGTGTAGCACAAATGTCACGTTTTGGACTGTAATTTCATCAGTCTCTGAAGATGAGGACCCGCCAACCGTTTCTGGATCCATTGAAATATGGCATCTCACCTATAACAGGTGCGTTGATAAACATGACTACTTATTTTTTGCACAATATGTTCTGGAATAAGGATGATCTCTTGCTCATTCCGTTTCCAGCTGCCTTTAGTGCCAGCTGTCTGATTCCTTACTCTTTACCTCTTCTTAGTGTCTGATATTAAAGCCATTATACTGGGCTTTGGAGTCTTTGTGTGGGCTGCCAGCTTGGTGGATCAATCTGCCTCATTGTTCCCTTGGGCAATCAAACAGTTCAATTTATGGTGTCCTTGGCAGCCGAAAATCACTGCCTCCAGCTCTTCGTAGTTCTTAATCCATAAAACTGCTCTTGTCTGTAGACTCTCAAGGTCTGGATTTTCCAATGGTAGATTTGTCAAATAGAGACCATTGGAACAACTTGTTCTGGTGATCTTTCTGAGCGGTCCATACAGTAACAGGAAAACATGGGGCTGTTGTGGCAATTTTCTGTGATGTTTACTTCAAGTTGTCTAGCTTCAGTTTGCAAGGTTTCCAGAAAACAGCAAAGTGTTAGTTCTATTCAAGGAAACCAGAAGAATTTCAGGATCCAACCCAGTTTTATGGGCAAATAACAACACTCAAAGACAGTTAATCAGAACTCAAGAACATAACGTCCACAAAGGTGTCACTTAAACATCATTTCTCTCCCAAATCACCTCATTTCCACCAAAGATAGGCAAATTAAGACTAATTTGTTTGTAAAATAAGTTTTAACAAATTTGGCCTAATTATTTACATAAGCACAGTGAGACTAGCGATTGGGCATATAGTTTTGGGGTTTTTTAAATCTGCATTACTGGAGCTTTTTATAAAGAATTTCAGATTGAATTTTTAACAGCCTTTCAAGGCTAAGAACCTAAGCCAAACACTTACCATCAGACTCCACCTGCAATATCTACAGGTTTGGGTGAATTCTTCTCTTGTCAAAGTTCCCAAAATACTCTGGTTCCTGCATCTGCCAGGAAGTGACCCTTTTTACTCACCTAGCAAGTTTGCTGGGAACCCTTAAATAAGGTAGCAGGCTGATTTTTCAAGGGGCTATATTGGCTCCATGAAGTCAACCCTAGTTCCTTAAAGCTGTCTGGTCATATCTTAGTCTTTGCATGCCCCTCCCAAATACGATATTCCCGTCAAAGCCTTGGCAATATAACCAATTGTGTCCTATCATAAGGAGAATAGATTCTTACTCAACTTATGCAAATAAATACACTGCCTTGAAGATATAAAAATAGTCACTGAGAGTTGGAATTCTGGAGTGATAAGGTAGGGAGAAAAGATAAACCTGTGTTTTTAACCAATTTTTTGTAAGTCGGACATAGCTTAAGAGAAAAAGTTTCCTTAAAACTGGAAGAGGAAACATTAGAGAATCAGCCATGTTTCAAACAAGAGGCATAAAAAATATTTTCTTCAACTTATTCAGCCCCATGTTATTCTTCATCTGTCTGAATGTAGTTTTTTTTATTAGTTCCAGAAATTCTTACTCAGTTTAGTTTTAGGATCTTAAAGATACCAGAGACCTGCATTTATCTTGACAAGAAAACTCTGTGACACACAGCACTTTAATAATTAGAATTATGAGTGATGATGTTATACCAGGACATATCAAAACCTTAGGAATTTTATATATTTTGGAACAGTTATTTGCATTCAGCCATACGATACAACTTAAGAAGGGTTATTATCACTTACTTGACAATGATTCTCATGTAATTTGACATACCAAATAAACTACTTAAGTGATTGAAGACTTAATAAAGACAAAACATAGACCAATAATCTAAGACTCTCATTTTAACAGAAAAATCAATTCCAATCTTATACTGGTGTAAAGACATTTATTGCAACAAGACAATTAAAAAATTTTTTGTAATGTATGTTTATTTTTGAGAGAGACAGAGACTGAGCACAAGCAAGAGAGGGGCAGAGAGAAAGAGAGAGACATAGAATCCGAAACAGGCTCCAGGCTCCGAGCTGTCAGCAAAGAGCCTGATGCGGGGCTCCAACTCACGAATGGTGAAATTATGAGCTGAGCCAAAGTCAGACGCTTAACCGACTGAGCCACCCAGGCGCCCCACAAGAGAATTTAAAAAAAAAATTGTGCAGTACCTCTTTTTTCCTCCTTTATCACCCATATTGATATATACTGATTGAGACATGGACACAGAGGGCACTGTGTGGATTTCAGTTCTGGTGGATGCAGTCATGTGCTGATAAGAATCTCCATCAGGAATGACGGACTCTCCACTCTAGGAATGCTGCCCTGACCCTAACCCTAACAGTCCTCAACTCTCAGATGCCATCAGGAATTGCCTCGAATGCAGACACCTGCCTTGCCAAGGTCATACCCTCTTCCCGGGTGGTCACATCCAATGACTGTTCAATATGAGCGTATAAAAGTGCAGCCCTTTTGCCCAAAATTAGAATGATTCTGAAAGATAAGCCAACTTTTGTAACTCCTTTGAGAGTCAGCTAAGGAGTCTGTTGATATTGTATCAGTGTTCAACCTCTGCCTGATCTTTTCTTACTCTCCTTTCTCTTTGCCAGGTGTTGATCACTTTCTAATAAATTTTTTTCCACATATTGATCTCAATAATCCTATTCCCAACCATGCATAACATCTGCTTCCAAAGATTCCCTTCTCACAAACCTTCCACTACTTTCTTCTTTACATTCAGATTTTGTCCTAAGTTTTCCCTCTTTGAATAACCAGTCTGTTTCATTGCATACAGAGTTGTTTCCAGTAGTCTTTATTATATTTATTAGAACTTTAAGGTTTTCATCTAAAACCAAATGGAAAGAACAAAATAAAATGCTAAGAACAAACTGGTGGTAGAAAGACATACTATATGCTTTTTCTTTTCTGACAAGTTTTGCAACAGAGATCATGTAAACCTACCTTTCAGTAAATACAGACAGAAGCTCTAATGCTGGGGCCCTGGGTGGGTGGCTCAGTCAGTTGAACTTCAGCTCTGGTCACGATCTCATGGTTTGTGGGTTCAAGTCCCACATTAGGCTCACTGCTGTCAGCACAGAGCCTGCTTCAGGTCCTCTGTCCTCCTCTATTTGTCCCTCCCCTGCTTGTGTTCTCCCTCAAAAAGAAAACAAAAAAAAAAACGTTCTAATGCCGGTAACTCTAAAGACATGTCCATTTTAATAAAACCAACAACCTTAAATTAGCTTTAATACCAAATATTTTCCCAGATCAAATGAAACTGAAAAATGTTTGGGTTAGATTGCATTTTCTGATCTTTAGAACGGCAAGTTCTCACAAGCATTTGCTTTTAAACCAACCAGGGTTTTTCCCAGCGTTAGCAAAGGTACCATGCAAGTCACAGAAAATATCTCACATTTAACACATACACAGACAAATACACAAACAAGATGCAAATAATCTTAAAATGGTATTTCAATTTATGGATCCATTAGTCCTTTTTCCCTGGAGCCTAATAGCGATTGTGGCCAAGCAGACTTAGAAAAAAAAATTTTTTTTTTTTCCTTTTCATGGGTTCCTAACTAACCATTACCCAATTTGGGAGAATACAGCCTAGAGGGCCGCGTTCAGGAATTGAATTATTATTTCGCTTTTTTTCCAGTTAGAACACAGCTATCTTTATCCAAAGGTATCAACTGAAGCAGTCAGTAAGCCAAATGGAGCCCAGAGTACCTCTGTGAGCATCAGTTCCTGTCCTAAAGTCAGGGCTTCACTAACTGCACCAAATAGCTTCCTGGTCATTGCTTTCCCAAGCAAGTGAAAAAGAAGGCAAAAAGATTCAAACCAAACAAGGGAAGAAAAGAAGAAAAGCTCATGTGCCTTCACATAGAAAGTACTCCGCAAGAAACATCTGTCCAAAACCAAAGCAAAAACCATTTCCTTGCTGCAACAGTGAAATTAAGTGCTGAAGGTTCCAGTTGGTGTAGGGCCTTAGAGAATGGTCCCTAGAATAAAGAGGCAGGGCAGCTGTTGGGACACATCACAGGACTCCCGTTACTGGTCAGGGGCTGACAAACCACAAGCAAAGATGTCTTGCCTGGTCCGCCGTATCTGTAGCCAAACCCCAGCTCAGCTGACAGGTAACAGAACTAATCACTGAGACATGGAGTATCCATCAAGGGGAGAGTTGGAAAGACAGTTCAATGAGGAGAAGGGTGAGCAAATCTCAAATCCGCCTCCCCAAAATAGGAGAATCAGGGAAATTTAAAGGCAAACTAAAAGGTCTGGGTAAAAAGTTGCAGCTGGACTTAGTAATCCCATGAACCCTCTGGTTACTGATTTCACCTTCAAGTTAAATCACACATTCACACACACACACACACACACCACATCTTCTTTGTCCACTCGACTATTTTTTTTATTTAATTAAAAAAATTTTTTTTAATGTTTATTTTTGAGAGAGACAAAGAATGCAAGTAGGTTAGGGGCAAAGAGAGAGGGAGACACAGAATCCGAAGCAGGCTCCAGGCTCTGAGCTGTGGGCACAGAGCCTGATGCGGGGCTCGAACTCACAAGCTGTGAGATCATGACCTGAGCCAAAGTCGGATGCTATCCACTCGACTATTGATGGCAGTGAGGTTGGTTCCACGCCTTGGCCATTGTAAACAATGCTACGGTGAACGTGGAGGTGCATGTATCCTTTGAAGATAGCGTCTTGTTATTCTTCAGAGAGATACCCGGAAGTGACATTACTTGATCATGTGGTAGTTCTATTTAATTTCTTGAGGAAACTCCATACTATTTTCTGTAGTGACTCTGCCAATTTACATTCTCACCATTGTGCTTATCATTGTTCGGCTCTTTTGTAATTCTTTTTGTGATTTTTATGATTTTCTGTAACAGTAGGCTTATGTTCCTTTTCCTTTATCATTTGTGTATTTACAAGAGGTTTCTGCTCATGTGGGTTGTATATATATAAAACTATTTTAAGTTCTATCAATTTAAGTTTCAATGCATTCTAAAGCTCTATATTTTTACTCCCTCTCCCCACATTTTATGTTCTTATTTTACAGCTTACATCTGAATATAGTGTGTCCATTAATAGATTTTTATAATTACAATTATTTGCACTGCTTTTGTCCCTTAACCATCATACTAGCTTTATAAATGATATCTCATTTTAATTGATTATCTCATTATATTTACAGCATCAAATTATTCTGAATCTTAGTATACATATTTACCTTTCACAGTGTGATTTATATTTTCATATGTTTTCCTATAAATAATTAGCATTTTTTATATTTCAGCCTAGAAAAGTCCCTTAAACCATTCCTATAAAACTGGTTTAGAGTTGATGATCTCCTTCAGGGTTTTCTTACCTAGAGAAATCTTTTATTTCTCCTTCCATTCTGAAGGACAACTTTTCTTAGTAGAATATTCTTATTTGGCAGTTTTTTTCTTTCAGCACTTTTAATACAATGTGCTCTTTCTTTTTTTTTTCTTTTTTCTCTTTTATTCTTTTGCTCATTTCTTTTGTTTCTTAAATTCCACATATGAGTGAAATCATATTTATCTTTCTCTAACCTATTTCACTTAGCATTATATCCTTTAGTTCCTTCCATCCATGTCATTGCAAATGGCAAGATTTCATTCTTTTTTTTTATGGCTGAGTAATATTCCAGTGTGTGTGTGTGTGTGTGTGTGTGTGTGTGTGTGTGTGACTGCTTTTTTTATCCATTTATCAATGCATGGACAATTGGGCTCTTTCCATAATTTGGCTATTGTAATTAGTGTTGCTATAAACATAGAGGTGCATGTGTCCCTTTGAATTTGTATTTTTGTATTTTGGGAGTAAATACCCAGTAGCGTGATTACTGGATCATAGAGTAGTTCTATTTTTAACTTTTTGAGGAAACTCCTTCCTGTTTTCCAGAGTGACTACCCCAGTTTGCATTTCCACCAACGTGCAACAGTGTTCTTTCTCTGCATGTCCTTACCAACACTTTTCTTTTTTATGTTTTTGATTTTAGCCATTGTGACAGGTGTGAGGTGATACTTCATTGGAATTTTGATATGCATTTCCCTAATGGTGGGTGATGTTGAGCACTTTTTCCTGTGTCTGTCGGATGCTTGGATGTCTTCTTTAGAAAAATGCCTTTTCATGTTTTCTGCCCATTTTTTAAATTAAATTATTTGTTTTTTGGGTATTGAATTATGTGAGCTCTTTACATATTTTGGATACCAAACATTTATCAGAAATGTCATTTGCAGGGGCACCTGGGTGGCTCAGTTGGTTAAGTGTCTGACTTCGGCTCAGGTATGATGTCACCACTCGTGAATTTGAGCCCCATGTCGGGCTCTGTGCTGACAGCTCAGAGCCTGGATCCTGTTTTAGATTCTTTGTGTCCCTTTCTCTCTGAGTCTCCCCAACTCGCACTCTGTGTCTGTCTCTTAAAAAGAAATAAAAATTAAAAAAATATATATATATATGTTATTTGCAAGTATCTTCTACCATTCATTAGGCTGCCTTTTAGTTTTGTTGATTGTTTTCTTTGCTGTACAAATAGCCCTGATAGTCTATTTTTGTTTTTATTTCCCTTGCCTCAGGAGACAGATCTAGAAAAAGGGTTCATCTTAATTTTGAACTCCTTCAGCTTCTTGGATTTAGATGTCTCTTTCTCCCAGGTTAGGAAAGTTTCAGCCATTATTTCTTCAAATAATTTTTCTTGCCCATCCTGTCTTCTTCTGGGACCCCAAAATGTGAATGTCAGTATGTTTGATATTGTCACATAAGTCCCTTAAATTATTTTCACTACTTTTTTATTTTTAATTTATTTTTAATTTTATTTTGAGACAGACAGAGGCAATGCAAACAGGGGAGAGACAGAGGGAGACAGGGAGAGAGAGACAGAATCCCAAACAGGCTCTGCACTGCCAGATGTGGAGCCCGATGTGGGGCTTGAACCCATGAACTGTGAGATCAAGACTTGAGCCAAAACCAAGAGTTGTGTGCTCAAGTGACTGAGCCGCTCAGGCACCCCTATCTTCACTATTTATTATTTTTTTTGCTTCTCTGATTGGAAGAGTTCTATCACCCTGTCATCAAGTGCACTGATTGTTTCTTTCACTTCATCTAGTCTGTTGCTGAACCCTGTATTTTTCATTTCACTTACTGTGTCCTTCAGGCCAATGACTTCTATGTGGAACATTCTTACATTTATCTTTATATTGAAACTCTCTCTTGGTACATGAGCTGGGGAAGCATTTTATTTCTAGGTTTTTTTTTTTTTAATTTTTTTTTTCAACGTTTTTTATTTATTTTTGGGACAGAGAGAGAAAGAGCATGAACGGGGGAGGGGCAGAGAGAGAGGGAGACACAGAATCGGAAACAGGCTCCAGGCTCCGAGCCATCAGCCCAGAGCCTGACGCGGGGCTCGAACTCACGGACCGCGAGATCATGACCTGGCTGAAGTCGGACGCTTAACCGACTGCGCCACCCAGGCGCCCCTATTTCTAGGTTTAATGAGATATAATTGACATATATCTCTGTATAAGTTTAAGGCATACAGCAAAAGGGCTTGACATATATTGTGAAATAATTATTGCTGTAAGTTTAGTTGGTGTCCATTGTCTCATAAAGAGATAATAAAAAGAGGAAATTGATAAAAATATTTCCTTATCATGAGAACTTTAATAATATTTATACATATCATACAACATCTAAAATAGTCAACTATAGTCATCATGCTGTACAGTACATCCTTTGTACTTACATATGTTGTAACTGGAAGTTTGAGCATTTTTGATCACCTTTCTCCTCTTCCCTTCTCCTCAACCCTTACCGTTGTTTACCACAAATATGATTCCTTTTACTATGATTTTTGTATTGTTCTGTTTTGCATTTAATCCCACATATATGTGAGATCATCAAATAGTCTTTATCTGTCTGACTTCACATAATTCTTTCAAAGTCCATCCATACTGTTGTCAGTGACAAGATATCCTCATTTTCTATGTTTTGTATGGCTGAGTATTTCATCATCTAACACACACACACACACACACACACACACACACACACGCACACCGTTGTCCATACACACAACAATAGATAATTCTTTATCCATTCATCCATTGATTGGTGGAAACTTAAGCAGTTTCCATGTCTTAGAGACTGTAAATAATCCTGTAACGAACAAGATGGTGCAGATATCCTTCCAAATTAGTGTTTTCATTTCCTTTGGATATCTTCCCAGAAGTGATACTGCTGGGTCATATGGTAGTTCTATTTTTAATTATTTAAGTGACCTCCATACTGTTTTCCATAGTGGCTGTACCAGTTTACAGTCCCAGCAATAGTATGGGGTTTCCCTTTTGTCCACATCCTCTCCAGCATGTGTTATATCTTTTAGATGATAGCCATTTTAATAGATGTAAGGTGACATCTCATAGTTTTAGATTTCAATTTCCCTAGTGACTACTGATATTGAACACTTTTTCATGTACCTGTTGGCCATCTATGTTGTCTTTGAGAAATGACTATTTAGGTCTTTTGCCCTTTATTAATCAAATTATTTGGGGTTTTGCTATTGAGTTCCATAATTTGGATATTAAGCTCTTATCTCATAAATGGTTTGCAAATATTTTTTCCCATTCTATTGATTGTCTTTTCTTTGTTGATTATTACTTTTGATGTGCAGGAGCTCTTTGGTTTAATGTAGTCCCACTTATTTATATCTGAGTTTGTTGCTTGTGCTTTAGTTGTCATACCCAAAAAATCATTGCTGAGACCATTGTCAAGGATATTCTTTCTTATGATGGTTTCAGGTCTTATATTTAAGTCTCTTATCCATTTAGAGTTAATTTTTGTGAGAATGTAAGATAGGGGTTTGGTTTCATTCTTTTACATGTGAATATGCAATTTTCCCAGAACCATACATTAAAGAGATTATCTCTTTTCTATTGAGTTTTTTTGGACCACTTGTTGAATATTAGCTAATCATATTTTCTTGGGTTTATTCCTGGGCTTTAGGTTCTATTCCATTGATTTATCTGTTTTTAAACCAATACCATACTATTTTGATTACTATAGCTTTGTGGTGTAGCTGGAAATCAGACGGTGTAATACCTTTTGCTTTGTTCTTCTTTGTTAGGATTGCTTTGGTTATTCAAATGTTTTATAGTTTCATAGATATTTTAGAAGTTTTTTTTATACTACTCTTTAAGAAAAAGTTCTTGCAACCTTGATAGAGATTGCATTGAATCTGTAGATGGCTTTTAGTAGTATTAACATTTTAACAATTTTAGTTTTCCAATCCAGAAACATGGGGTTACATTTTATTTGTGTCTTCTATTTTTTTATCAATGTCTTGTAGTTTTTAGAATAAAGATCTTTAACATTCCTTGTTAAGATTATTTCTAAATATTTTATAGTTTTCTTGCTGTTATAAATGGAATGTTATCTCTTTTTTCAGATAATTTTTTTTCTTAGTATATAAAAGCATGGCTGAGTTTTATATGTTAATTTTGTGTCCTGCAATTTTACTGTTTTTTTTATTAGATGTAATAGTTTCGGGTGGAATTTTGGGGATTTTTCTATATGTAAAATCACGCCATCTGAAATAGAGACAATTTTACTTCTTCCTTTCCTATTTTTATGCCTTTTATTTCCTTTTTCTTTCCTGTCTGTTCTGGCAAGGACTTACAGTAGTATGCTGAATGGTGAGAGTGGGTACTTTTGTTCCTGTTCTTGGAGGAAAATCTTTCAGCCCTTCACCACATAGTATGTTATTAGCTGTGGACTTAGCATATATGCCCTATGTTTTTTGATGCACATTTTTTCTATACCTAATTTTTTAAGAGTTTTCATCATTAACAGATGCTGAATTTTGTCAAATGCTTTTTCTACATCTATTGAGAATATATATATATATTCTCAATAGAGAATAATAGAGAATAGAGAATTCTCAATGGAGAATAATATATATACATATATATATATGTATATATATGTGTGTATATATATATATATTCCTTCAATATAATGTATCACATTGATTGTGTTTTGTATGTATGTTGAACTATCCTTGCATACTACATAGAAATCCCAGTTGATCATGGTATGTAATCCTTTTAAAGTACTGCTAAATTCCAGACTTCAAGCTATACTACAAAGCTGTAATCATCAAGACAGTATGGTACTGGCACGAGAAAAGACACTCAGATCAATGGAACAGAATAGAGAACCCAGAAATGGACCCACAAACGTATGGCCAACTCATCTTTGACAAAGTAGGAAAGAATATCCAATGGAATAAAAACAGTCTCTTTAGCAAGTGGTGCTGGGAAAACTGGACAGCGACATGCAGAAGAATAAACCTGGACCACTTTCTTCCACCACACACACAAATAAACTCAAAATGGACGAAAGACCTCAATGTCAGACAGGAAGCCATCAAAATCCTTGAGGAGAAAGCAGGCAAAAACTTCTTTGATCTTGCCCACAGCAACTTCTTACTCAACATGTCTCTGGAGGCAAGGGAAACAAAAGCAAAAATGAACTACTGGGACCTCATCAAAATAAAAAGCTTCTGCACAGCAAAGGAAACAATCAGCAAAACTAACAGGCAACCGACAGAATGGGAGAAGATATTTGCAAATGACATATCAGATAAAGGGTTAGTATCCAAAGTCTACAAAGAACTTATCAAAGTCAACACCCAAAAACCAAATAATCCAGTGAAGAAATGGGTGGAAGACATGAAGAGACACTTCTCCAAGGAAGACGTCCAGATGGCCAACTGAGACGTGAAAAAATGCTCCACATCACTTATCATCAGGGAAATACAAATCAAAACCACAATGAGATACCACCTGACACCTGTCAGAATGGCTAGCATCAACAACTCAGGCAACAACGGATGTTGGCGAGGATGCGGAGAAAGAGGATCTCTTTTGCATTGTTGGTGGCAATGCAAGCTGGTGCAGCCACCCTGGAAAACAGTATAGAGGTTCCTCAAAAAACTAGAACTACCCTGTGACCCAGCAATGCACTACTAGGCATTTATCCAATACCCAGGTGTGGTGTTTCGAAGGGACACATGCACCCCCATGTTTAAAGCAGCACTATTGACAATAGCCAAAGTATGGAAAGAGCCCAAATGTCCATCACTGGATGAGTGGATAAAGAAGATGTGGTATATACATACAAGGGAGTATTACTCGGCAATCAAAAAGAATGAAATCTCGCCATTTGCAACTATGTGGATGGAACTGGAGGGTATTATGCTGAGTGAAATGAGTCAGTCAGAGAAAGACCAAAATCATATGACTTCACTCATATGAGGACTTTAAGAGACAAAACAGATGAACATAAGGGAAGGGAACCAAAATATAAAAATAGGGAGGAGGACAAAACAGAAGAGACCCATAAATATGGAGAACAAACTGAGGGTTGCTAGAGGGGTTGTGGGAGCAGGGATGGGCTAAATGGGTAAGGGGCATTAAGGAATCTACTCCTGAAATCATTGTTGTACTATATGCTAACTAATTTGGATGTAAATTTTAAAAAATAAAAAATAAAATAAAAACAAAAAAATAAAGTACTGCTAAATTGAGTATTTTATTGAAAATTTTTGCATCTATGTCCATCAGGATTATTAGTCTATAGTTTCCTTTTTTTTAAAATTTTTAAAAATGTTTATTTGTTTTTGACAGAGAGAGAGACAGAGCATGAATGGGGGAGGGTCAGAGTGAGTGGGAGACACAGAGTCTGAAACAGGCTCCAGACTCTGAGCTGTCAGCACAGAGCCCAACGCGGGACTCAAACTCACAGACTGTGAGATCATGACTTGAGCCAAAGTCGGACGCTCAATTGACTGAGCCACCCAGGCACCCCCAATGTAGTTTTATTTCTAATAGAGTTTTTTTTTTCTAGCTTTAATATCAGAGTGCTCTTGGCCTCCTAAAATCAGTTTGGCAATGTTCCTTCCTCTTGGAGTTTTTGAAAGAGCTTACGAAGCATTGGTTTATACTTCTTTAAATAGTTGTAAAACTTGCCAGTGAATCCATCTGTCCCTGGGCTTTTCTGTGTTGGGACATTTTTCGTTAATGATTCAATCTCCTTCCCCATAGTTGGTCTTTTCAGACTTTCTATTTCTTCCTTGCTCATTCTTGGTAGTTTGTATATTTCTAAGAATTTTCCCTTTTATTTCTAGATATCCAACTTGTTGCCATTGTTGAAATCAGAAATGAATGAAGACCAATCTTGAAAATTCCCTGACTATACAAAATCACTTTTGTCATATATAGAAAAATTAATTTAGCTTATTTTGCAAAGCTAACTTAATTTGGAGCACTCCTTGCTTGTGCCTCTGGAAATGATAAGCAAAACTTAAACTCTTTCAATGACTGATATGAGTTAACCACTGAAAATTGAAATATTGTAACCAATCACTATGAAAAACAAAAAGTCATTGATTTCTCACTCTATAAACTGCTACGATCAATTTACCAATGAATCTCATTCCGTGTTTTGGTTTGAAAGCTACCACTTTACAAGATGTCTTTTTGGTGTATGCACAGTAAATTTTTATTGATGACTACATTAATGATTTCTTGGTTGTACTTGATATTTTGAACTTCTGACAGCATATAGGTGTTCTGAGTACCTTTTAAGGATTTTTTTTTTGTATTTCATTTATTTCTCCTCTAATCTTTATTATTTCCTTCCTTCTACTATCATTGGTTTCCGTTCTTTTTTTTTTTCCTAGTTCCCTAAGGTATAGAGCTAGATTGTTTGAGATTTTTCTTCTTAATGTAGATGTTTATTGCTGTGAACCCCCCTTTTAAAACTGCTTTTGCCATATCCCATAAGTTTTGGTATGCTCTGTTTTCATTTTTTGTTTGTATCAAGATACTTAATTTCTCCATTAATTTCTTCTTTGATTTATTGATCACAAAAGCACTGTCTCATTTCCATGTATTTATCTATTTTTCATTTTTCTTCTTGTTATTGATTTCTAGGTTCATAGCATTGTGGTCAGAAAAGATACTTAGTATAATTTCAATCTTTAGCTTGTAAGACTTGTTTTGAGCATTAACACATGATCTGTTCTATAAAATGTTCCAGGTATAGTTGAGAGGAATATGTATTCTGCTGTTGTCAGAACATTTGTTGCATGTCTCCCAGGTCATTTTGTCTATAGCATGGTTCAAATCAAATATTTCCTTACTGAATATTTGTTTAGATCATCCATCTATTGCTGAGAGTGGAATATTAGCCTCTATTATTGTGTTACAACTTAATTCTCTTTTAACCTCTGTTAGTTTTTGCTTTCTGTATTCAGGTGCTCCATTGATGGGCACACAAATATTTATGGTTGTTAAATCTCTTCGATGTTTTGACACCTTTATCATTCTATAATGACCTTGATCATTTTTAGTTCAAAGTCTATTTTGTCTGAAATAAGGCTAGCTACCCCTCCCTTTTTTGTTATGGTTACCATTTGCTTGAAATACCTTTCACAATCCTTCACTCTGGGTCTGTGTGTGTCCTTAAGGTTAAAGTGGATCTCTTTCAGGGAGTATATCCCTTGATCTTTTTATTCAGTCAGCTATTCTTTGTCTTTCAGTGGGAGAATTTTATCTGCTGGTGTTGAAAATACTTATAAGCGAGGACTCATTTTTCCTATTTTGTTAGTTTTCTGGTTGTTTTGTAGGTCCATTGTTCCTTTTGTGTGTGTGTGTGTTGATGTCTTGTGATATCAGCATGCTTTTACTTTATCATGTTCTTTTGTGGCATTAGTATAGAGTTTTCCCTTGTGGTTTCATGAGGACTACATAAAATATCTTAAAATTACAACACTATTTTAAGCTAGTAACAAACTCTAAAAGAATTTCTCTTCATACCTTTTCCTTTCCCTCACATTTTGAATTATCAGTGTCACAGTTTACATATTTTCATATTGTATAACTAATGGCATATTATTGTAGATATGGTTGTTCGACTTCATTTTTTTAAACGTTTAAACCAGAGATGTAAGTAAACTATGCACCACCATTGCCATATACAAAATCCAACTCTGACTATATACTTAGCAGTTTTACACCGCCTTCCTGTCTTTATAATGTTAATTAGCGTCCTTTTATTTACACTCAAAGAATTCCCTTTATCATTTCTGATAAGGCATGTCTAATATGATGAATTCCTTTAATTTTGTTTGTTCAAGAAAGGCTTTACCCCTTCCTCCTATCTGAAACACCACTTCAGTGGGTATAATATTCTTGTAAACATCTTTTTTTTCCCAATATTTTGAATATGTTATTACATTATCTCCTGGCCTGAAAAGTTTCTGTTGAGAAGATTTGCAAGTAGTCACGTGGGGGTTCTTTTGGACGTAACTTACCTATTTTCTCTTTCTGCTTTTTATAACTCTGTGACTAATATAGGTAAGCAGCCCTGGAATGGGAATTAACAGCTACATGGAGGGCCTGGGAGAAGTCAGCCCAGATGAGGCATGCCTGTGGGGTCCAAAGGAACAGGGGGACTTCTCCTCAGCAGTCTCCACAGGCCCAGCTCTGTGTGGCTGCTCTCACCCCCGTGGGAAGATCATAGCATCAATTAGTATATCAGAAGAAATGTTTCAAAGGAGTATGATTTTAGACGCACGTGATTTACAATTCTAAAGGACCGAGGAAATACATGAGAGAGTTCCCTCTAAATCTGTACTCGGGTTTCCTCCCTCCCAGGGTGCAATGAATGCAACTGATTTCTCGTGTATTGGTCTAGAGGTATTTGATGTCTATAAGAGCAACTCTACACAGGTAGCAACCACTCACACTTTGTTTTTTCTTTCTTTCTTTTTTTTTGTTAGATAAAATTAACATACAGAACTGTATGGGAAAGGTGTATGTACAACATAAAGATTTAAATGTATTATGAAATGATTAGCACATTAAGTTTAGATAAAATCCATCATCTTGTATAAAAACCAAAGGAAAAGAAACATTCTTTGTGATGAGAATTTTCAGGTTCTACTCTTAGAAACGTTCAAATATACCCTACAGGAGGATTAACTGCAGTTATCATGTGGTATATACATCCCCAGTATTTATTTATCCTGCAATTGATAATTTTACTGTAACTGTGACTACTTTTTTACCACCTTCATCCAGTTTCCTCACCCTCAAACACCCACCTTTGGCAACCACCAGTCAGATCTCTTTTTCCTTTTTTTTTTTTTTTTTTAATATATATCTTTAATGTTTGTTTATTTTGAGAGAGACAGAGACAGCATGAGCAGGGGAGGGGCAGACACAGCTGGAGAAAGAGAATCCCAGGCAGACTCCGCATTGTCAGCCCAGAGTCTGACACAGGGCTTGAACTCACATGACCGGAGCTGAAATCGAGAGTTGGACGCTTAACGACTGAGCCACCCAGGCACCCCTTTTTCTTTTTTTTTTAATATTAAATATTCACTATTTTTATTTATTTTTGACAGAGAGAGCATGAGTAGGGGAGGGGCAGAGAGAGAGAGGGACAGAGGATCCAAATTGGGCTGTGCGCTGACATCAGTGAGCCCGATGCAAGGCTCAAACCCATGAACTGTGAGCTCACGACCTGAGCCGAACTCGGACACTCAACAGACTGAGCCACCCAGGTGCCCCAAACATCCACGATTAAATTTGAGTTTCTTGCATGATGTGTTTTTAACATTTTTAAAATTTATTATTGAAGTGTACAACTGAATATGTCATATTAGTTTCGGGGGTACCACATAGTGATCCCACAACTCTGTCCATTACTTAATGCTCACCACTATAAGTATAGTCATCATCTGTCACCATACAACATTATTACAATTTTATGAAATATTTTCCACATTAATAACATGCAGAGTATTTCTCTACAGCATGAGTTTTCTTGTGCTGAGTAAAGTTAACTCTTTTATAAAATATTATTTATTTCCAGTATAATTAACGTACAGTGTTATATTAGTTAAAGACAAAATATCCTGATTCAGTAATTTTGTACATTACTCAGTGCTCATACTCTACATTCCCTTTACCTATTTCACCCATCTCCTCAACCACCTCTCCTCTGGTGCCCCCCCCAGTTTCTTCTATATATTGAAGAGTCCGGGGTTTTTTTTGTCTCTTTTTTTTCCTTGGTTCGTTTATTTTGTATCTTAAATGCCACGTGAGTGAAATCATGTGCTATTTATCTTATGCTGACTGACTTATTTCAGTTAGCATTGTACCCTCTAGATTTACCTAGTTGTTGCAAAACGATAAGGCTTCATTTGTTTTTATGGCTAATATTCCTTGGTGTATATATACCACATTTTTATCCATCTAACCATGGATACGTGGCTTGCCCCTATATTTTGGCTCTTCTAACAAATGATACAATAAAATGTGGTTCATGTATCTTTTTGAATTAGTGTTTGTGCTTTCTTTGGGTAAATACCTACTAGTGGAATTATGGGGTCATATGGTAATTTCTAATTTTTAATTTTTTGAGGAAACTCCATACTGTTTTCCAGAATGGCTGCACCATTTGCATTCCCACCCACAGTGTAAGAGCGTTCTTTTTCCCTACATCCTTACCAACACTTGTTTTATTTTAGCCATTCTGACAGGTGTGAGGTAATAGCTCGTTGTGGTTCTGATTTGCATTCCCATAATAATGAATAACGTTGAGTATCTTTTCATTTGTCTGCTGGCCATTTGTATGTCTTCTTTGCAGAAATGTCTGTTCATGTCTTCTGCCCATGGTTTTAATTGAACTGTTTTTTTGGTGTTGAGTTGTAGAAGTTCTTTATATATATTTTGAATACCCTTATCACATATATCATTTGTAAAGGTCTTCTCATATTCAGTAGACTGTCTTTTAGTTTTGTTGATTGTTTACTTTGCTGTGCAGAAGATTTTATTTTGATGTAGTTACAATAATTTATTTTTGCCTTTGTTTCCCTTGATTTAGAAGACACGCCAATGCCAGAGAGATTACTGCCTGTGCTCTCTTCTGGATTTTTATGATGTCAGGTCTCACATTCACATCTTTAACCCATTTTGAGTTCACTTTTTTGTATGGTGTGAGAAAGTATTCCAGTTTCATTCTTTTGCATGTAGCCCAGTTTTCCCAGCACCACTTACTGAAGAGACTATTGTTTTCCCATTGCATATTCTTGCCCACTTTGTTGAAGATTAATTGACTATAACATCGTGCGTTTATTCCTAGGCTCTCTATTCTGTCCATTGATCTAAGTGTCTATTTTTTGTGCCAGTACCAGGCTGTTTTGATTTTTAAAGCTTCATCATAAACTTAAAATCTGGCATTGTGATACTTCCAGCTTTGGTTTTGTTTGTTTCCTTCCTTCCTTCCTTCCTTCCTTCCTTCTTTCCTTCCTTCCTTCCTTCCTTCCTTCCTTCCTTCCTTCCTTCCTTCCTTCCGAGATTGTTTTGGCTATTTGGGTCTTTTGTGGTTCCATACAAATTTTAGGATTGTTTGTTCTGGTTCTCTGAAAAAATGCCACTGGTATTTTGATATGGATTGTACTAAATCTGTAGACTGCTTTGGGTAGTATGGAAATTTTAACAATATTTGTTTTTCCAATCCATGAGCATGGATGTCTTTCCATTTGTTTGTGTTGTCTTCAATTACTTTCATCATTGTTTTATAGTTTTTCAGAGTAAAGGTATTTTACCTCCTTGGTTAAGTTTACTTCTAGGTATTTTATTTTGGTGCAATTATAAAAGGGATTGTTTTCTTAATATCTCTTTCTGCTACTTCATTATTAGCATATACAAGTGCAATGAATTTCTGTACATTGATTTTGTGATGTTAATGAATTCATTTATCAGTTCTAGTAGTTTCTTGGTGGAATCTTTAAGGTTTTCTATATATAGTATCATGTTATCTGCAAATAGTGAATTTTACTTCTTCCTTACCAATTGGGATGCCTTTTATTCCTTTTCTTATCTGATTGCTGTAGCCAGAACTTTCAGTTGAATAAAAGTGGTGAGAATGGACATCTTTGTCTTATTACTGATCTTAGGGGAAAATACCTGTTTTTCCTCATTGAAAATGATAATATCTATGGGGTTTTCATATATGGCCTTTATTATATTGAGGTATGTTCCCTCTAAACCTACTTTATTGAGGGTCTTTATCATAAGTGAATGTTATGCTTTGTCAAATGTTTTTTCCACATCTATTAAAATGATCATATGATTTTTATCCTTTCCTTTGTTGATGTGATGTATCACATCGATTGATTTGCAAATATTGACCACCCTGGCATCTCAGGAATAAATCCTACTTGATAGTGGTGAATAATTTTTTTAAAGTATTGTTGGGTTTGGTTTGCTAATATTCTGGTTAGGATTTTTGCATCTGTGTTCGTCAGAGATATTGGCCTGTAGTTCTTATTTTTTGTAGTGTCTCTTTCTTGTTTTGGTAATGCTGGACTCACAATATGAATTTGGAAGATTTCCTTCTATTTTTTTTGGAATAGTTTGAGAATAGCATTAAACCTTCTTTAAGTGTTTGGTGAAATTTATTTGCAAAGCCATCTGGTCCTGGACTTTTTTTTGTTGGGTGATTTTAGATTACTTATTTAATTCATTGCTAATTATCAGTCTGCTCCAACTATCTATTTCTTCCTGATTCAGTTTTGAGAGGTTATAAGTTTCTGGAAATTTATCCATTTCTTCCAGGTTGTCCAATGCTATGGCATATAATTTGTAGTAATAATCCTTTGTATTTATGTGGTGTTGGTTATTTTCTTTTTATTTTGTTTGAGTCCTTTCTCATTTTTTTTTCCTTTTTTTAAATTGAATCTGGAAAAAATTATTAATTTTATTGATCTTTTCAAAGAGACAACTCCTGGATTTATTGATCCTTTCTTGTTTTCTCTTCTTTCTTTTTTTCTTTTTTTAAGTTTTTCTTTTGTTTATTCCTGCTCTAATCTTTATTTTTCCTTCTATTAGTTTTGGTTTTTGTATGTTCAGCTTTTCTAACATCTTAAGTTATAAGTTTAGGCTGTTTATTGGAGAATTTTCTTGCTTCTTGAGGTAGACCTGCACTGCTATAACCTTCCCTCTTAGAACTGCTTTTGCTGCATCCCAAAGATTTTGGACTATTGCGTTTTCATTTTCATTTCTCTCCATGTATTTTTTACTTTTTTTTCTTGATTGACCCATTCATTGTCTAATAGCATATTATTTAACCTTCATGCATTTGTGTTCTTTCCAGATTTGTTTCTTGTGGTTGATTTCTAGTTTCATAGTATTGTGGTCAGACAAGATGCGTGCTGTGACTTCAGTCTTTTTTAATTTGTTGAGACCTGTTTTGTGACCTAGGATATGATCTGTTTTGGAGAATGTTCCATGTGCACTTGAAAAGAATGTGTATTCTGATATTTTAAGATGGAATGTTTTGAATATATATATATATGTGTGTGTGTGTGTATATCTATAGATAGATAGATAGATAGATAGATAGATAGATATATTTGTCCAATCTGTCTTGTCCAATTGGTCATTCAAAGCCACTATTTCCTTTTTGATTTTCTGTTTGGATGATCCAACCACTCATGTCAGTGGGGTGTTAATTTTCCCTATTGTTACTGTATTACTATGGATTACCTCCTTTATGTTTGTTACTGTATGTATTTGGGTGCTCACATTGAGTGCATAAATATTTATAGTTATTAAGCCTCCTTGTTGGATTGTTCCCTGTATGATTATATCATGTCCTCCTTTGTCTCTTGTTACAGATGGTTATAAAGTCTATTTTCTCTAATATAGGTATTGCTACCCCAGCTTTCTTTGAATTTCCATTTGTATAATGAATATTTTCCATCCCTTCACTTTGAATCTGCATGTGTCTTTAGGTCTGAGAGGAATCTCTTGTAGGAAGCATATAGATGGGTCTGACTTGTATCCATCCTGTCACTCTAGGTCTTGTGATTGGAGTGTTGAATCCATTTGCATTCAAAGTAATTATTGATAGGGATGTACTTACTGCCATTTGTTACTCGTTTTATGGTGAATTTTGTAGTTCTTTGTTCTTTTCTTATGCCCTTTTCTCTCATGGTTTGCTGGCTTTCTTTAATGATATATTTGGATTCCTTTCTCTTTTTTGCTTTATCTATTACTAGTTTTTTACTTGTGGTTACTATTAGGCTCCATATAACATCTTATGCATATAGTAGTCTATTAAGTTGATTGTCACTTAAGTTTGAACCCATTTCTAAAACAAGTAAATATTGTAAAAAGTCAGCCTGAGACTGACAGAACAAATGCCACAAATAAAGTGAGAGAAGAGGACACATCAAAGAAAGTAGGAAGTTCAGAGACAGTTTAGGGAAAAAGCAGATCACAGCTGCTGCAGAGAGGAGGTAGCTGTGGTCATAGAGAGGATGAAAGCGAGGAGTACACATGGAACACACAAAGAGAATATTTTTACAGAGGTTGGAAATCGAGAAGGGCTGAATTGTGTGATTTCTGGCAATCAGCAAGGCTGAAAACCTACAGTTTTAAAAGTCAGCAGGCGCGGCTGGTATAGAACTGGAGAGGGCTCTGGGCTGCTCCTGGAAAGAAGGCAGGCAAGCAACCTGGGAACAGACAGCATGGCAACAGCAATCTGAAGAATGCCTAGGGCAACACAGGGAGACTGTACACTCTCCTCAGAGTTTCCATGAGAGGCAGCACTCAAGGAGATGCCTTCCAGATCAAAGGAGCTGGCTAGCACCATTTCCCTCTCCCTCCCCAAAGCATAAAGACAGGGCCACCTGCAGGAAGCAGTGTAGTGCTGACACTGGCTGCCTAACTTGCTTATACCAAGCCCCACCCACCTGACTCTGGCAGGACTTCCCTTCTTAGTCAAGTTTGCCTCAGTCCCAGTTCTGTGGGTTACTCCCCCAGAAGACCAGCACAAAGCCCTGCTCATACCATGTCTCCTGACCAGAGAATTCTGCAGGATTTCAGTTCTGCTGAAGTGGTATAAGGTCTCTTTTCACAAGACTAGGGCACACCTAATGAAAACTCACCACATTCAAGCCAAGGACCCAACACTGGCCACTGCGTGTAAGGAGAGCCTCTGCAGAGAACTGGCCTGAAGGATAGAGCCGCCAAAACACGACAGCAAAGTGCACACAGCACACACTAGAGGAACTCCCTGAAGCACCAGGCCCTAGGTACCACATGGCCTCTTCTTCATAAGGCCATTATCCTCAGGAGCAGAACACAAAACTGGCTTTTTTTTTTTTAACATAGAGAAGAAAGCAGAGACTTAGACAAAATGCCAAGATGGAGGGATCTATCACAAATGAAAGAATAGATTAAGACAGTGTCTAGAGATCTGAGCAAAACAGATGTAAATAGCATGACTAATGGAGAATCTAAAGCAACAACAATCATAAGGATACTCACTAGGCTCAAGAAAGGAACAGAAGATATTGGTGAGATCCTTATCACAAAGACAGATAAGTTAAAACAGAAATGAAGAGTGCAATAAATGAGAATTGGAAAGAGGCTTGATGCAATGAACAGCAGGCTGGAAGAGGCGGAGAAATGAATTAGTGACCTAGAAGATAAAATAATGGAAAGTAATGAAGCTGAACAAGAAAGAAAGGATCAGGCAACACGAGAATAGCTGCAGGAACTCAGTGACTCCATCAAATGTAATAACATTCTTATTATAAGACCCAGAAGAAGAGAGAGAAAAGGGGGAAGACAATTTATTTGAGTAAATAATAGTTGAAAACTTCCCTAGTCTGGGGAAGGAAACAGACATCCAGATCCAGAAGGCACAGGAAATTTCCATCAAAATCAACAAAAGCAGGCCAAGAAATGCTTTTATAATTACATTTGCAAAATATAATGATGAAGAAAAAATATTAAAAGCAAGAAGGCAAAAGAAGTCCTTAATTTAAAAGGGAAATCCGTAAAGGTAGCTGGAGATTTCTCAACAGAAACTTGGCAAGCCAGAAGGGAGTGGTGTGATATATTCAAAGTGGTGAATGGAAAAAATCTGCAGCCAAGAATGCTCTATGCAGCAAAGTTATCATTCAGAATGCAAGGAGAGAGAGAGTTTTCCAGACCAAGAAAAACTAAAGGAGTTGTGATCACCAAACCTGCCCTGCAAGAAACCATAAAGGGGAGTTTTTGAGTGAAAAGGAGAGACCAAAATGGACAAAGACAAGAAAAGGTCTGAGAAAAACTTTATAAACAAACACTACAAGACATGTAATGAAATGGCACTAAACATATATTTATCAATAATTACTTTGAATGTAATTGGACTAAATACTCCAATCAAAACACATAGGATGTCAGAATGGATTTAAAAAATTCATCTATATTCTGCCTAGAAGAGACTTTAGACCCATAGACATATGCGGATTGAAAGGGGATAGAGAAACATTTATCACACAAATTGATGTCAAAAGAAAGCCACAGTAGCAATACTTACAGTGGACAAACCAAACTTTAAAACAAAGTACCCGATGTTTATAGCAACACTTTCAACAATAGCCAAATTATGGAAAGAGTCTAAATGTCCATCAACTGATGAATGGATAAAGAAACTGTGGTTTATATACACAATGGAATACTACTTGGCAATGAGAAAGAATGAAATATGGCCTTATGTAGTAACATGGATGGAACTGGAGAATGTTATGCTAAGTGAAATAAGTCATACAGAGAAAGACAGATACCATATGTTTTCACTCTTATGTGGATCCTGAGAAATTTAGCAGAAGACCATGGGAGAGGGGAAGAGAAAAAAAAAGTTAGAGAGGGAGGGAGGCAAACCATAAGAGACTCTTAAAAACTGAGAACAAACTGAGGGTTGATGGGGGGTGGGAGGGAGGGGATGGTGGGTGATGGGCATTGAAGAGGGCACCTGTTGGGATGAGCACTGGGTGTTGTATGGAAACCAATTTGACAATAAATTTCATATTTAAAAAAACAGTAAAAGAGACACAGAAGGGCACTATCTAATAATAAAGGGGACAATTGAACAAGACAAATCTAAGAATTGTAGATATCTCTGCACCAAATACAGGAGGTTCCAAATATATGAAACAATAATAATCATAAAGGAACTAATTGGAAACAATCCAAAAATATTAAGGGACTTAAACTCCCCACTTACATCAATGACAGATCATCTAAGCAGATAATCAACAAGGAAACAGTGCCTTTGAATGCCACCCTGGACCAGATAGACTTAACAAATATATTCAGAAAATTTCATTCTAAAACAGAATACACATTCTTTTCAAGTGTACATGGAACATTCTCCAGAATAGATCACATATTTGGTCTCAAATCAGGCCTCAACAAATACAAAAAGATTGCAGTCATACTATGCATATTTTCTGATCACAATGCTATGAAACAACCAGGATATCAAGGAAAATTAAAAGATACATGGAAACAAATGAAAATGAAAACACAATGGTACAAAACCTTTGGGATGCAGCAAAAGCAGTCCCAAGAGGGAAGTATGTAGCAATACAGATCTACCTCAAGACACAAGAAAAATCTCAAACAACCTAACTTTACACCTGAAGGAGTTAAAAAAGAACAACAAATGAAGACTAAAGCCAGCAGAAGGAAGGAAATGGTAAACAATAGAGCAAAAATAAATGATATAGAAACTAACAAAACAATGCAACAGATCAATGAAACCAGAAGGTATTCTTTGAAAAAATTAGTAAAATTGATAAACCTCTAGCAAGACACATCAAAAAGAGAAAGGATCCAAATAAAATTCACAAATGAGAACAGAGCAATAGAAAACACCATGGAAATACAATTAAAAGGGAATCTTAAGAGAAAATATATACCAACAATTCAGACAACCTGGAAGAAATGGATAAATTCCTAGAAACATGTCAACTACCAAAAATGAAACAGGAAGAAATAGAAAATGTGAACAGACCAATAGTAGCAAAAAAAAAAAAAAAAAAAAAAAAAAAAAAAAAAAAAAGATTGAATCAGTAATCAAAAAACTCACCACAAACAGAAGTCAGGGTTAGAACAGGGTTAGACAGCTTCACAGGCAATTTCTGCTAAAGATTTAAAGAGTTAATACCTATTCTTCTAGAACTATTCAAAAAAAAAAAAAATAGAAAAGAAAGGAAAACTTCCAAATTCATTCTATGTGGCTAGCATTACCCTGATACCAAAACCAGATAAAGACTCCACTAAAAAAGAGAACAGCAGGCCGATATCCCTGATGCATGTGGATATAAAAATTCTCAATAAAACACTAGCAAATGGAATCCAACAATACATTAAAAAAATTATTCACCACAATCAAGTGGGATTTATTCCAGGATTGTAAGTGTGGTTCAATATTCACAAATCAATCGACATGATACACCACATTAATAAAAGAAGGTATAAGAATCATATGATGCTTTCAATAGATGCAGAAAAAGTATTGGACAAAGTACAACACTGATTCATGATAAAACCTCAACAAAGTAGGTTAGAGGGAACATACCTCAACATAATAAAGGCCATATATGAAAAACCCACAGCTAACATTATCCTCAGTAGTGAAAAATAGAGAGCTTTTCCTGTATAGTCACGAACAAGGCAGAGATGTCCACTCTCACCACTGTTATTTAACATAGTCCTGGAAGTTCTAGCCTCAGCGATCAGACAACAAATTCAGGATACAAAATCAACGTGCAGAAATCTGTTGCGTTTGTATATGCCAATAATGAAGTAGCCTAAAGAGAACTTTTGGAATCAATCCAATTTATAATTGCACCCAAAATAATAAGATACCTTGGAATAAACCTAACCAAAGAGGTGAAAGACCTGTATTCCAAAAACTATAAAACACTAATAAAAGAAATTGAAGATGGCAAAAAGAAATGGCAAGATACTCCATGATCATAGATTGGAAGGACAAATATTGTTAAAATATCTATACTACCCAAATCGATCTACACATTTAATGCAATCCCTATCAACACACCAAAAGCATTTTTCACAGAAATAGAGCAAACAATCCTAAAATTTGTATGGAACCGCAAGTGACACCAAATTGCCAGTGCAACCTTGAAAAATGAAAGTAAAGCTGGAGGCATCACAATTCTGGACTTCAAGTTATATTATAAAGCTATAGTGATCAGTATGATACACGCACAAAAAAAGACACATAGATCAATGGAATAGAATAGAAAACCCAGAAATAAACCCAAAAACTATATGGTCAATTAATCTTTGACAAGGCAGGAAAGAGTATCCAATGGGAAGAAGACAGTGTCTTCAACAAATAGTGTTGGGAAAATTGGACAGCAACATACAAATGAATGAAACTGGACTACTTTATTACACCATGCAAAAAATAAATTCAAAATAGATTAAAGACCTAAATGTGAAACCTGGGTCCATAAAAATCCTGGAAGAGAACACAGGCAGTAACTTCTTTGACATCGGCTTAGCAACTTCTTTCTAGATATGTCTCCTGAGGCAAGGGAAACAAAAGCAAAATTAAACTATTGGCACTTTATCAAGATGAAAAGCTTCTGCATGGTTTCTACAAAACTAAAAGACAACCTACAGAATACAAGAAGATATTTGCAAATGATATGTCTGATAAAGGATTAGTATCCAAAATATATAATGAACTTATAAAACTCAACAACCGAAAACCAAATAATTCAACTAAAAAATGGGCAGAAGACATGAATAGACATTTTTCTAAAGAAGACATGCAGATGGCCAACTGCCATATGAAAAGATGCTCAATGTCACTGATCACCAGGGAAATACAAATCAAAACTACATTGAGATACCGTCTCACATCTGTCAGAATGGGTAAAATTAACAACATAAGGTATTGACAAGGATGTGGAGAAAGATGAACCCTTATGAGTTGGTGAGAATGCAAACTGGTGTAGCCACTCTGGAAAACAGTATGGAGGTTTCTCACAAAGTTAAAAATAGAACTATCCTATGATTCAACAATTGGAGTACTAGATATTTGCCAAAAGGATACAAAAATAATGATTCAAAGGGACACATTCACGCTGATATTTATAGCAATAGCCAAATAATGGAAAGAGCCCAAATGTCAATCAACTAATGAATGAATAAAGAAGTGGTATATACACACAATGGAATATTATGCAGCCAGAAAAAGGAATGAAATCTTGCCATTTGCAACAACATAAATGGAGCTAGAGAGTGTAATGCTAAGCAAAATAAGTCAGTCAAAGAAAAATACCATATGATTTCACTCATGTGGAGTTGAAGAAACAAAACAAATGAGTAAAGGGAAAAAGAGAGGCAAACCACTAAACAGACTCCTAACTATAGAGAATAAACTGATGGTTATGAGAAGGGTGACGGGTGGATTAAATAGGTGATGGGGATTAAGGAGTACACTTGTTGTGATCACCGGGTATTGTATGGAAGTGTTGAATCACTATATTGTACACCTGAAACTAAGAGTACACTATATGTTAACTAATTTAAATAAAAACTTAAAAAATTAAAGCATTACATTTTTACTCCTCTGCCATACATAGTTTAGGCATCTGTGGTCATACTTTGCATTCTTTTATTTTGTGACTCCCTTGAGTGATTGTTGTAGATGTACTTAATTTTAGTGCTTTGTGCTTCCTGTTTTTCTTGGTCTTATTGTCATTCCTTTCCACTCAGAATCCCATTTAACATTTCTTATAAGGCTACTTTATTATTCATAAGGCCTCTAACTTTTGTTTGGGAAACTCTGTATCTCTCTATTCTGAATGATAGCTTTGCTGGATAGGATATTCTTTGTTGCAGGTTTTTTCATTTCAGTGCTTTGAATATATCATGCTGTTCTCTTTTGGCCTGCAAAGTTTCTGCTGAAAACTCAACTGATAGCCTTATGGAGTTTCTCTTGCACGTAACTGTTTTGTTTTCTCTCGCCATTTAAAAAATTCTCTTTTATCACTACTTTTTGCCATTTTAATCACATTGTGTCTTGGCATAGACCTCCTTGGGTTGATTTTCTTGGAGGTTCTCTGTGCCTCCTGGGTATGGATTTCTGTTTCCTTCCCCACATTGAACTGCTGAGTGCAGGTTAGAGGAGGTGGGCCCACGGGAGCACACCGGCAGAGCATGCTTTTGGCAAGCGAGATGGAATTTGTTGACGCTGGTTCTCACTGGTGCCCATGTATCTAGTCTGGGGGGCAGGGAGGAAAATAGTGCCTGCCAGTTCTTTCGTCCTTAGAGAAGTCTCCTAAAGATCCCTGCTTCTCCAGCACATATTCTGGGTTAGTAAATAAATCTCTTTCCCTTATAGCCCAGGCACTTTTCTTACTGCTGCTTCTATGTTATCTCAGCGGGGTTGTTTGTTACGCTGTCTGTTTAAGGGTGGGGACTCAGTTTCCTATCACTTCCTGCTCTCCCGTAGCCCAGTCTGCTGATTTTTAAAGTTCCTGGCATTAAAGCCCCACTAATTGTAAGAACTCATGAAGTCAAATCCCTCCGGTTTTCAAAACCAAATATTATGGGAATTTGTCTTCCAGTGTAGGCCCCCCTTGCCTGGAGTGTCTGGCTCAGGGTCTGATCCTCTCCCTTCTCTGTCCTTGCAGTATCTCTCCCTCCTGTAGACAGCCTCAGGGTTCCTGACCCCTTCTCGCTCTGGTTTGGTTCCTGACCCCTTCTCGCTCTTTCTAACATTTTTTTGATGCGGCTTCTTCTCTCTCTTTAGCTGTGAAGAGTCTTCTCTGCCAGGCCTTGGGTCGTTCTCTGGCTTATTCACACTGATGTGGGTGTTGGGTAGGTGTATCTGTGGGAGGAAGTGAGCTTAGGATCCTTTTACTTGGCCATTTTTTTTGGAAGTCAGATATCAGTTTGAGTTTTGTTTGTTGTTTTATGGTGGCTTTTAGATTTCACATGAAAGCGAGATCATATGGTGTTTTTCTTTCTCTGTTCCACCTATTTGACTTAGCATAATACTGTCAAGGTTCCAGCCATGTTGTCACAATTGGGAGGGTTTCTGCACCTTTCATGGCCGAATAGTATTCCGTTCTGTCTGTGTACACTACAATTTCTTTATCCTTTCATCTGTTGATGAACACTTAGGTTGTTTCCATGTTTTGGCTACTGTAAATAATGCTGCAGTCAGAGTAGGGGGTACAAATATCTCTTCACCGTAGTGATGTTTTTCCTTCAGATATATCCCCAGTTTATATCCTGGATCATACAATAATTTTATTTTAAATGTTTTTAGTAGCCTCCATTTATAATCCCAGCACCAATGCCTAAGGATTCCCTTCTGTCCATATTCTCACCAGCATTTGTTATGTCTTGCCTTTAAAAATTTTTTTTTTATGTTTATTTAGTTTTTGAGAGAGACAGAGACAGAGCACGAGTGGGGGGAGGGCAGAGAGAGAGCGGGGGAGACAGAATCTGAAGCAGGCTCCAGGCTCTGAGCTGTCAGCACAGAGCCCATCACAGGGCTCAAATTGTCTTTTTCCTTTTAATGTTTATTTTTGAGAGAGAGCATGTGTGAGCGGGGCAGGAGCAGCTAGAGATGGGTACAGAGGATCTGAAGTGGGCTCTGTGCTGACAGCAGTGAGCCCTATGTGGGGCTCAAACTCATGAATGTTGAGATCATGACCTGAGCCAAAGTTGGACACTTAACCAACTGAGCAACACAGATGCCCCTGTTCTCTTTTTAATAACAGTCATGCTGACAGGCATGAGATGATTCCTCATTGTGGTTTTGATTTGCATTTCCCCAATGATTAGTGACCTTGAACCTATTTATGTACTTATTGACCATTTGAATATCTTCTTTTGAAAATTGTCTATTCAGGTTCTTTGCCCATATTTTAATTCTTTTATTTATTTTTCTGAGGTTGAAATGTATGCATTCTTTATGTATTTTAAATTTTAACAACTTATCACATACATGGCTTGCAATTTTTTCCCCATGTTGTAGATTGTGTTTTCATTTTGTTGATTATTTCTTCTGCTTCTCAGAAGCTTTTTAGTTTGATATAGTACACTATGTTATTTTTTATTTTGTTGTTTGTGTTATATCAAAAAGAAAAAAAACATTGCCAAGGCCCATGTCAAGGAACTTTTTTCCTATATTGTCTTCTAGGTGTTTTATAGTTTGAGTCTTTAATTCATCTGAGTTTATTTATTTATATAATTTAACTTTGTTTTTTTATTTTTTAAGATTTACATCCAAATTGGTTAGTGTGTAGTGAAGCAATGACTTCAGGAGTAAATTCCTTAATGCCCCTTACCCATTTAGCCCATCCCCCCTTCCACAACCCCTCCAGCAACCCTCAGTTTGTTCTCCATATTTATGAGTCTGTTTTGTTTTGTCTCCCTCCCTGTATTTATATTATTTTTGTTTCCCTTCCCTTATGTTCATCTGTTTTGTCTCTTAAAGTCCTCATATGAGTGAAGTCATATGATTTTTGTCTTTCTCTGACTAACTCATTTCACTTAGCATAATACCCTCCAGTTCCATCCACATAGTTGTAAATGGCAAGATTTCATTCTTTTTGATTGCCGAGTGATACTCCATTGTATATATACACCACATCTTCTTTATCCATTCATCCATCGATGGACGTTTGGGCTCTTTCATACTTTGGCTATTGTTGATAGTGCTGCTATAAACATGGGGGTGCATGTGTCCCTTCGAAACACCACACCTGTATCCCTTGGATTAATGCCTCGTAGTGCAATCGCTGGGTCGTAGCGTAGTTCTAGTTTAAGTTTTTCGAGGAACCTCCATACTGTTTTCCAGAGTGGCTGCACCAACTTACATTGCCACCAACAATGCAAAAGAGATCCTCTTTCTCCGCATCCTCGCCAACATCTGTTGTTGCCTGAGTTGTTGATGTTAGCCATTCTGACAGGTGTCAGGTGGTATCTCATTGTGGTTTTGATTTGTATTTCCCTGATGATGAGTGATGTGGAGCATTTTTTCATCTGTCGGTTGGCCATCTGGATGTCTTCCGTGGAGAAGTGTCTATTCATGTCTTTTGCCCATTTCTTCACTGGATTGTTTGTTTTTTGGGTGTGGGGTTTGATAAGTTCTTTGTAGATTTTGGATACTAACCCTTTATCTGATATGTCATTTGCAAATATCTTCTCCCATTCTGTCAGTTGCCTTTTAGTTTTGCTGATGGTTTCCTTTGCTGTGCAGAAGCTTTTTATTTTGATGAGGTCCCAGTAGTTCATTTTTGCTTTTGTTTCCCTTGTCTCCAGAGATGTGTTGAGTAAGAAGTTGCTGTGGGCAAGATCAAAGAGGTTTTTTCCTGCTTTCTCCTCGAGGATTTTGATGGCTTCCTGTCTGACATTGAGGTCTTTCATCCACTTTGAGTTTATTTTTGTGTATGGTGGAAGAAAGTGTTCCAGGTTCATTCTGCATGTTGCTGTCCAGTTTTCCCAGCACCACTTGCTGAAGAGATTGTCTTTATTCCATTGGTTATTTTTTCCTGCTTTGTCAAAAATGAGTTGCCCATACATTTGTGGGTCCATTTCTGGGTTCTCTATTCTATTCCATTGATCTGAGTGTCTGTTCTTGTGCCAGATCTTGAGTTTATGTTAGTGGTGCAAAAAAGGGGTATAATTTCATTCTTTCATATGTGAATATCTAATTTTCTCAGCACCATTTATTGAAATGACTCTCTTTTCTCTGTTAAGAAATCTTGATACCCTTGTCAAATATTACTTGACATACATGCATAGGTTTATTTCTGGGCCCTCAATTCTGTTCCATTGGTGTGTCTGTTTTTATGCCAATGGCATACTGTTTTGATTACCAAAGCTTTATAAAACAGTTTGAAATCAGTAAGTGTTATGCTTCCTGATTTGTTTTTCTTTCTGAATATTGTTTTGGCTATCCAGGGTCTTTTGTGGTTTTGCACAAATTTTAGGATTTTTTTTCTATTTCTGTAAAAAAATGGCATTGGATTCTTAATAAAGACTGCATTTTGTCTATACATGGCTTTGGGTAGTGTGGACATATTGACAATATTAATTGTTCCAACCAAAAACACTGGATACCTTTCTGCTTATTTGTGTCTTTGATTTTTTTCATTAATGTTTTGTAATATTCAAAGGAAAACTTTGACGTCCTTGGTTAAATTTATTCTAAACATTTTATTATTTTTATTGCTATTGTAAATTGGATCTTTTCTTATCTTTTTTACAAGATTATTCTTCATCAGTGTATGGAAACACTCCTAGAATTTTTCAAAGTTTGTATGTATGTATGTATGTATGTATGTGTGTGTGTGTGTGTGTATGTATGTATTGAGAGAGAGAGACAGACAGAGAATCCCAACCAGGCTCTGCCCTGTCAGTTCAGAGCCTGATGTGGGGGCTTGATCTCATGATCGTGAGATCATGTCGTGAGATGAAATCAAGAGTTGGATGCTTAACCAACTGACTCATGAAGACACCTGTGTACACTCCTGACATTTAAAAGGAAATTTTTAATGCTGATTTATTTTTGAAAGAGAGAGAGAGAGAGGAGAGAGAGGGTAAGCAGGGGAAGGGGATAGAGAGAGGGAGGCACAGAATCCAAAGTAGACTCCAGGCTCTGAGCCGTCAGTACAGAGCCTGATGTGGGGCTCGAACACATGAACCATGAGATCATGACCTGAGCCAAAGTCGGATGCTTAATGGACTGAGCCACCCAGGCACCCCTATAGTCTTGATTATTGTATGTTAATTTTGTATCCTGCAACTTTACTTAATTTATTGATTATATCTAAGTGTTTTCTTTTTAATGTTTATTTTTGAGAGAGAGACAGAGACAGAGTGTGAGCAGGGAAGGGGCAGAGAGAGAGGGAGACACAGAATCTGAAGCAGGCTCTAGGCTCTGAGCTGTCAGCACAGAGCCCAACACGGAACTTGAACCCATAAACTGCAAGATCGTGATCCGAGCTGAAGTCAGATGTTTAACTGACTGAGCCACCCAGGTGCCCCAATTATATCTAAGTTTTTAATTGGAATATAGGCCATTCTGTATATAAAATCATGTCAATAGAATACAGTAAAATAGAAACAATTTTACTTATTCTTTATTAATTTTGATGACTTTAATTTGATGACTTTAATTTCCTTGTCAGATTTCTCTAGCCAGAGTTTTCAGTGAAGTGTTGAACAGAGGTGGCAACTGACTTCAGCTCAGGTCATGATCTCACAGTTCGTGAGTTTCAGCCCTGCATTGGGCTCTGTGCTGATAGCTCGGAGCCTGAAGCCTGTTTCAGATTCTGTGTCTCCCTCTCTCTCTGCCCCTCCCCTATTCATGCTCTGTCTCTGTCTCAAGAATAAATAAACATTAAAAAAAATTTTTTTAATTAAAAAAAAAAGAAGTGGGAAGAGTGAGCACCCTTGTCTTGCTCCTGATCTTATAGCAGAAGCTTTCAGCCTTTCACCATTAGGTATAATTTCAGCTGTGGGCTTGTCTTGCACAGCCTTTATCATAGTAATATACATTCCAGCTCTAGTCTGTTGAGATTTTTTAACATGAGTGGGTGTTGAATGTTGTCATATGCCTTTTCTGTGTCTATTGAGGTGACCATAGGAGTTCTTTTCTTTCATTCCCTTAATGTAATATACTCCATTGATTTACATATTAAGCCATGCTTGTATCCAATAGATAAATAGCAGTTGGTCATGGTGAATGATCCTTTTCAAGCTACTAAATTAGGTTTGCCAGTATTTTTTGAAAATATTTGCATTCATATTAATTAGGCCTGAAGTTTTTGGATAGTGTCCTTTTCTGGCATTGGTATCTGGGTAATGCTGGCCTCAAAAAATGAGTTTCAAACTCCAATTCTCTCCAATTTTTTTGGAAAAAGTTGAGAAAGATTGGTGTTAAATCTTCTTTAAATAGTTGGTAAAATTCATCAGTGAACCTATCTGGTTCTGGGCTTTCTTCACTGGAAAATTTTTTATTACACATTCAATCTTTTTACTAGTAATTGTTGTATTCAGGTTTTATATTTCTTCCTGAATAAGTCTTGATAGGTTATATGGTTCTAAAATTTTTCCACTTTTAGGTTATTCAGTTGTTGGCATATAGTTGTCCATAGTAGCTTCTTTAGACTCTTTGGTGGTATCAGTTGTAATGTCTTCTTGTCCATTTATAACTTTGTTGATTTGGATCCTCTCTCTTTTTTCCTTGGTTAATCTAGATAAAGGTTTGCAAATTTTGTTTATCTTTACAATTGTTAAAGGAACCAATTGTTAATTTTTTTTTTAATTTTTCTGTTCTGAATTTTATTTATTTCTGATCTAATCATGATCATTTCCTTCCTTCTCCTAATTTGGGCCTATTTTGTTGTTATTCTTCTAGTTCCTTTTGGTGTAAAATTAGGTTTATTGTTTAAGATCTTTCCATTTTCTTGATGTATGTGTTTATAGCTATAAACCTCCTTCTTAGAACTATGTTTGCTGCATCCCATAAGTTTTGGGATGTTTCCATTTTTATTTGTTTCAAATGTTTTTTATTTCCCTTTTAGCTTCTTCCTTGATCCAGTGGTTTTTCAGGAAACTGCTAATTTACATGTATTCATGAATTTTCTCTTGTTTTGATTTTCTCTTGTTATTGATTTCTGGTTTATAATCACTATGGTTGGTATGGTCTAGTATGGTCCATATTTGGTATAATTTTAACTTCTTGAGTTTGCTACTAATTGTTATGTGGCCTAACATATGGTCCATCCTAAAAAAATGTTCCATATGTGTTTGAGAAGAATGTATATTCTGTTGTTGGATAGAATGTTCTGTATGTGTGCGTTAGGCCTATTTGGTTTATAGTGTTATTCAAATCCTCTTTTCACAGCTGATTATCTATCTGGATGATTATGCATGTTTTGTAAATGGGGCATTTTATTCCTTAGCTGTTATTGTATTGCTGTCTATTTCTCCTTTTAGATCTGTTAGTATTGCTTTATCAATTTAGGTGCTCTGATGTTGGGAACATCAACATTTACAATTGTTACATCTTCTGAGTAGATTGACCCCTTTATAACTTCATAATGACCTTCTTTGTCTCTTTTTACCATTTATTTTTAACAGAAAAACCCTTTAATATTTATTCAGAAAAATACCTTTATCATAAATCTCTATTTTTCGTACATAAAACAGTATAAATGAACTATGTTGGTATTCTTAGAACTTCTCTTGTATCTTTTTACCATTTTTTAAAATGTTTATTTAGTTTTGAGAGAGAGAGAGAGCATGAGAGCGAGCGAGCATGAGAGCGAGCATGAGTGGGGGAGGGGCAGAGACACACACACACACACACACACACACACACACACACACACACACAGAATCTGAAGCAGGCTCCAGGCTCTGAGCTGTCAGCACAGAGCCCCAACACGGGGCTCGAACTTGGGAACAGCGAGATCATGACCTAGGCCAAAGTTGGACACTTAACCGAATGAGCGACCCAGGCGCCCCACCTTTTTACCATTTTTAATTTAAATTCTATTTTGTCTGAAAAAAGTATGACTATGTCTATCTTTTTTGCTGTTGTTACCATTTCGTTGAAATGTTTTTTTTTCCTATCTATTCACTCTTGGACTGTGTTTCTTTAAGTTTGGTCTCTTGTAGACAGCATATCTATCTTTTTAAAATTCTGTCAGCTATTCAATGACTTTTGATTGGAGAATTTAATCCATTTATATTTAAAAATTATTAATATGTAAGGACTTAGTATTGCCACTTTTTAATGTTTTCTGCCTGTTTTGTATATTAATTGTTCCTTCTCAATTTGCTGTCTTTTGTAATTTGATGGCTTTTGGTATCAGTGTGATTTGACTTCTTTACCATGTTCTTTTGTATAATTCTCTTGTGGTTATCATGAGGTTTACATAAGATATATATTTTTTAATGTTTATTTATTTTTGAGGGAGACAGAATGCAAGTGGGTTGGGAGCAGAGAGAGAGAGGGAGATACAGAATCTGAAGCAGGCTCCAGGGTTAGAGCTGTCAGCACAGAGCTCAACACGGGGCTCAAACTCATGAGCTGTAAGATCATGACCTGAGCTGAAGTCAGACGCTCAACTGACTGAGCCACCCAGGTGCCCCAGATATTTAAAAATTATAGCATTTTGTTTTAAATTGATAACAACTTAACTTTAATAGAAATTTTATACTTTTGCTTCTCCCTCTTCTCACATTTTAGGTTATAATACTGTAGTTTACATATTAAAAAATATGTA
Source organism: Panthera tigris (assembly GCF_018350195.1). NCBI lineage: Eukaryota > Metazoa > Chordata > Mammalia > Carnivora > Felidae > Panthera > Panthera tigris. The sequence goes on along the minus strand of NC_056663.1, from coordinate 6,564,656 downwards.
TCCCATAACAAATTATTGTAGTGATGGTTATTTTTAATGTTTTTTAATTTTAAAGTTTTAAATGAATTACACACCACCATTACCTATTTGAGAATTTGTCTTTGACAATATATCGACCATGAACAGTGAGATTTATACCACCTTTATATATTTTAATGAGAACAATTAGTATCCTTTTAGTTTCATTCGAATAACTCCCTTTAACATACTTTGAAGGCAGGTGTCTTAGTAATTAACTCCATAAGTTTCTGTTTGTTTGGAAAAGTCCTTATTTCTCTTTATTTCTGAAAGGCAACTTTGCCAGGTTTGGTATTCTTGGTTGACAGGTTTTTTTATTCTTTAATTATTTTGAATATATCATCCCATATTCTCTTGGCCTGAAAAGTTTCTGTTGAGAAATCCATGCATGTTCTTACAGGGTATCCCTTGTATGTAAGTGACATTTTTCTTTTGCTGCTTTCTTAATTTTCTCTTTGTGTTTGACTTTTTTTTGCAATTTAATTACATTGTTTTCCCCCTGTTGCCTTATTCAGGTTCAACTTATTAGGAACTTTCGGGCTTCATGTATCTGCATGCTCATTTCTCCCTTCAGGATTAGAGATTTATCAGCAATTATTGCTTTAAATATAGTTTGGCTATTTGTCTTTATCTTCTCCTTGTGTGATACTCATAGTGCATATATTATATCTTTGTATTTTGTCTCGTAAGTTTTGTAGACTTTATTTACTTAAATTTTTTTTTCTTTTTGTTCCTCTGGATAATTTTTCAATGTTCTATCTTCTAGATTACTAATTCTTCTTCATGGTCAACTTTGCTATTGATACTTTCTTGCATTCTTTAGTTGACTCATATTCTTAAGCTCTAGGATTTCTGGTGTATGCGTGTGTGTGTGTGTGTGTGTGAGAGAGAGAGAGAGAGAGAGAGACTTTTATTTCTTTGTTGAATTTCTCATTTTGTTCATGCGTTGTTTTCCTAATTTCATTTAGTTGTCTGTGTGTTCTTGTAGGTTACTAGACTTCTAGAAGAGATTTATTCTGAATTCTTTGTCAGTTCATAGATCTGTATTTCTTTAGGGTCAGCCATTGGTGCTTTACTAGTTTCCTTTGGGGATGTAATGTTAACCCAATTTTCCATGATTGATTACTTACTTTTGTGTCTGCATACTTCAGTAAGCAGTCTCTTCTTTGAGAATTTACAGTTTCACTTTGGCATTCTTCACTAGTCTGCTAAGCTTGGGTTTCTGGATTTTTCTGCTGGTAACATGTGTAGACATTTGCGACTTGTATTGGGTCCATTTTGGGGTGAAGCCACTGCCTGAGCTTTTGATTTGGGGCTGATGCCACTGAAAGATAACAATTGTACAGTCCTGATGGCTTTATTCCCTGCCCAAGCATGACCGTTGAAGAATTATGCAGTTGCCTGTATTCTCTGGTCAGGCTTCCTAGACCGTTGGCATTGGGTCAATAATTAATAGCAGGTGGGGCTACGAATTAACTCTCCTACCCTGGCAGGGAAGCAGAATGGGCCTGAATGCCTGCACATCTCAGTGTTTGGGTACCCAAATCAGGCAAGATTTTGCACTGAATTTCCTGGCCAGATGGGGTCACTGGTTTTGTTTTGCACGCAGATAAAGTGACAGGCTGTGCTCTCTCCTTAAGTGCCACTGTAAGCACAGCTATGTGATGCACTATTCAGCTCCTGTGTGCTCTGCTTAGGTTCCATGGTTGGCTGGGGTGAAATGTAGAAATCAGTGGGGCTACAATTAATTTTCCTTTCTAGTAGGGCCCTTGTTCAGGCCTTAAGGCTGGCAAGGCTTTTATTGTGGGATAACATTATGGAGGACTATGCACCAAGATCCCTGGACTGATGGTCACCGAGTGCCTTGGACTGATGGGCACCAAGTTCCTTGGACTGCATGGGGGTAGTGACACTTGCCAGGCTCTCTGCTCATGTGCTGCTATAATCAAAGTTCCAAAATAAGTTACCCAGATTTCAAGGAGCTCTGGTTAGCTTTTCTGGTCTGGTCGGGCTGGAAACTGTGTTCAGCTCTGGCCAGAGCTGTAAACTAGATTTTATGCCAACTTGAGACTGCAGAAAAGGCTCCAGGACTGACAAGGTTCATTGTTTCATTATCACATCAGAGAGACCTGTGTGCTATGCTCCCTCGATAGACGGGGCTACCATCTTGGCTCTGAATGCACAGAGCTGTTGTCTGGGTTCTCCACTCAAGTTCTACTTTAGTCAGAGCTGTAGGTGGGAGACATTCAGATTCCTGGAAACTCTGATTATGGGTCACAGTTAGCAGGGTTGGTGCAGTGGGCAAAACTACGGATTAGCTTCTTTGCCTGGGTTGGGGGAAGGCATACAACAGACCCCAACACTGACAAACTAATCGGGCATACCTATACGCCAAACTCTTAGGCTGGACTGTGTCACCGGGTTGGCTCTGTAGATGGCAGAGCCACTAGGCAGGTGCTTTATTCAAGTGCTGCTGGGAAAAGTAGTTCTCTAGGTGCTCAGGCTAAGCTTTCTTGCCAGGCAAGGCCAGGAGCTACCCTCAGCAGGGAATGGAGTTATGAATTAGTTCTTCATATCCCCCCTTCATCACAGAGAATGAGACCACATTATAAGGGTAAAAGGAGTAGCTACATGCTGACCGAAGTGCCCCCCCTCAGGTCAGTGCAGCAGTATACCAGGAGTACTCGCCTGAGCCTATGGTTCCTCCAGTGGGAAAAGAGAACTTCCCAGCATCATGGGTCACTTCTTGGGGGTGGGTCACTCCAGGCTTGCCCCTCAGGGATTGTGGGGGAATATGTGGGGCTTGACCACTGGGAATCAGACTGTGACAGAGAAGGGAGGACTTTGCAGCTACCAGTACTCAGACCTTGGCAAATCAAATTCCTATTTGAAGCACATAGATAGTCGTTCTAACCAGCAGTCTTTCTCACGTGCAGTCAAGACAGTGGCACAGTTTCACGAGAACGCCATGGGGTGCAGGTCTTCCTGATTTGAGACCTGAGAGAGCCTTGCTGCCTCTGTATTGTAGTCCACCCCTCTGCCCAGGCAGACTTCTACGTCATAACCCCACCATCCGCTAGAAACAGAACACCAGTGAGGCTGGTTGGAGCTGACTCCTCACCCTTTCTTTGACACAAATCATATGTTCTATATGTTCTTGTGTGCCTTGAGTTTGTGTTTGTTTTGACCATCTCTTTTTAGGCCTCTTTGGTTTTATTACATCCAGGGCTTCCAAAATTCTAAAATCACTGCATGATCGTCCCTTGTGTAAATGAACCCTAGTTTAGGTAACCAGTCTTTATTGGTGGACATTTAAGTAATTTATAATCTTTTATTCTTACAAACAGACGGAAATGACGTTAATTAATTATTTGCACTTATGCGAGGGCAGAGGCATATGATCCATAAAGTTTATGAAACTTAAACTTCATAGTCCTCACTTCCATGGGTTTTGAATATTCACTTTCGTACCTAATTTTTTGTTTTTATATATTTTTACTGTCTAACTTTAATATATATTTTCCATGTAACACTGTGTAAGTTTAAGGTGTACAGAAAAATGGTTTAACTTGCATACGTTGTAAACGGTTACCAGTATCGGTTTGGTTAACATCCATCATCTCCTAAACAGACAATAAAAAAAAATTTCCACATGTAATGAGAATTCTTAGAATATGCTCCTTTAACAATTTTCATATATATCATACAGCAGTGTTAATTATAGTCTCATGTTGTCCTTATTTCTTCTAACTGGAAGTTTGTAACTTTTCACCAACTTCCAACTCCCCCTTCCTCCAACCCCTGGCTGTAACCACAAATCTCTCTTTCTCTATGATTTTTTTTTTTTAGATTCCACATGTAAGTGAAATCATACGGTATTTTTCTCTGACTCATTTCACTTACTATAATGCACTGAAGCGTCATCAATGTTGTCACAAATGGCAAAATTTCCTCATTTTTCATGAATGAATATTTCCTTTTGTGTGTGTGTGTGTGTGTGTGTGTGTATGTGTATATATATATATATATATATATATATATATAGGAGCTTTATATAAATAAAAATATAAATGTATGTATATATATATGAAGAAGCTATATATATATATACACACATATATACACACATACATACAAGGAAATATTCAGTCATAAAAAATGAGGAAATTTTGCCATTTGTGACAACATTGATGACGCTTCAGTGCATTATACTAAATATATATATAAATATATATTTTTTATAATATAAAATATAAGTTTTATAATATAAAAATATATATATATATTCAGTCATTGATGAACACTTAAGTTTTTTCCATGTCTTGGCTATTCTAAATGATGCTGCTGTAAATCGGGGGTGCAGTTGTCTTTTCAAGTTACTGCTTTGTTTCCTATGGATATATTCCCAGAAGTGAAATTCCTGGATTATACGTAGTTCTATTTTTATTATTTTGAGGATCCTCCATACTGTTTTCCATGGTGGCTGTACCAGTTTACAATCCAACCAACAGTGCACAAGTGTTCCCTTTTCTCCACATCCTCTCCAGCATTTATCTCTTGTCTTTTTGATGATGGATCTTCTAACAGGCATGAGATTAAATTTCTGTTCAAGTTTTGGAATTGTTTGAAAAGGGTAGGTATTAACTCTTTTTTAAAATGTTAGAATTCACTTCCAAAGCTGTCTAGATTTGGACTTTTGTTTGTTAGAAATATTTTTATCACTAATTTAATTTAATTACTAGTAATACATCTGTTCAGATTTTCTATTTCCTTCTGGTTCAGTCTTAGAAGGTTGAATGATTCTAGGAATTTATTCATACTTTAGGTTTTCGAATTTGTTGGCATATAACTGTGTGTAATAGTATCTTATAATCCTTGGTATTACTGTGGTGTTAGTTTTAACTTTATTTCTGATTTTATATAGGTGAGTATTCTTTCTTGATGATCTGGATAAAGGTTTATTAATTTTACCTTTACAAAGAACCAGCTCTTAGCTGGTTTTTTTTACAGCCTCTATTTCCTTTATTTATGCTCTAATCATTATTATTTCCTTCCTTCTACTAAATTTGGATTTTGTTCTTTCTTCTCTAGTGACTTTAGGTGTAAGGTTAAATTATTTCTTTGGGATTTTTGTTTTTTCTTGAGGTAGGTCTATATTACTATAAACTTTCCTCTTAGAATTATTTATGCTGTGTCCTGTAGGCTTTGAAATGTGTGAAATTTTGAAAATGTTCACTTGTTTCAGCATATTCTTTAATTCTTTCATTTTTTTGTTGAGCCATTGGATGTTTAGTAGAATGTTGCTTAGTCTCCATGTGTTTGTGTTTTTTCCTGTTTTTTTCCCTGTAATTAATTTCTAATTTCATACCTATTTGATGAGAAAACATGCTTGATATGATTTCAGTGTTCTTAAATTTATTGAGATTTTTCTTGCGGTCTAATAACCTAACAGGTGATCTATCCTGGAAATGTTCTATGTGCACTTGAAAAGAATTTATATTCTGCTGTTTAGGGATAGAATGTTCTGTATGTATCTGCTAACTCCATGTAGTCTTGTGCATCCTTCAAAGCCACTGTTTTCTTCTTGATTTTCTGCTTGGATAATCTATCCATTGATGCAAGTGGGGTGTTAGAGTCCCCTACTGTTATTGTATTACTGTCAACTTTTCCTTTTATGTCTGTTAATCTTTGTTTCATATATTTTGATGCTCCTATGTTGGCTGCATAAAAACTTATAATTGTTATATCCTTTTGTTATATTGATACCTTTATTAATATATAATGTGCTTATCTGTCTCTTGTTATAGTCTTTATTTTACAGTCTATTTGTCTGAAAGAAGTATTGCTACTCTAGTTTTCCTTTTGTTTCCATTTGCATGGAATATATGTATGTAGTCTTGGGTATTGGGCAGACTGTTTCCAGGGTCACTTGTGCAGCCTGCAAAGAAATATTGTTCAGTGACTAAACAAACATTTGTATCAAGATAATTAGTCCTGGACTGATTTATAACATCTCTAGTAGGTTTGAAGGTGTATTCATGGAATCAAACCATAGTGTTTGGTTATAGTATTTTTTGGTATGTTACCTCAGAAGGATTCAGTGACATTTTTATTTTCAATATGAAGAGAAAATTTTCCCTCCAGTAGCCTTATTTGGGTAAAGAATAGATCCTGAGCTTCCAAGAAGGTGTCCCAATACCAAACTGCTCTATCATAGGAGGACGTAGTGTGATTTTGTCCACTTGTTGGTGGATATCATTCCCTTTTTTACATCCATTGTCCAGAATGGGCCCACCAGGTACTTACACTGGCAGGAACAAAAACTACTTCAGGTTCACTTGCGTTATCTAGATGTTGACCTAGCCAGCACTCAGATAGGTTAGTTAAGGTGGCCAGGGTTTGGAAGACCGGTGTGAGTGGGTATTTAGGTTGTGCTGGAATTGTTGAAAAAGCAGTGAGTTTTAGTTAAAATAAGACACAGTTTGAAACAGCCTATAGTGGAGGAACAAAGGAAGAACAAGTCAAGATAAGCAATTTCTTGCCCATCTTTGTGTAAAGAAAAAAAAAGTTTAAATTTCTGGATCAGAGAATTGCCAGGTCAGGGAGAGAGAGAGGAAGTTTTAAGAGAAGATAAATGGAGACAAAGTTCTTGATTCGAGATGTTGGACAAAGCTATCTACTGCATGATGTCATTCACTCCTAGAGCCTGAGTGGGCTCTGAAAGATCCTCAATTTGAAGTCACTCCCAGAGACGATCTTCTGATTGGCATACGGGTGATGAATTGGATCCAGCTCAGTGTGTCTCATGTCAGTGCAGGAAGATTTTTATTTCGATGACAATGTAGATGGTTAGCCGTACTTCCCAAGGCCTTTCCCACTGTGACAGTGCATCTTTTCTTACAAAACCTTTGATGTTTTTTGTACTCCATCTCCTGTACTTAGCTGTAGCTCCACAGAATAAACTCTCCAAGCCTGAGGTTGGTCCTGGATGGACTCTTGCCATGTGAGGTGACATATCCCCAAACCTACTACAAAGTAGCTGGTGCTGAGTCCTGAAGAAGAAGAGTGCAAAGTTGTTTCCATGCCTGGGCAAGAACTGTCCTGGTGGTTCCATGTGCCATTTGCGCCTAACGTAGCCAGGGGATGGGTTCAGCTGCCTTTCCATGCCTGGCCTGGGAGTGCTGTCCTTACCCTTCCATTCTGGCTGCCAAAAGTAGAGGAGCTCTGAGCAGGCGAAGTTAAAGGGGGGCATGGGGCAAGCACAGCCCCACCCAGGCTGGCCAGGTACCCACTGCAAGGGGCCTGAGACTCAAACTACACTCCACTTTTTAAATTTTCTCTTAGTTGAAGTTCTCACTATGTTCATTCTTTTCCCAACTTTGGTGAGCATTTTACAACGATTCATTTGAACTCTTTATCAGGCACATTGCTTACCTCTATTTCATTTACTCCTCTTTCTGAGGTTTTGTTCTATTCTTTCCTTTTGAATGAATGTCCCTGTGTCTCCTCATTTTGCCTGAGTCTTTGTGTTTGCTTCTATGTATCAGGTAGGTCATGTAGGTCTACTAGACCGTAAGGAGTTTTCCAGAGGTACAGTCTCTCTGATCATCAAAACCAGGTGCTCCTGGGCTATGCCCTGTGAGGTTGCGTATGCCCTGCTCTTGTGTCTGGGCCATGAGTGCTGCATGAAGACTAGTGGAAGGGTGCAGAACCCTGGCCTGACTGGCGGAAATGACTGTCCATGATTGCTGTAAGCAAATGGTGGGAGGTGCTGGCCCTTCATGTGGCTGGATCAGAGGCCCAGCTGTGTATACTGGTGCATGCAGTTGGGTAGAGCTCGTTCCCAGTGTGACTGGATGTTAGGCCCAGCCAGGTATGTTGTGGCTGTGCTGGTGGGTAGGGGCAGCTTACCTCCATCAGGGTAGGAGCCATTTCGTTGGGGTACCAGTCCTAGTAGAGGCCATCATCTCAATGTGGTGGGGTGAGAGCCTCTTTGAAGGCCTCTCCAAATCAACCTCTTTGGACGAGCCATTTGGACACAGCAGTCTGCAGGGGGACACCAGGGCAGGATGACTATTGGTAGTAGGGTAGACAGAGAGTGTCAGGCACCTGCCAGCATCAGAGCAGCTAGGTAGAAAGAAAGCAAGAAAAATGGCCCCCACCAAGCATTTTTTTCCCTAGAGAAAGTTTCTACAGACTCTGCCCCTCAGGAACCCTCCATAAAATTAGTCAATACGTCACCTTCAGGTATGACCCAGATGCTTTTTTTTTTGTTTCATTTTTTTAATTATAGTAAAATGCATGCAACATAAAGTTTAATATTTGAGCTATTTTTAAGTGTATAGTTTAGTGGTTTTAAGTACTTTTATATTGTTCTAACACCGTCACCATCATCCATTTCCAGAACTCCTCATCTTGCAAAACTGAGACTATACCTAGAAAATAACAACTCCTCTGATCCTCTCCTCCCAGCCCCTGGCAACCTCCCTTCTCCTTTCTGTCTATGTGATTTTAAACTTCCACCTTAGTGCTCGATCTTGGGGGCTGTGAGTTTGTATGTGGACCTGTTAAAAACAGTCTCAGTTTCCTATAGCCTTCAGCCCTCCTAGAGTTAAGTCCTGCTGATTGATCTTCAAGGCCAGACATTATGGAGGCACTTCTTCCTGGTGAAGAGTCCAGGCTGGGGATTTCCCCATATGTGGCTTGAATCCCTTTTTTTCTCAGAGAGGACATCTGTACCTTGTGATATCCTTCCTATTTGCGGATTTCTTCACTGATCAGTCAGAGTCCCAACCAGATCCGTTCTCTGTCACTTCGATCCTTCTTGATGTGGCTTTTTCTTTATATCTTGAGCTGTAGATAGACTGTGATGCTAGGTTTCACGTTGTTTTCAGAGAGACTTCTATATGTGGGTGAAAGTAAGTGAGCTCAGGATGTTCCTACTCTGCCATTTTGACTGAGCTGCGTTGTTCTTTCTTGTTGTTGTTCTTTTCAAATTTTTATTTAAATTCTAGTCAGTTAGCAGACAGTGTAATATTGGTTTCATTATTCTTAAATGTTTGGTGACATTCACCTTTGAAGACTTATAACAAATATCCTATCTTCCATGTTCCTTATCCTTTCTTCTGTAACGTTGATTCTTTTGAAGCTCTCTATTGAATTATTTTATGAAGTTACTGTGTTTTTTGGCTGTAGAATTTGTAGAATTTGTTTGATTTCTTGAGGTTTTCTATCTCTTTGTTGAATTGGCATTTTTTCCATGCATTGTATTCTTAATTTTGTGTAGCTATCTGTGTGTTCTTATAGTTCTCTAAACTTCTTTAAGAAAATTATTCTGAATGTTTTGACATTTCATAGACCTCCATACTTTTGGGTCAATTATTAGAGCTTTATTTATTTATTTTTTTAGGTTTCTTTGTTTTGAGAGAGAGTGAGAGAGTGGGGGGTGGGGAGGAGCAGAGAGAGGGAGAGAGAGAATCCCAAGCAGGCTCTGCACTTTCAGCATGGATCCAGATGTGGGGCTCAAACTCACGAACCCCAAGATCATGTCCTGAGCTGAAATCAAGAACTGGACACTTAGGGGTATCTGGGTGGTGCAGTCCACTGAGCGTGACTCTTGATTTTGGCTCAGGTCGCGATCTCACAATTTGTGAGATCTGCTGACAGATCATAGCCTCCTGGGGATTCTCTCTCTTGGTTTCTCTCTGCCCCTACGTGCTCTCTCTCTCTCTCTCTCTCTGTGTGTGTGTGTCTTTCTCTCTGTCTCTCAAAATAAATAAACATTAAAAAGAAGTCTGATGCTTAACTGACTGAGCCACCCAGGAGCCCCTATTAGAGCTTTGTTAACTTCCTTTGGTGTTGTCATTTTTTCACGATCAGTTGTTTTTCATATTGGCCTCTATAAATGAGTAGGTGGTATTCCCTGCCAGATGTTGTGGCTTCACCTTAGCACAGACAGTTCCCCAGTCAGCTCATTTTGTGTTTCTGGACACATGTACAGAAACATCCTTGGGTCTGCTGGATCTGCCAGCAGGGTCCACATTGGAGTGAGGCAGCTGTTTGAGTTCTGAGTTAAGGGGTGTGGGGCTATGACCCTGGCTGAGAATAGCTGGATAGGACTGTTTGCTTCATTCCCTGTCCCTGTGAGGCTGTGACAGGCACTTTAGTATTTATGGTTTCGCATCTTTTTTCTTAAAGATGGCAGTGAGAAGTGAATAAACTTCAGGCCCCACAAAACTTAAATTTATGCCTATGTGAGTCTATTTGTAGGATAAATTAATAGAAGTGTGATTTGCTGGGCCAAAGGTAGGCACATTCATGATGTTAAAGACATTATTAAATTACCTTCCAAAAGTTGGAAATGTACATTCCCAATAATGAAATATGAGGGTATCTGTTTTCTACATCTTCACTGGTATATTATGAAGGGTTATCAGATTTTTCAGTCTTCACCAACCTGATAAGGGAAAATAGGAAACTCCTATTTGTTTTGTGCATTTTTGTATGCTGGAAGCTGAGCCATTTCATAAACGTAAGAGCCACTGAATCTTCCTTTTAGTGTATTGTATCTTCAAATATGTTGACTAGTCTTTCCTTCGGTTTGTAGAAGCTGTAAGTATAGTAAGGGAAATATACCTTTGGTAATATGAGTTTTATATCTCCCAGTTTCTTGCTTTTCTTTTGCCCACGGTGGTTTTTATTTGCTTATTAATTTTTTTTCTGCATACTTTTAAAGGACTGTCTTTTTATAGTTGATGGTTTTGTGGAATAATTAGAAAGATGTTTCCTATCCCTGAAAAAAAAAAAGAAAACGTATCTGTATATGTCCTATTGGTTCTGTTTCTCAGGAGAGACCTAATACAGGTGGTATGTAAAATAGTTTTCGATTATTCATCATCCCTTCCTGAAAGAGAGTAAAATATCCCCATCCCTTGTCAATTTACCTGCCTAGGTATGTATATATGCATGCATAAGGTTGACATGTGTGGTACAATAAAACACATACATGGTCTGTGTCCCCGGTTCCTTTCAGAAAAAAAAAAAAAACCTCATAGAGTTAATAGGAGTGTTGTTGTTGTTGTTGTTGTTGTTGTTGTTGTTGTTGTTGTTAGTGAGATATCTCCTACCTCTAGATAACTTATAGATGGAAGGTGTTCACCAGAAAGGCCAACCAGGTGATTGGAGGGTTGGGACTTCAGGAGAGTTCAATCTTTAGGGAGGATTTTGAGTTTAATCATGTGGCCAAAGATTTAATCAGTCATGCCTACGTAATGACACCCTAATAAATATTCTGTGTACTGAGGACTGGTTGAGCTTCCTGGTTGCTGAATACATTAATGTGCCAGGAGGGAGATGTGCCTTGATTCTCCGGATGGGGAACATGGATACTCTGTTGCATTACAGACCTCATCCTTTTTCATTTGGATGGTTCTGATCTATATCCTCTAGAAGAGACCTGTAATTGTAAGCAAAGCACCTTTTTTAAACTTCTGTGGGTCATTTTAGCAAGGTATCGAATATAAAGAATTTGTCAGAGCCACCCAGATTTGTAGCCAGTTGTTTGCAAGCACAGGTGACTTCAACCCCCACTGAAATATGGCTGGTGTCTGAAGTAAGGGTAGAATTGTTTTAGCCCTTAACACTCTGGAGTCTGATGTGAACTCTGAGTAGGTAGGGTCAGAAGTGGGTTTCAGTCTACACCATTGGAATTGAAACAATAAATACCATGAGACTCACTTCTATGAGTGAAATAAAATGCAAGAGGTAGCAGAGCAGAGGTTGTAAAAGATAGTATGTTTCTAGTTTTAGTTCTGTTTCTCTGCCCAGATGGAAACTGTTCCTTTAGCCTGGGTCCTGAATCAAAAAACATGGCATAGAGCTGTAACTGGGTTACACCTTTGGGCATAAGTTGGCTGTGGGGGCGGGGGTGGGGGTGGGGCTGGGGAATACAGTTATAATAAACTATAATAAAACGTTGTTAGTCACTGTTGGGATTTGGGAGTTGTTTGTTGCAAGAGGATAATATAACAGAAGCTGACATATGTATCCCTCCGAATTGTTTCCTTTACTTCCTTATCCATGAAGCCATCAAATGGCATTATATCTACCTAGTCACTCAGCCAGAATCTAGGAGTCACTCTTGAGTCTATTTCCCTCCCTCTACACATTGAGCCCATCTTTTGGAAAATTCTCTCAGTTCTAGCACCAAAACATATCACAAATACACTCAAAATCTTTACTGTGGTTGTCACCTCTTGCCTACATTCCCTGGATGACTGCCAAACTCTCCTAACTCATCCCCCGCTTCTGTTTCGTCCCCTTCCCATTCATTCTCTAAAAAGCTGCAAAAGTCATCATAAAAGATGAATTGGGTCATGGAGTTGTTTTTTTTTTTTTCCACCTAAAACCCTCCCTGGGGTTTAGCTTTAGCCTGACATCCAACTCTCTTCATTACCTACAAGTGGTGCCTAATCTGTACCTTGCTTGTTTCTAACCTCCCCACATCCCAGTTTCTTGCTTGCTTGTCTCATTCCAGATACAGCAGCCTTCTTTTGTTCTTCAGACCCATTCATCTTTCTCCTACCTTGGGATCTTTGTGTGTGTTATTTCTTCCATCTAGAAAGCTTTTCCTCTTAGTCTGTGAATGGCGAATTCTTTCTTTCTGAGCTGAAACGTCCTCTTCTTACAAGGCTTTGCTGACCCCCCTATCTAAAGTAATTCCTCTCTCTGCAGTTCTGATCTCCATTCTTCTTTCTTTTGTTACTTACTGAAACATAGATATTTTAACCTGACTTCCCTGTAAAACCAGTTTACTTTAAGAGAGCAGGGACAGTTGCTGTCTTGTTCACTGTGTTTTTCCCCTGGGGCCTAGCACACAATAGATGCTTAGTAAACATTTGTCAAGTAAATGAATCATTTGATAGTGAGCAGTTGGGATATAGGGCAGGCCACAAAAAGGATTCCACCCCCCTCCCACCGCCCGAGCTCCCCCCACCCCCAAGATGAATAGGCCTGTAACTAATGCTAATCTCAGGGATCTCCTTTGTTAGGTGCTTGTCTTGGCTGCTCTTAGGTGAAGGGAAACACTCAGTGTTCCATACTGTAAGGTTTTCCTTTGCCTCAAACGCCGCTTTCCACACAGATAACCCCCACCCACCCTGCTCTAACCAACCACTACTGCTACCGAATCCCAAAGCCAGGACTCTGTTTTTCATTAACAGGTTGGCCAGATGGCTGACAAGCTACTTCCCTGCGGCAAATAACAGATTTTCATTTCATTTCATTTATTTATTTATTTTGTCCAGAATTGCTCACTTTTTAGGGCAGGCTTAGGCAGGTATGTTCTACCATTCGGTCTTCTCCTCTGTGACTTCCTGTTTACCCACCTGGACCCTCTGCCCTTTCTCTCCAGTCTTTTCCTAGATACCCCATGCCAACCCCTTCTACTAACACCATGTTTCTCAAGCTCAGGGGCATGAGAGGTATTAAAAAAAAATCTCTCTCTCTCTCTCTCTCACCCTTTCTTCTCCTACTTATTTTCTCAGGCTCATGGGAAGAGGGACAGTTACTGAGGAATATGTTGGTGATTAGGACTGAGCTGAAAAGAAGCAGTGGGGTTTGCTACCTCCCAAAGAATGACTCTAACTGCAAACAAGACAGTTAAATCAATGTGTTTAGAATAGACAAATACATTGTTTCACATTTCCTCTGCTTGGATACCTGCATATTAAAATTTTCTGTCTTTTTAAAAAAAAATTTTTAATGTTTATTTATTTTTGACACACACACACACACACACACACACACACACACACACACACACAGGGTGAGCAGGGGAGGGGCAGAGAGAGAGCGGGAGACACAGAATCCGAAGCAGGTTCCAGACTCTGAACTGTCAGCACAGAGTCCAATGTGGGGCTCGAGCTCACAGACCGCAAGATCATGACCTGAGCCAAAGTCGGACGCTTAACTGACCGAGCCACCCAGGCGCCCCAGAATTTTCTTTATACTTGGGATTTTTTCCCATTATAAATACATTGCTTCTTATTAGATTTTGAGCCATGAAAAATGATTTTTACCACACGTGAGGTTTCTGGAGTTATATTTCAAATGAGGAAAATTTTGAGTCTTTGGTGAGACAAGGGTAGGAAATACATTTAGTTCTTCAATGTGAGTGATCTGATATTAAAGTTTTGAGTGATCTGATATTAAGGTTTGAACTATGGAAAATAGCTTCCAATATTTGGATATATTTTATGTCGGTTTTTTTCCTCTAATGTTTAATGTGTAAACATTGGGGAAAGGTCCTCTCACATTCTATGTGTTTTGCCTATGTGGTGGGCATTTTAACTTTGTTTCTGGTACTATTCTTCACAGGTGTTAAATTTTAATACACTACTTGTTGAAATTTATAGTTTCATTTTTTGCTTTGTGGATTTTCGAATTTTGGTTTAAATTCTGGTTGGTTGACATGTAGTGTAATACTGGTTTCAGGAGTAGAATTTCGGGATTCGTCACTTACATGTAACACCTGGTGCTCATCCCCACAAGTGTCCTCCTTACTGCCCATCACCTGTTGAACCCCTCCCCCACCCACTTCCCCTCTGGTGACTGTCAATTTGTTCTATAGTTAAGAGTCTATTTCTTGGTTTGCCTCTCTTTTTGTTTTCATTTGTTTTGTTTCCTAATTCCACATATGAGTGAAAACATATGATGTGTGTCTTCTCTGACTGACTTGGCATAATACTCTCTAGGAATACATTATTTTTTCACATTGATTTTGTATCCAAATCTTTTTGGAGTTCTTTTATTCACTCTAATAATTTATTGGAAAATATTCCTGGCTTTTTCTGTTTACCGAATTCTATATTTTGCAAGGTAGAACAGCTTTGATCTTCTTCTTCATAATCATTAGATATTTTATTTCTTTTGTTTTGCCACTTGGCCAGAACCCCTAGTAGTGTTGAATAAGAACAATGAGAATTAGTATCTTTGTCTCGTTCTTGACTGTTAAAAAAAAAAAGTGTCTAATATTCACCATTAACTACATTTGCTGTAGGTCTCAGAAAACATCCATCACATGATAGCCCTAAGAGTTTACATCATTACTAAGTATTGGCTTCATTTTTTAAATTTAGAGATAATCACACATTATTTCCTCCTTTAATTTATCAATGTATCCATATTGCAATTCTTGGATTGGTCATCATGGGTACACGTAGAGTATATTTTCTTGTACTATATTGTACAATATTACACTACTGAACAAAATTTGCTTTATATTGTCCATTTTTTTTGTTAGGGAGGGGCACTAGGAATTTCTTTTTCCTTTCATTTTTTTTTTCTTTTTTACATTGTGATATAACTGATATATTAGTTTCAGGAGGTGTATAACACAATGACTTGATATATGTAAATATTTTGAAAAAAATTCCCACAATAAGTCTACTTCGCATCTATCATCACACATATTTACCTGTTTATTTTCTTGGGATGGGAACATTTCAGATCTATGCTCTTAGCAACTTTTTATCTATTTATTTATTTATTTGCTCTTAGCAACTTTTAAATACACAGTAGAATATTATTACTTATAGTAATAATGATTCTGTATGATTCTGTACCTTATATCCAGGACTTAATTTATAATTGGGATTGGCCACCTTCAACCCTTTAATCACTTTCAACCATTTTGCCAACACCCTACCCTGTACCTCTGGCAACCATCACACTATTCTCTGTGTTCCTGAGTTTGAGTGGGTTTTTTTTTTTTTTGTAAGCAAGATTAAACACTACTTGGCCTTCTCTATGAGACTTATGTCATTTAGAAAAATGCCCTCACGTATGATACATATTTCTACAAATGTCAGAATTTCTTCCTTTTTTATGGCCAAATAATATTCCATTGTGTGTATACAACACATTTCTTTCCCCATTTATTTGTTGATGGATGCCTGGGTCGTTTCCATGTCTGCATTGCTATAAATAACACTACAATCAACATGAAGGTACAACTACCTTTTTGAGTTAGTATTTTTATTCTCTTCATATATATAACCAGAAGTAGAATTTCTTAATCATACAGTAGTTCTAATTTTAATTTTTTTGAGGAACCTTCATACTGTTTTCAATGATGGCTCACCAATGTGGATTTCACTAACAGTGCACAAGGCTTCCCTTTTCTCCACATCCTCAGCAGAAATTGTTAGCTCTTGTCATTTTGATAATAGTCATTTTAACAGATGTGAAACAGTACTCCATGTGCATTTCCCTGATGATAAGTGATATCAAGGACCTTTTCATGTGTCTACTGCCCATTTGTATCTCTTCTTTGAGCAAATATCAATTCAGATACACTGCCCATTTATTAATCAGATAGTTTGGGCTTTTCTGCAGTTAAGTTGTATGGATTCTTCAGGTATTTTGGATATTAATCCCTTAGCAGATAAATGACTTACAAATATTTTCTCTACATTGATAGGTTGCCTTTTCATTTTGCTGTTGGTTTCCTTTTCTTTGCAGCTTTATACTCGAATGTCATCCCTCTTGTTTACTTCTGCTTCTCTTGCCTTTGTTTTTGATGTCAAATTTAAAAAAATCATTGCCAAGGTTGATATCAAGCATCTAGGGCTTTTTTTCTAGGGCTTTTGTGATTTGGGATCTTATATTTGAGTTTTTAATTCATTGCATATATAATGTAAGATATTGGTTTCATTTCATTTCATTCTTTTACATAGAGCTGTCATTTTTTCCCCAACACCATGTACTGAACAGACTGTCCTTTCCCCATTGAATATTCTTGGCTTTTTGTTGTAAATTAGTTGACCATATACACATAAGTTTACTTCTTAGCTTTGTATTTCATAAATATGTATCTGCATTTATACCAATACCATACTCTTTTGAATAGCATAGCTTTGTAATATAGTTTGAAATCAGGAAGGATGATGACTCCAGCTTTGTATTTCTTTTTTTTTTTAAGTTTTATTTATGTAAGTAATCTTTACACCCCACATGGGGCTCAAACTCATGATCCTGAGATGACGAGTTGCATGCCCCTCCAGCTTTGTATTTCTTTCTCAAGATTGTTTTGGCTATTCATGGTTCCATGTAAATTTTAGGATTGGCCTATTTCTGGGAAAAATTCCACTGTAATGTTGATAGGGACTTCACTGAATCTGTAGATTGCTTTGGGTAACACAAACATTTTAACAATTTTAGTTCTTCTAATCCATGAGCACAGATGATCCTTCCATTTATTTGTGTCTTTGATTTCTTTCAGCATTGTCATAGATTTGAGAGTACAGGTCTTTCACCTCTTTGGTTACGTTTATTTCCAGGAATTTTATTCTTTTTGGTTCAACTGTAAATAGGATATTCTTAAATCTTTTTTTTTTTAATCATCGGTTATTACTATATAGAAACGCAAGTGGTTTTTGTATATTGATTTTTGTATTCTGAAACTGCTCGATGCCTTTATTCTCAGAGTTTTTTGGCAGAGTTTTTAGAATTTTCCATATATAATATCATCTCATCTGCAAACAGTGACTGTTAAATCTCTTCCTTTCCAGTTAGGATGGCTTTTATTTCTTCTTCTTACCTAATTGCTCTGGTGAGGCTTTCCAACACTGTTAAATAAAAGTGGCTAGAGTTGGCATTCTTATCTTGTTCCAGGTTTTTGAGAAAAATTTTTGAGCTTTTGAGTATTGAGTATAATGTTAGCTGTGGGATTGTCATATATGGTCTTTATTAATTTGAAGTATGATCCTTCCATATTCATTGTTGAGAGTTTTTACCATGAGCTAATGTTGAATTCTGTCACATGATTTATTTGCATCTATTGAGATGATCATATTTTATCCTTCATTTCGTTAATGTCGTGTATCACGTTGATTTATTTGCAGATGTTGTAACCCTGGAATAAATTCTACTCTTGGATTTATATTCTTGGATCCTCTGCACATTTATTGGCCATATATGCATAAGTTTATTTCTGGGCCTTCTATTCTGTTCCATTGATCTAGGAATCTGTTTTTTAATTTTTTGCCAATATAATACTATTTTGACTAATAATAGCTATGTGATATGGTTTGAAATCGAGGCATGTGATGCCTCTCAGCTTTGTTCTTCTTTCTCAAGATTGTTTTGGTTGTTCAGCATTTTTGTTTTTGTTTGTTTGTTTTTGTTTATCATTCCATACAAACTTTAGGACTGTTCTCTTTCTTTGAAAATGTCTTGGAAATTTTGATAGGAATTACATAGTAGGAACTATATTTGTTTATTGTTTGGGGTAATTTAAACATTTTAACAGTATTAATTCTGCAAAGCCATGAGTAAGGTATATCTTTCCCTTTATTTCTGTCTTCCTCAACACTTTCGTTAATGTCTTATAGTTGTCAATGTATAGGTATTCCACTTAGTTAAATTTCTTCATGAGTATTTTATTCTTTTTGATGCAATTATAAAAGGGATTACTTTCTTAAACTCTTTCTGATAGTTATTAGTGTATAGAAATGTGGCAGATGTATAGATTTTGTATACTGAAACTTTACTGAATTTGTTTATTCACTCTAACAGTTATTTGATAGGATCCTTAGAATTTTCTTCAATTTAATAAAAAAACAATTTTACTGTTTATTTATCTCTGAGAGAAAGAGGCAGAGCACAAGGCAGGGAGGAGCAGAGAGAGAGGGAGACACAGAATCCGAAGCAGACTCCAGGCTCTGAGTTGTCAACACAGAGCCCCAAGTACGGCTAGAGCCCACAAACTGGGAGATCACGACCTGAGCCGAAGTCAGACGCTTAACGGACTGAGCCACCCAGGGACCCCAGGATCCTTAGAATTTTCTGTATATAATGTGATATCCCTGTAATATTGACAGTTTTACTTTTTTTCCAGTTTGAATGCCTTTTATTTCTTGGCTAGTTGCTTCAGCTAAGATTCCCGACTATGTCAAATAAAAGTGGTAACAGTGGGCATTCTTGTCTTGTTCCTGATCTTCAAGGGAAAGCTATCAGCTTTTCACCATTGAGGATGATGTTAGCTGTGGCCTTGTCATGTATGGCATTTATTTTACTGAGGTATTTTCCCTCGATACCCACTTTCTATGAGAGCTTTTATCATGATTATTTGAATTTTGTCAAATGCTTTTTCTCCATCTATTGAGATGATCATATGAGTTTTGTTACTTCATTTTGCTAATGTGGAGTATCCTACTGGTTGATGCGCAGATGTTGAATTATTCTTATTTTTCCATCCCTGGAATAAATTGCATTTAATCATGGTGTGTGATTGTTCTAAGTTGTGTTCAGTTTGGTTTACTAATATTTTGTTGATGATCGTTGCTTCTGTGTTCATCATGGATATTGGCCTGTAATTTTTCTTTCTTGTAGTGTCCTTGTCCTTTTGGTATCAGGTAATGCTGGCTTTGTAACATGAGTTTGGAAGTATTCCCTCCTCTTCAATTTTTTGGAACAGTTTGAAAAAGATTTTTATTCTTTCTTAAATGTTTGGTAGAATTCACCAGTGAGGTCATCCGGTCCTTGACTTTTGGTTCTTTGGAGGTTTTTAAATAGTGATTGGATCTCCTATCTAGTAATCATTCTGTTCAGATGTTGTATTTCTTCCTGATTCAGTCCTGGTATGTTGTATGTTTCTAGGAATGTATCCATTTTTCTAGATTTTCAAACGTGTCACCAAATAATTTCTCACATTAGTCTATTGTGACCCTTTGTATTTCTTTGTTATTAGGTGTAACATATCCCCTTTCACGTCTAATTTTTTTCTAATCCTCTCTTTTTTTCTTGGCAAATCTAGTTCAAGGTTTGTCAATTTTGTTTATCTTTTGAAAAATCAGCTCTACTTTTATTACTTTCATTGACATTTTGTATTGTCTTTTTAATCCCTCTTTCAGTTATTTATGCTCTAAACTTTCTTTCTTTCCTCTACTAACTTTAGACTTTATTCTTTTTCTAGTTACTTGAGTTGTAGGTTAGGTTGTTTTTGTGATACTTCTTGTTTCTTAATGTAGGCATTTATCACTGTGAACTTCTCTCCTAGAACTACAGTTGATGTATCCCATTAATTTTAACATGTTTTATTTCTTTTTTTTATTCAAGGTATGTTTTAATTTCTCTTTTTTTCCCTCATTGATTCCTCATTGAGGGTCATTCATATTATGTTGCATAATCTCTCCATATTTGTGAGTTTTCCAGTTTTCTTATTGTAATTAATTTCTAGTTTTATACCATTGTGGTCATAAAGGATGCTTGATATGGTTTCTTAACGTTTGTTTTGTGGCCTCACATATAATCTATCCTGGAGAATGTTCCATGTGCCTTGAGAAGAATGTATGTTGTTTGTTTTGGCTGGGATGTTCAGTCTATAGGTGATAACTACATTTGGTCTAGTGTTTCATTGAAGACCAATATTTTCATATTTGTTTTCTGTCTGGATGATCTATCCATTGGTGTATGTGGGTTATTAACATCCCTGACTAGTATTGTATAGTATTGTATGTGTTATTCCTTTAGATCTGTTTCATATTTGCTTTATATGTTTATGTCCTTCTATGTTGTGTATATAAGTATTTACAAATATTATGTCTTCTTTTGTATTGTACCTTTTATCAGCATGTAATGACATGTTTTGTTGCCTATTACAGTCTTTGTTTTAAAGTCTATTATAAATATGCATAGCTTTCTCAGCTTTCTTTCAGTTTCCATTTGCATGGAACATCTTTTGTCATCCCTTCACTTCCAGTCTTTGTGTTTTACATCTTAAGTGAGTCTCTTGTGGACAGCATATGTCTTGGTTTTTTTCTTGTTGTTTTGTTTTTTAGCCATTCACCAACTCTATAATTTTTAATTGGAGAATTTACTCCATCTACATTTAAAGCAATTATTGTTAAATACATACTGCCATTTTTTAGGTTTATTTATTTATTTTGAGAGAGAGAGTAGGGGAGGAAGAAAGAGAGGGAGGGAAAGAGAGAATCCCAAGCAGGCTCCATGGAGCCTGACATGGGGCTCAAACTAATGAACAGTGAGATCATGACCTGAGCCAAAACCAAGAATCAGACACTTATCAGAGTAAGCCTCACAGGTGCCCCACATACTGCCATTTTAAATGTTTTCTGGATTTTAATAATTCCTCTTTATTCTTTTTTTTTTCCTCTTACATTTTTCCTTTGTGACTTGATTACTTTCTTTAGTAGTATGCATAAATAATTTCCTAATTATTATGTGTATCTTTACTACAGGTTTTTGCTTTGAGGTTAAAATAAGAATGACATATAACAACTTATGTTTATAAGTTATTTTACATTGATAATAGCATAAGTTTGGATATATTTAAAAGTTCTGCATTTATACCCCCCCCAACACACACAGTGCTTTTGACATTACAGTTCACATCTTTTTAGCTTGTGTATCCATTACTGAATTATTATAGTTATTTTCCTACTTTTAACCTTTTTACTAGCTTTATAAGTGATGAATCCAGTACCTACTTATATCTTTAGTTTACTAATGAGATTTATATATTCATATATTTTCTTTTCACTAATTTTCACTCTTTTTTTCAGCTTAAAAAGGTTCCTTTAACATTTCTTATAAGGCCAAACTACTCCTATTGAACTTTGTAAACTTTGACTTGTCTGGAAAACTATGTTTGCTTCCATTTTGTATCATATTTTGATGGATATAATATATTATTCTTGGCTGGATATTTTTTTCTTTTAGCACTTTGAGCATATCGTTTCACTCACTTCCAGCCTGCAATGTTGCTGCTGAAAATCTGCTTAAACTCTTAGGTGAGTATCCTTGTAGGTAACAAGTTGTTTTTCTCTTGCTGCTTTTCATATTCTCTCCTTGTATTTAACTTTTGATATTTTAGCTGTAATGTGTCTTTGTGTGGGTCTCCTTGGGTTCCTCTTGTTTGGAACTCACTGGGATACCTGGATCTGAGAGTATCTACTCTTTTTTCTCAGGTGAGGCAATTTATAGCCATGATTTCTTCAAATAAAATTTTTGACCCCTTTTCTCACTTCTCCGGGCACCTATGTAATGTGGTTATTAATATACTTGATGTCCCATATCTTCACTTGTTTTCATCCTTTTTTCTTTATGTTGCTCTAACTCCACTGCCATGTCTTGAGTAGACTTATTTCTTCCTCTTCATCTAGTCTGTTATTGAACTCCTTTAGTGTATTTTTCATTTCAGTTATTGTATTCTTCTGTGACTTCTATTTGGTACGTTCTTATATATTATATCTCTTTGTTGAATTTCTCACTCTGTTCATCCATTTTTCTCATGACTTCATTGAGCACCTTTAGGACCATTACATCAAACTCTTTACCAGGTAAAAGTCTTATCTCTGTTTCATTAAGAATTTTTTTCTGTGGTTTTATTTTGTTCTGTAATTTGGAAGATGTTCCTTTGTTTCTGTATTATGCTTGACTCTCTGTGTTGGCTTCTGTGCATTAGATGAAACATCTACCTCTCCCAGTCTTAAAGGAGTGGCTTCATATAGGAGATAAATCTTATTATTCAACCCTGCCCCTTTCTTGGTTGTCTCTCAAACAGTTTCTTTTCAGATTTTCTTTTTAAAAAATTTGTTGTTTTATTTAAGTATAATTAACAGACAATGTTAATGAGTTTCAGGTGTACAATATAACAATTCAACAATTCTATAGATTTCTCAGTGTTTATCAAGATAAGTTGACTCTTAATCTCCTTTATCTATTTTACCCATCCCCCCACCTCCCTTTTAGCAACCACTAGTTTTTTCTCTGCATTTCAGAATAAGTTTTTTTTGGGGGGGAGGTGTGAGTGGCTAAGTTGGTTAAGCATCCAACTCTTGATTTTGGCTCAGGTAATGATCTCACAGTTCATGAGTTTGAGCCCCGCATTGAGCTGTGCACTGACAGTGTGGAGCCTGCTTTGGATTCTCTTTCCTGCTCTCTCTGCCCCTTCCCCGTTCTCTCTCTCTCTCTCTCAAATAAATAAAAATGTTTTTAAAAAAGGATATGGTTTTGATTTGTCTCTCTCTCTCTCTTTTTTTTTTTTGCCCATTTGTTTTGTTTCTTAAATTTTACACATCATTAAAATCATAGGGTATTGGGGTTTCTGGATGGTTCAGTTGATTAAGGTGTCTGAATTCAGCTCAGGTCATGATCTCATGGTTTGTGGGTTCAAGCCCCGTGTCTGGCTCTCTGCTGACAGCTCAGTGCCTGGAGCCTGCTTTAGATTCTGTGTCTCCCTCTTCTCTCTGCCCCTCCCTAGCTCACACTCTGTCTCTCTCTCAAAAAGTAAATAAACATTAAAATCATATGGTATTTATCTTTCTCTGACTTATTTCACTTAGCATGATGCCCTCTAAGTCCATCTATGTTATAAATGACAATATTTTATTCTCTTTTGTGGATGAGTTATATACTATTACTTCTTTAACCATTCATCTATCAGTGGGCACTCGAGCTGCTTCCATAATTTAATTATAAATAATGCTGCAATAAACATAGAAGTGCTTATATCATTTCAAATCAGCATTTTTATATCCTTTGGGTAAATAGCCAGTATTTGAACTACTGGAATATATGGTTATTCTATTTTTAATTTTTTGAGGAACCTTCATACTGCTTTCCACAGTGTCTGCATTGAATTTACATTCCCACCAACAGTGTGTGAGCTACATGCAAGAGAATGAAACTGGACCACTTTCTTACACCATACACAAAAATAAACTAAAAATGGATTGACTTAAAGGTGAGACCTGAAACTGTAAGATTCCTAGAAGAAAACATAGGCAGTGATTTCTTTGACATTGGCTATAGAAACATTTTTCTAGATATGTCTCCTCCGACAAGGGAAACAAAAGCAAAATTAAACTACTGGGACTACGCCAAAATAAAAATCTCTTTCACAGTGAAGGAAACCATCAGCAAAACAAAAAGGCAACCTTCTGAATGGGAGAAGATATTTGCAAACGATATATACAATAAGGTGGTTAATATCCAAAATGTATGAAGAACTTATACAACCAACACCAAAACCCCAAATAATCCAATTTAAAATGGACAGAGGACCTGAATGGACATTTTTCCAAAGAAGACAAAAAGATGGCCAATAGACACATGAAAAGATGCTCCACATCACGAATCATCAGGGAAATACAAAATTAAAACCACAATGAGTTATCACTTTACATCTGTCAGACTGGCTGAAATGAAAAACGTAAGAAATAACAATTCTCTCAAATAATTTTGGTTGTCAAAGCAACCTATTTTATTTTTAATAACTCCCAATTATTGAGGTTGTACCGAGATCTGTCAGTATTCCAAAGGGTAGGATCTCAGTCAGCACCTAGCTTCAGGATGACTGGAAACCAGACTCTCAGGCAGCAGTTTTTTAATTATGCAAATATATACAGTCCTGTTGGATCATAAGCATTAGCCCCACTGGCTTACTCCTCAGGGTGAAGCTCCAGGATAAGCAAATACGCCTTTTTCCCAAAAAAGATTGGATCTGTATTTCAGTCTGCTGTCTGTGCAGCCTGGGGGTGGTAACCTGCCAAGAACTGTGTCTTTCCAATTGTCACAGTCCTGTGGGATCCAGGAGTGAGTCCTCCTGGCCACTAGAGCCACGTGATCAAGGGGCACCCCTGGACAGCTGCTTCAGGAACTGGGAAATCAGGCATGTTAAAGAGCTCTCTTCTAATATATACTGACATTCTGGAGCACAGCAGAGGAAAGTGAGAAGATAGTGACCAGCCTCTAAGATCTCTTGAAAGGATTATAGTCCTCCCTGAGATACGTGTTTAATTAGAATCCTTCCCCTCAAATTTCAACTTGACGATAAATTAATAGACCTCTTTCACAGAAAGATTGAGCTCTTGGGTCTGTTGCCTTTTCTGTGTCCCAAGTGTGGTAGCTGTTTAAGTATTCTCTGTGTGTTACAGTTCTGTGGGATCTGAGAATGTAATATTCTTGGCCACCAGAGCTAGGTGATAGAGATGTGTCTCCTGGTGGCAGTTGCAACAATTGTGATGCTACACAAAGGTATAAGCTCTTTTCTGGGGGACAACAGGAAGCTGGAATGAGACAGAAGGAGAGCACAGATTGCATCCACCAGCCTCTGTTTCTTGAGAGCAACTCCACGGGCTCATAGATGCCAAACTAAGCGTCTAGCCCTCCGGCCAAAGCTCCTGGACAAGAAAATAGGCTTCTTAGAAAAACTGGTTGTGTGTTTCAGTCTGCTATCTTGGCAGTGCACTGGGGTGGTAGCCTGTCTTTTCAATTGTTACAGTCTCATGGGACCCAGGAACACAAGTTCCTTAGGCCTCCAGGGCCAGGCAATCCAGGGGTGTCCCCTGGGTGGCAGCCCTACAATCTGAGGCATCAGATGTGACTAAAAGTTCCCCTCTGGGACATACTTGCTCTCAGAAGTGTTGCATAGAGAGAGTGAGCAGATGGCTCCTGATACCTTGAGTGAGGAAGATGGAGACCTTAAAGTTGACACCTTCCATATGGGGGAAAAAGGAAAGAAAAGTCCTAGAACGAAAGAAAAATAGCACCCGCTGGCTGGTGTGATGCAGAGGGGGAAATATACAGAGGATATCTGCTGGGGCAGTGCAGATAAAAAGCCTAGGGTACTGGAGAAAAAGGAAAAGAGGATGGAACCTACCACCTGCAGCAAGACAGAGTGGAACCATAAAGACGACACCCGCTGGAGAGGGGGATAAAGGCCTAGAGTTCTGGGGAAAGGATGATGGCGTGTGAATATGGGGCCCACTAGACTTTGTCCTAGTGAGTAGCCTAGTAGGCCTCTATCTGTTTGTTAAGTGATGTACCTGTGCTTGTGAGGATGTTTAAGATCAGTGAACAGTCCTCTTTCACATAAAGTTTGGGTGTGATTGGCTTCTGTGCTGGGCTGTGGGGCAAATGGGTCTGGGCAAGTGATCTATTTAAGAGCCATTGCTTAAATCCTTATAGCTTTCTGGGTTTTATGGACAGGAACCCCTTTGGTTTTTAAACTACATGTTTGGGGGGGGGCTCATTCCTTACCAGCAGGTCTTGAAGGTTGGAGTGCCTGATGTGGGGTTCAAACCCATTTTCTTCCACATGGAGAAGCACAGGGTTCTGGGTTCTCTCCCAGTTGTGGATCACCAGACCCAGTGTGGGGTTTATAGAAAGATTGTCTTTCAGCCCTACCTACTAGCTTCAAAGCAGTATTTTCTCATTTTCCTGATGTGTAGTCATGGTTCAGCTACTTTATAGGTGTTTTCAGAGTACATTGTTCCAAACGTAGCTGTCTGTGTCCATGGGAGGAGATGAATTCAGAATATCCCCATATCCCCATCTTGAAACAGAAATAGTTTCTTTGGATATTAGATGATGCCATCCAGACCTATGTTTTTATCTGAAAGTCATGTCTCAGTGTCACCGATGTGAGAATCTGGATGCAGACTTGGGTCAGTCTCCCAACTTCAGGTGATGTTATTTTTTAAAATTAGACTTTAAACGTATAAACCATCAAATGCATATTAGCTGCTTTGGAGTTTTCTAACTTATATCTTTGGTGGCACCAGAATGAGGGAGAAGGTTCTTGAAAGAGCATTGCCTTTACCAACAAAGTGCATTTAGATTGGGTTTTTGGGAAAAAGAATTTTTTTGACACTTGGCTTCATGTTGGCTCCCCATTTCAGTACTCGGCAGGTCCCTAATGTTTCTGTCACTGTATCTGACGACACGCACCATGGGGGAGGTAGCCTGGCCTCTGATATCTTGAACCTACCATACCTCGCAGCTGGGCCAGATTACTAGTTTAATACAAAAGATACAACTCATTGGGCTGCCTGGGTGGCTCAGCTGGTTGAGCGTCTGACTTCGCTCAGGTCATGATCTCATGGCTTGTGAGTTTGAGTCCCACGTCAGACTCTGTGCTGACAGCTCAGAACCTGGAGCCTGTTTCAGATTCTGTGTCTCCCTCGCTCTCTGCCCCTCCCCCACTCAGGCTGTCTGTCTGTCTGTCTCTCTCTCCCTCAAAAATATATATATATAAAAGCTACAACTCGGGAACTACCATATGGAACACATGCACTGGGGCAGGAGTATGTAGCTTGCACATTCTCTCCGGATGTGTCACCCTCTTGGCACTTTAATATGTTCACCAACCAGGAAGCCCCTGTTATTATTCTTTTTAGCATTCTAAAAAACCTTTTATTGAATTTTAATATACATACAGAATAATGCACACATATCATGAATGTATAGTTTAATAAGTTTCCACAAACTAAGCAAATCCATGTAATCAGTACCTGGATAACGAGGCAGAATTACCAGCACACTACCCTTTCATTCACCGTCCCTCTCATGAATTGCAACTATCCTAACTTCTAATAGCATAAATCACCTTGTTATTAATAATTTTTTACTGTATTTAAGAAAAAAGTTGACACATTTCTCTCACCCCCTGCCTTTGGCAACTACCATTCTGTTCTCTGTATCTATGAGTTTGGCTTTTTTGTTGTTGTTAACATTTCACATAGAGATCACGTAGGATTTGTCCTTCTCTCTCTGATTTTTTTCACTTAGCATAATGCCCTTGAGATCCATCCGTGTTGTTCCAGTGGCATAATTTTATTCTTTTTCATTGCTCAATAATGCATACTTTGATGGATACTTATGTCATTTTCATATCTGGACTGTTGTAGAAAATGCTGCAGTAAACATGGTGGTGCATCTATCCTTTCCAGGTAGTGTGTTCTTTTTCTTCAAAGAAACACCCAGAAGTGGAATTGCTGGGTGATATGGTAGTTCTATTTTAATTTTACGAGGAACCTCCATATTGTTTTCCATACTAGCTGCACCAATTTACATTACTACCAATGGTGGATCAAGGGTTCCCTTTTCTCTACATTTTTTTGCTTGTTATTTCTTGTCTTTCTAATAATAGCCATTCTAACAGGTGTGAGATGATACCTCATTTTGGTTTGCATTCCCCTGATCATTAATGATGTTGAGCATCTTTTTGAGTACTTATTGGCTACCTGTTATGTCATCCTTAAAAAAAATGCTTATTCAAATCTTCCCATTTTTGAAATAAAATTGTTTGGCTTTTCTTTTTCTTTTCTTTTCTTTTCTTTTCTTTTCTTTTCTTTTCTTTCTTTCTTTCTTTCTTTCTTTTTTTTTTTTTTTTGCTATTTAATTAAATTATTTACATATTTGGACATTAGCCCCTCGTCAGAAATATTATTGGCAAATATGTTCTCCCATTAGTAGGTTGCCTTTTCACTTTGTTGATGGTTTCCTTTGCTGTGCAGAAGCTTTTTAATCTGATATAGTCCTACTTACTCATTTTTGCTTTTGTTCCATTGGATTGATGTTAAATCCAAAAAATCATTGCCAAAACTAATGTCCAGAGGTATACACCCTGTGTTTCTTCAGAGTTTTATGCTTCTTAATCTTTAAACCATATTGATTTTATATCCTGCAATTTTACTGAATAAATCCACTTATTTTAATAGTTTTTTGATGAAATCCTTAGGCTTCTCTATAAATAACATTACATCTTCCATAAATAGTAACAGTTGTATTTCTTCCTTTCTGATTTGGATACCTTTTATTTCTTTTTATTGCCCAGTTTCTGTGGCTATGATTACTAACATTTTGTTGGGTAAAAGTTGCAAGAGTGAACATCTTTTTCTTGCTCCTGTTCTTAAAGAAAAAGCTTTTTGCTTTTGTATGATGTTAGCTGTGGGCTCATCATATATAGCTTTTATTATTTCAAAGTATATTTCCTCCACACATACTTTTTTGAGGGTTTTTATTATAAATGAATGTTGATTTTGTCAAATGTGTTTTTTTGCTTCTATTGAGATGATAATATAATTTTCTTCTTTATTTTGTTAATGTGGTATATCACAGTGATTGATTTGCAGGTGTTGAAACTTCCTTCCAGCCACATAAAAAATACCACTTGATCATGTTGTATAAACATTTTAATGTATTATTGAATTTGTTTTTTTAAATATATTATTGAGAATTTTGCATCCACTTTCTTCCGGTGTATTGGCGTATAATTTTCTTGTATCCTTAAAATGTTTTGGTATCAGGATAATGCTGGCCTTATAAAATGAGTATGTGATGATTCCCTCTGCTATTTTTTGGAAGAGTTTGAAAAGAATGGATGCTAATTCTTTGAATGTTTGATAAAATTTACCAGTGTAGCAGTTTGGTTCTGGAATTTTGTTTTTGGAAGAGATTTTCTATGACTAATTCAATCTTCTTACTCATAATAGGTATGTTTGGAGTTTCTATTTCTTTTTTTTTTTTTTTTCAATATATGAAGTTTATTGTCAAATTGGTTTCCATACAACACCCAGTGCTCATCCCAAAAGGTGCCCTCCTCAATACCCATCACCCACCCTCCCCTCCCTCCCACCCCCCATCAACCCTCAGTTTGTTCTCAGTTTTTAAGAGTCTCTTATGCTTTGGCTCTCTCCCACTCTAACCTCTTTTTTTTTTCCTTCCCCTCCCCCATGGGTTTCTGTTACGTTTCTCAGGATCCACATAAGAGTGAAAACATATGGTATCTGTCTTTCTCTGTATGGCTTATTTCACTTAGCATAACACTCTCCAGTTCCATCCATGTTGCTACAAAGGGCCATATTTCATTCTTTCTCATTGCCACGTAGTACTCTATTGTGTATATAAACCACAATTTCTTTATCCATTCATCAGTTGATGGACATTTAGGCTCTTTCCATAATTTGGCTATTGTTGAGAGTGCTGCTATAAACATTGGGGTACAAGTGCCCCTATGCATCAGTACTCCTGTATCCCTTGGGTAAATTCCTAGCAGTGCTATTGCTGGGTCATAGGGTAGGTCTATTTTTAATTTTCTGAGGAACCTCCACACTGTTTTCCAGAGTGGCTGCACCAGTTTGCATTCCCACCAACAGTGCAAGAGGGTTCCCGTTTCTCCACATCCTCTCCAGCATCTATAGTCTCCTGATTTGTTCATTCTGGCCGCTCTGACTGGCATGAGTTGATATCTGAGTGTGGTTTTGATTTGTATTGCCCTGATGAGGAGCGACGTCGAGCATCTTTTCATGTGCCTGTTGGCCATCCGGATGTCTTCTTTAGAGAAGTGTCTATTCATGTTTTCTGCCCATTTCTTCACTGGGTTATTTGTTTTTCAGGTGTGGAGTTTGGTGAGCTCTTTATAGATTTTGGATACTAGCCCTTTGTCCAATATGTCATTTGCAAATATCTTTTCCCATTCCGTTGGTTGCCTTTTAGTTTTGTTGGTTGTTTCTTTTGCTGTGCAGAAGCTTTTTATCTTCATAAGGTCCCAGTAGTTCATTTTTGCTTTTAATTCCCTCACTTTTTATGTTTCTAATGTTAAATTTTGCATCTTTTTATATTGTGTGTTTCTAAACTAATTATTGCAATCATCGTTATTTTTACTACTTATGTCTTTTAACTTTTGTGCTGACTTTAAAAATGATTAATCTACTGCCTTTATTATATATTTAAGTGTAGATTCATTTCTTATGTGTTCTTAACTAATTATTTCTTTTCTTTTCAGCTTAAAGGAGTCTCTTTAACATTTTTGAAAGGCTGGTTTAGTGGTGATGAACTCCTTTAACTTTTGCTCATCTATAATACTTTTATTCTGTTCTTCAATTCTGAAAGATAACTTTGCACAGTGGAGTGTTCTTTTTTTTTTGAGGTTTTTTTTTTTAAATCCAAGTTAACATATAGTGTAATAATGATTTTAGGGATAGTATTTAGTGATTCATCACTTACATATACACAGTAGAGTGTTCTTGATCAATCTTTTTTTCTTTCAGCACTTTGAATATTTCATGTGCTTCATTTCCAGCCTGCAATGTTTCTGCTGAAAGATTTGCTGATAGCCTTATGGGGGTTTCCTGGCACACAACATGTTGTTTTTCTCTTGCTGCTTTTAAGCTTCTCTCTTTGTCTTTAACTTTTGACAGTTCAGTTCTAATGTGTCTTGCTGTGTGTCTCTCTGGATTTATCTTACTTGTAAATCTATGGGCTTCCGTGATCTGGATGTCTGTTTCCTTTCACAGGTTAGGGAAGTTTTCAGCCATTATTTCATAAAATAAGATTTCTGCCCTTTTGTCTCTCTTTTCATGGCTTGGTAACTCATTTCTTTTTAGCACTGAGTAACAATTCAGTGTCTGGATGTAGCATAGTTTGCATTCATCTACTGACAGACATTGTGTTGTTTCTATATTTTGGTATGAATAAAGTTGCTATTAAAATCTGCGTGTACATGAAAAACTGCTCAACATCACTCATCATCAGGGAAATACACATCAAAACCACAATGAGATACCACCTCACAGCTGTCAGAATGGCTAAAATTAACAATGCAGGAAACAACAGATATTGGTGGAGGATGCAGAGAAAGGTGACCCCTCATGCACTGCTGGTGGGAATGCAAACTGGGACAGCCACCCTGGAAAACAGTATGGAAGTTCCTCAAAAAATTAAAATTAGAGCTACCCTATGACCCAGCAATCACAGTACTAGGTATTTATCTAAATAATACAAAAATACTGATTCGAAGGGGCACATGCACCCCAATGTTTACACCAGCACTATCAACAATAGCCAAATTATGGAAAGAATTCAAATGTCCATCGGCTGACATATACATATACATGTACATATACATATACACACACATACATATGTATATGTATACATATATATGTGTATACACACACACACACACAATGGAATATTACCGATCAAAAAGAATGAAATCTTTCCATTTGCAACAATGTGGATGGAACTAGAGTGTATTATGCTAAGTGAAATAAGTCAGAGAAAGATAAATATATGATTTCACTTATATGGGGAATGTAAGAAACAAAACAGAACATCAGGGAAGGGAAGGAAAAATAAGATAAAAACAGAGGAGAGGGAGACAAGCCATAAGAGACAGTTAAAAACAGAAAACAAACTGATGGTTACTGGTGGTGTGTTGGGTGGGGGGATGGGTTAAATTGGTGACAGGCATTAAGGAGGGCACTTACTGGGATGAGCACTGGGTGTTATATGTCAGTGATGAATAACTAAATTCTCCTGAAATCATTATTCCACTGTATGTTAATTAATTTGGATTTAAATAAAATTTAAAAAGTAAAAAAAGAAAAGAAAAAACTCTGTGTGCAGACTTTTGTGTGGACATAAATTTTCAGCTCCTTTGGATAAATACCAAGGGGTGTGATTTGCTGGATCATGTGATTAGACTGTTTAGTTTTATAAGAAAACACCAAACTGTACCAAAGTGACTGTACCATTTGCATTCCCGCCAGTAGTAAAGAGAGTTCCTGTTACTCCACATCTTCATCATTCGATTTGTCCTTGTCTGCATTTTGGTCATTTTAATAAGTGGGTAGTGGTATCTCCCTGTTTTTTAGTTTTTATTTCCCTGATGACATATGATGTGATACATCTGTATATCTTCTTTGACTAATTGTCTTTTAGTCCCATTTATAAAACATGTTTGTTTTTGTATTGTTGAGTTTTAACAGTTCTGTGTGTATTTCATTCAGATAACCCCCTTTACACATGTGGCTTTTGAAAGTATTTTTTCCTTGTAAGTGGCTTTTGTCTCATTATCTTCATATTGTCTTCCACATTGCAGTTCTGATTTTAATGAAGTCCTGTTTATCAATTCTTTCTTTCATGAATCATGACTTTGGTGTTGAACATAAAATGTCACTGCCATATCTTCGGCCATCTAGGTTTTCTCTTATGTTATTTTCTAGGAGTTTGAAAGCTTTATATTTTACATTTAGGTGGGGACCCTTTTTAAGATCATTTTTGTGAAGAGTATAAGGTCTGTGTCTGGATTTTGTGTTGTTGTTGTATTTCAATGTCCAATTGTTTCAGCACCATTTGTTGAAGAGATGATATTTGCTCCATTGTATTGACTTTGTTCCTTTGTCAAAGATCAGTTGACTATATTTTGAGGGGCACTATTTCTGGGCTCTCTTTTCTGTTCCATTGATCTATTTGTCTATTCTTATACCAATTACAGACTGTCATGATAACTGTTGCTTTATAGTAAGTCAGGTAGAATCAATACTCCAACTTATTTCTTTGCATTAAATATTGTTTTGGGTATTCTGAATCTTTTGCCTCTCTGTATATATTTAGAATCAGTTGGCTGATATCTACAAAATAATTTGCAAAGTATTTTGAATGTGATTCCACTGAACCTGCAGACCATGTTGGGAAGACCTGACATCTTGACAATATTGAGTCTTCCTCTTCATGAACATGAAGTATCTCTCCATCTACTTAGTTCTTTGATTTCATTCATTGGGGTTTTCCAGTTTTCCTAATTTAGCTCTTAAACATATTTTGTCCAATTTGTACCTAAACACTTAATTTTACGGGGTGTTAATGTAAATAGTATTGTTTTTAACTTTAAATCCTACCTGTTCATTGTTGGTATATGGGCAAACAGTTGACTTGTATACTAACATTGTATCTGGAAATCTTCTATAATTTCTTATTAGTTTCAGGAAGGTTTTCATATATATTTCACTTTTCCACATAGAAGATCCTATCATGTGCAAATAAAGGCAATTTTATATCTTCCTTCTCAATCTGTGTAATTTTTAAATTCATTTTTCTTGTTTTCTTGCATTAGCTAGAACTTTGAACATGATGTTGAAAATGAGTAATAAGAGGGAATATCTAATATCTTGCCTTGTTCCTGATCCTAGTGGGGGAAGATTTGAGCGTTTTTTTTTAAATTTGTTTGTTTGTTTTAACCAATAAATACAATATTAGTTTTAGGTTTCTTTCTAGGTAGTCTTTATAAAGTTAAGAAAGTTCCCCTCTATTTCTAGTTTACTGAGCATGTATAGTTTTACTGTCAGGTACATAAACTCATTGAAAAAAAAACTACTGAGTGAAAATTATTCTCTAAAATACTCTATGTAAGATCGAGACATTCTGTTCCCTGAGTGTTTAGTATGCATGTGCATGTGTGTGAATTTTTAAATTTTAGCTTTATCCAGATATTCTTTTCTTTTTTATCAGTTGTATTGGGTTATTCTTTGACACTCTTTATTCCCTCACTAAGCTGTTCTAACTTAAAGCCAATGGCCAGTGATTGGTAGAGCAATCTAACTATAGAGGGCTGAGCACATGGAAGTCCCAAGTAATACCTGAAGACCTCCTTTTCCTGCACAACCATTTCTCCATGCAACATGGGATGTTTTAGTAGAATAGGCAAGATGATGTGGGTTTGAGCCACATGGTTGTAGAATAGCCTGACCAGCAGGAAAAGTATAAGCATAAAGTACTGTGAACATCTCACAGACACTGGCTTGGTTTTACATATTTGAGCAAAACTACAAACACTTCTCCTCCAACTTTATTTTCACCCTATTCAAGTTTCACCAAGGTATCTCACTGGAGGTCTCTATAACCTCCTAGGTTGTCCTTAGGTGCTGCCCACTTGGATACTCAAATCAGTGCTCTTTAATCCCTTGAGAGGCCAGTACATTATTTTATAGGGAGACGTTTGGTGACCGCCACCATCCTATTGAGCTCCTTACCTGTGCAATCTTTCCTTAGTGAAAAACACAGACTTTTTTCCCCAAGCTGTAAGCAAACTAAAGTATACTTCCAATTGTGTGAAGGACCTACTGGCTATCTTTTATTTTACTCTACAAATAGTGGCTTTTGTTGAAACTGCTTGTGTTCTAGACTCTAGTTATTGTACTTGATTCTGATCTTTATGTAAGCCTTTTTTTCTGAATTATGCCTACTTATTCTATTATTATATCAGATCAACTTTTACATTCTTTTATTTTCCATCAAGTGTTTATTGTTAATTTCACATGAGTTATCAAAATATCTCAAAATTAAAAACTTAGAGTCGTAAGAATGTATTTACAAATTTTTAAACATTTCCCTTTTTTAAGTCTACTGGTTTTTTTTAGCTTTCTTCTCTGCACCCTCTCCTTTAGTAAACTTTCAGAAATTTACCTCACAGAATCAGTTTTCTCAAAAAATCATCTTTTGATTAGTATATTCTTTTCATTTCTTTATGTTTTCATTTTCCAGTTTTATTGATATAATTGGCATATATCACTGTACAAGTTTAAGATTTATAGCATAAAGGTTTGAGCTACATATATTGTGAAGTAATGACTGAAGTAAGTTTAGTTAGTATTCATCATCTCATATTGATACAATAAAGAGAAAAAGCAAAAAAAATTTTTTTTTTATAATCTCTATACCTAATGTGGGTCTTGAACTCATGACCCTGAGATGACAAATCTCATGCTTTTCTGACTGAGCCAGCCAGGTACCCACCAAAAAGAAATTTTCATTGTGATAGAAACTTTTAGGTGTTACTCTCTTAACAGCTTCCCTACAGCAATGTTAACTATAGTCCTCATGTTGAAATTATACTCCTGGTACTTGTTTATCTTACACCTGGACGTTTGTACCTTTTGACCATTTTCCTCCAATCTTTCTCACCCCAATCCCTACCTCTAGTAACTACAAATCTGATCTCTTACTATGAGTTGGTTTTTCTTTTTTAGGTTCCACATATAAGTGAGATTATATAGTAAATGTCTTTCTCTGTCTGACTTATTTCACTTAGCATATTCTCTCAAGGTCCATCCATGTTGTTATAAATGGCATATTTCCTCATTTTTATGGCTGAATAATATTCCATTATGTAAATATATATTTATGAGTCATATATTTCACATAATAAGAAAATTGGATATTCACATGTAAAAGAATAAAATAGACCCTTATATTAACACAAGATTTTTATTTACTCATCCATTAGATAGACTGTTAAGTTGGTTCCATATTCTGAGTGTTGTAAATGATACTTCAGTGAACATAGGGTACAGGTATCTTTTCAAGTTAATGGTTTAATTTCCTTTGGATATATTCCCAGAAGTGGAATTTCTGGATCACATGGTATTTGTTTTTGTTTTTGCTTTTGTTTTTTAGTTTTTTTAATTTCAGTATAATTAATATTCAGTGTTATATTAGTTTCAGGTGTACAATACAGTGATTCAACAGTACGTTATTCAGGTCTCATCATGATAAATGTACTCTTAACCCCCTTCACCTATTTCACCCATACACACCTCCCCCATGGTAACCACCAGTTACTTAGTTATATTTAAGATTTTGGGTTTTTTTGTTTGTCTCTTTTTCTTTTGTTATTTTCTTTTATTCCCTAAATTCCACATATATGTGAAATCATATTGTATTTGTCTTTCTGTGAATTATTTCAATTAGCATTTTACCCTCTAATCCATCCATACTGTTGCAAATGGCAAGATTTCATTTTATTGGCTGAATAATATTCCATTGTGTATACACACACACACACACACACACACACACACACACACACTACTTCTTTATTCATCTGTCAGTGGACACTTGGGTTGCTTCTATAACATGGCTATTGTAAACAATGCTGCAATAAATGTAAGGTTGCATATATCTTTTTGAATTAATGTTTTTACTTTCTTTTGGTAAATACCCAGCAGTGGTATTACTGGATCATAGGATAATTCTATGTTTAGTTTTTTGAGGAACCTCTATAATTATTTCCACAGTAGCTGCATCGGTTTGCATTCCCACCAATGGTGCACAAGCATTCCTTTTTCTCCATATCATTGCCAAAACTTCTTTCTTGTGTTTTTGATTTTAGTCATTCTGACAGGTTGTGAGGTGACATACCTCATGTGGTTTTGATTTTCACCACCCTGATGATGAGTGGTGTTGAGCATCTTTTCATGTGACTGTTGACCATTTGTATGTCTTCTTTGGAGAAATGTCCATACATGTCTTCTGCCCATTTTTAATTGGGATATTTGTGTTTCTTTTTGTATTGAGATGTTTAAATTCTTTATATATCTTCTCCCATTTGGTATGTAGCCTTTTAGTTTTGTTGATTGTTTCCTTGCTATGAAGAGGGCTTTTATTTTAATGTAGTCCTAGTAGTTAATTTTTGTTTTTGTTTCCCTTGCCTCAGGAGACATATCTAGAAAAATGTTGCTATGGCCAATGCCAGAGAGAAATTACTACCAGTGCTCTCTTCTAGGATTTTATGGTTTCAGGTCTAACATTTAGGTCTTTAATCCATTTTGAGTTTACTTTTTTGTGTAGTGTGAGAAAATGATCCAGTTTCTGTCTTTTGCATGTAGCTGCCCAGTTTTCCCAGCACCATCTGTTGAAGAGACTCTTTCCTATTATCTATCGCCTCCTTTGTTGAAGACTAATTGACCATATAATTATGGGTTTGTTTCCGGGTTCTCTATTCTGTTCCATTAAACTATGTGTCTATTTTTATGCCAATACCATACTGTTTTGATTACTACAGCTTTGTAGTATATCTTAAGATCTGGGATTGTGATACCTTCAGTTTTGTTCTTTTTTCATGATTGCTTTGGTTATTGGGGGTCCTTTGTGTTAAGATGGATAATATGACTTCATTTTTTTTTTAATTCATTGAGACTTGTTTTGTGGTCTAACATGTGATGTATTCTGAAGAATAGTTCATGTGTACTTGAAAAGAATGTGTAATCCACTGTTTTAGGATGGAATGTTAGATCTGTCTTGTCCAGTGTGTCATTCAAAGCTACTGTTTTCCTTGTTGATTTTCTGTTTGGATGATATATCCATTGATTTATGGATGTTAAAATCTCCTATTACTATATTACTAAATCTCCTATGGATTATGGATGTTAAAATCTCCTATTACTATATTACTATTGATTATTTCCTTTAAGTTTGTTAATAGTTGCTCTATGTATTTGGGTGCTTGCATGTTGGGTGCCTAAATATTTAGAATTGTTATATCTTCTTGTTATATTATTCTCTTTATGATTATATAGTGCCCTTCCTTTTCTCTTGTTACAGTCTTTGTTTTTAGCTATTTTGTCTGATATAAGTATTGCCACCCCAGTTTTCTTTTCACTTCCAGTTGCATGACACATGTTTTTCCACCCCTTCACTTTGAATCTGCATGTGTTTAGGTCTGAAATGACTCGCTTGTAGGCAGTATGTAAATAGCTCTTGATTTTCTATCCATTCAATAACCGTATTTTTTTTATTGGAACATTTAGTCTATTTTCATTTAAAGTTATTGATAAGTATGTACTTATTGCCATTGTGTTACTTGTTTTAAGGTTGTGTTTGTAGTTCTTTTATGTTGCTTTCTTTTCTTGCTATCTTCTCTCATGATTTGCTGTCTTTCTTTAATGATATATCTATCTTTCTTTCTTTCTTTCTTTCTTTCTTTCTTTCTTTCTTTCTTTCTTTCTTCTTTGCAAATCCATTACAGGGTTATGATTTGTGGTTACCATTAGATTCATCTTTAACATCTTATGCATAGAGTAGTCTGTCTGCATTAAGTTGATGGTCATTTAAGTTTGAACCCATTCTACAAGTACTAAATTTTTATTCCCTTTCCCCATACTTTACGTATATGTTGTCACAGTTTACATTCTTTTATTTTGTTAATATCTTGAGTGATTTATTATAGATATATTGATTTTACTATATTTATGCTTCCTTCTATTCTTACTCCTGCTTATGATCTTTCCTTTCCACTCAAAGAATCCCCTTAACAATTCTTGTAAGACTGGGTTAGTGGTGATGAATTATCTTAACTTTTTTTGTGTGTCTGGGAAACTCTTTTCCCTCTCTTATTCTGAATGATAGCCTTTCAGGATAGAGTATTCTTGGTTGCAGGCTTTTTCTTTTCAGCACTTTACATATATCATGCCACTCCCTTCTGAACTGCAAAGTTTCTGCTGAAAAATTAGCTGGCAGCCTTATGGGGCTTTCCTTGTATGTAACTGCTTTCTTTTCTCTTTCTGCTTTTAAAATTCTCTCTCACCACTTTGTTGCCATTTTAGTTACTATATGTCTTCATGTGGACTTCCTTGTGTTGATTTTGTTGGGGGCTCTCTGTGACTCCTGAATCTGGATTTCTGTTTCCTTTCCCAGATTTTGGAAGTTTCCAGCCATTATTTCTTCAAATAATTCTTTTTCTGCTCCCTTTTCTTTCTCTCCTCCTTCTGGGATCCCTATAATGCAAATGTTACTATGCTTGATATTATCACTGAGTTGTCTTCACTTATTCTCAGTTTTTATTACTCTTTTCTTTTTTCTTTCTCCTGTTCATCTTGATTGCTTTTTATTTCTCCATTTTCCAGCTGATTGGTCAATTTCTCTAGTCTACTGTTTATTCCCCATAGTGTATTTTTTTATTTTAGAGAGAGTGTATGCAAGTGGGGGAGGGGCTGGGGGGGGGGGGAGAGAGAGAGAGAGAGAGAGAGAGAGAGAGAGAGAGGGAGGGAGGGAGGGAGAGAGTGGACACCTCATGCAGGGTCCATGCTCAGTGCAAAACCCAACACGTGGCTCAATCTTGCAGCCCTGGGATCATGACCTGAGTAGAAATCAAGAGTCTGACATTCAACAAACTGAGCCTCCCAGGTGCCCCATCTCTATAATGTATTTTAAAATTGTTTTTGAGTTCTTCATCTCTGATTTATTCTTTTTTGTATTTTCTGTCTTTTTGTTGAGGGTCTCACTGAGGGCCTCCACTCTTTTCTCAAGTCCTGTGAGTATCTTTATCACCATATTTAAAATTCTCAATCAAGCATATTGCTTATCTCCGTTTTATGCAGCTCTTTTGCTGTGATTTTGTCCTATTCTTTTACTGGGGACATATTCACCTGTCTCCCCATTTTGTCTAACTCTCTCTGTGTGTTTCTATGTGTTAGAAAACTCAGCTATGTCTCCTGATCTTGAAAGTAGTGGCCTCATGAAGAAGAGATCCTGTGGTGCCCTGCAGTGCAATGTCCCCTGTTTACCAGAACCCAATGCTTCAGGGGAC
The DNA here is from genome assembly GCF_018350195.1 of Panthera tigris. Lineage (NCBI taxonomy): Eukaryota > Metazoa > Chordata > Mammalia > Carnivora > Felidae > Panthera > Panthera tigris. The sequence goes on along the minus strand of NC_056663.1, from coordinate 6,524,683 downwards.
TGTCTCCATTGCATGTTGTGTGTACCCTACTGTTGCTGGCTGAACTACATTTGCCTTCAGTCCAGTCATCTGAAATGGCTCTCTTTGCCTGTTGTGGGCAGTGTTTGCTCCCTATATTGTTAATGAGCCAGTCCGAGACTGCCTTGGGGTTGAGTTGTCAGACCAGGCCTTTTCCAGAGATGCAGTCTCACTGAACTTCAGGGTTCTCTCGTTGTACCGTTCCCTGACAGGCTTTAATTGGTGGGCAGGACCTGTAGTCAGACCAGATGTCTGCCACAAGCCCACTTCTGGGGCCACAGTAAAACTGGTGTGTGTGGCTATCTTCCCTTCGCCTCATGACAGGAGTCACTTTGGAGTAATGCTGGCCACTGTCAGGGCTGTTGCACAATGCCATGCTTTTGGCACAGCTTTGGATGGACTTCTGCTGGGGGCGGGGGATGGGGCAGAACTGCAGGAGAATGCAGAGGGGGCAGGCACTTTTAGCAAACCCCATGGAGAGCGTTCATTTTGTTTCTCACATGTGTGGGGTTATCTAGGCTAGGGATGGGGTGAGAAATCGTGCCTGCCAACTCTTTTGTTCTTGGAGAAATGCTCTACAGATCCCTGCCACTCCAGCACACATTCTGAGTTTAGTAAATAAAGCTCCTTCTTATGTACTGCAGGTGTTTTTCAAACTGCTCTTTCTACGCTGTATCTCAGTGGGGCTATTTGTTATGCTGGCTCCTTAAGGATGAGCACTCATTTTCCTATTACTCTCTGGCTCTCCCAGAGCTGAGCCTGCGGATTTTTAAAGTTCCAGGTGTTGAGCCCCACTGATTGTAAAAACTTATGAAGTTAGGCCCCTGTAGTTTTCAAAGGCAAATGTTATGGGGATTTGTCTTCCCAGTGCTGGTCCCCTGTGCTGGAGGTGACTGGTATGGGGTCTGCTCCTCCCCTTTCTCTGTGCCTGCGGTGTCCTTCCCTCCTGCAGACAGTCTTGCGGGTCAGTTTGTTTCCCAACCGTGTCTCTGCTCTTTCCACCATTTTCAATATGACCTCTACTTTACAATCAGCTGTGGAAAGTCTTTTCTGCCAGGCTTTGGGTCCTTTTCTGGGTTATTTATACTGCTGTGGGTGTTATGTAGGTATATCTGTGGGTCACAGTGAACTTAGGATCCTCTGCCATTTTCTCCAGAACTGGTATTTCTATTTTTAATTTCTTGACAACCTCCATACTGTTTTCCGTAGTGTCTGTGCCAGTTTACAACCACCCCCACAAAACAGTACCCAAGTATTTTCTTTTTCCCAAATCCTTCACAGAATTGTCTTTTGTCTTTTTGATGATGGCCATCCTAACAGGTGTGAGGTGGTAGTTTGCTGTAGTTTTGATTTGCAATTCTCTGATAACTAGTGGTATTAGCACATTTTCATGTACCTGTTGGTCATTCTTCTTTGGAAAATTGTCTATTCGGCTCATTTACACATTTTATTTGGATTATTTTTTGTTTTGTTTGTTGCTCTTGAGTGCATGGATTCCTTATTTTGGATATTAAATGCTTATCCAGTACATGGTTTGCAAATATTGCCTCCCATTCCATAAGTTGTCTGTTCTTTTCTTTTGGTTGTTTGTTTCTTTTGCTGCACAGAAGCTTTTAAGTTTGAGGTAGTCCTACTTGTGTAGTTTTTATTTTGTTGCCTTCGCTTTGGGTATCCAAACACCACTGCCAAGATCCACGTCTCAGAACTTTTTGTATTTTCTTTCAGGAATTTCATGGTTTTAGGTCTTAGATTTAGGTCTTTAATCTATTTTTATGAGCATGTAAGATAGGAGTCTAGTTTCTTTCTTTTACACGTGAATGTTCCATTTTCCCAGCACCACTTATTGAAGACACGGACTTTTCTCTGTTGAATATTTTAGGCTCCTTTGTCAAATATTAGTTGCTTGTATATTCTTGAGTTTATTTGTGGGCTTTCAATTCTGTTTCATTGATCTCTTGGTCTGTTTTTATGCCAGTACCACATAGTTTTGAGCACTATAGTTTTTTACTTCAGCTTAAAATCAGAAAGTGTGATGCCTTCTGCTTTGTTCTTCTTTCACAGAATTACTTTGGTTATTTGGAGTCTTTGGCAGTTTAATATAAATTTTGTAATTATTTTCCTACTTCTGTAAACAAATGTCATTAGCACCTTGATACAGATTCAAAGGGACACATGCACCCCAATGTTGTTTATAGCAGCATTATCAACAATAGCCAAGAAACAAACAGATGAACATATGGGGAGAAATGAGAGACAAACCCTAAAACAGACTCTTAACTATAGAGAAAAACTAAGAGTTGCTGGAGGGGAGGTTGGCAGGGGGATGGGCTAAATAGGTGATGGGTATTAATGAGGGCACTTGTGATGAGCACTGAGTGTTACATGTAAGTGATGAATCACTAAATAATACTCCTGAAACTAATATTATGCTATAGGCTAACTAACGAATTTAAATAGAAACTTGAAAAAAAAAATCAATTCTTTATATGGGTATTTGGTTGTATTGACATTTTAACAGTATTCTTCTAAGATATGAATGTAAGATACTTTTCCATTTTTTGGTGTGTTCTTTGATTTATTTCATCAATATCTCGTAGTTTTCCAAGAGGAGAATTTTAACCTCCTTGCTAAGTTTATTCCTTTGTATTTGTTTTTGATGCTATTAGCAGTGGGATCATTTTATTTATTTCTTTTTTCAGATAACTTGTCATTAGTATATAGAAAAACTGATTCTATAGGTTAATTTTGTGTCTTACAGCTTTACTGAATTCATTGATTAGATTTGGTTGTTGTTGGTGGTGGTGGTGGTGTTTGTGTGTGTATTCTTTAGTATTTTCTCTATATAAAATCATGTTATCTTCAAATAGAGAAATTTTTTCTTCCCAGTTATGTATTTTATGTCTCTTTCTTGTTTGGCTGTTCTGGCGTGGGCTTCTATTATGTAGCATAAGACTAGTATGAGTGGGCACCTTTGTCTTGTTTTTGATCTTAAAGGAAAAGCTTTCAATATTTCACTGCTAAGTATAATGGTAGCTGTGGACTTATCCTACATGGCTTTCATGATGTTGAAATATGTTTCTCCTATAATTTATTAAGATTTTTTTTTATCATGAATGTATGGTGAATTTTACCATGTGACTTTCTGTGTCTATTGAGATGAACATGATATTTTTCTTTAATCCTATTAATTTGCTGTATTACATTGATTGATTTGCAGATGTTGCACCATTTTGCATTCAAAGTATAAATCCCACTTGGTCATGGTGACTCATCCTTTGGATGTGGTACTGAAGTCTGTTAGTATTTTGTTGAGAACTTTGGCATCTATATTTTCCAGAGTTATTGGTCTATAGCTTCTTTTCTGGTAGTGTCCTTATGTGACTTTGGTATCAAGATAATGCTGGCCTCATAAAATGAGTTTAGAGATGTTCCATGCTCTACAATTTTTTGAAAATATTTGGGAAGAACTGGCATTAATTCTTAAGTGTTTGGTAAAATTCAGCAGTGAAACATCTGGTCCGGGCTTTTCTGTGTTGTGAGAATTTTGATTACTGCTTCAGTCTCATTACTAATAACTATTCAGATTTTCTATTTATTCCTGATTCCATTTTGGTGAATTCTATGTTTCTCAGAATTTTTCCATTTCTTCTAGATTGTCCAGTTTGTTGGCATATAGTTGTTCATAGCATTCTCTCATGATTCTTTATATTTCAGTAGTATCGGTTTTAATGTCTCCTTTTTTATTTATAATTTTGTTGATTTGGGTCCTCTCTTTTTTCTTTGGTTAGTCTAGGTAAAAGTTTGTCACTTTTGTTTACTTTTGCAAAAAACACTCTTAATTTTGGTTAATCATTACTATTGTTTTCCTGTTATCTATTTCATTTATTTCTGCTCTATGTTATTTTCTTTCTTCTATCTTTGGTCTCTGTTATTTTTACTGCATTAAGGTGTAGAGATAGGTTGCATTTGTTTTGTTTTGTTTTGTTTTTTGTTTTATTTTTTTGGTGCAGGGAGGAGGTGTCTTTCTAAGGTAGGCATTTATTGCTATGAACCTCTCTCCTAAAACCATTTTTGCTGGATACCGTAAGTTTTGTTATGTTGTGTTTCCATTTTCACTGATCTCAAGATACTTTATTTCTCCTTTAATTTCCTTTCTGATCCATTGGTTGTTCAGGTGAGTGTTGTTGAATTTATGTGTATTCATAAATTATTCAGTTTTCTTGTTATTGATTTCCAGCTTCATACTACTGTGGCCAGAGAAGATACATGGCATTATTTCACTCTTTTCAAATTATCCAAGACTGCTTTTGTGGCCACACACATGGGCTCTTTTAGAAAAAGTTCTATGTGCACTTGAGAAAAATGTACATCTTGCTCTTGTTGAATAGAGTATTCTGTATCTGCCTGTTAGTCCATTTGGTCTAATTGTTGTTTAAATCTGCTTTCTTATTGATTCTCTGGATGATCTATCCATTGTTGAGAGTGAGGTATTAAAGTCCTCAACTACTATTGCTGTTTATGACTCCTTTGTTTTTATTAGCTTTTGTTTTGTGTATTTAGATGCTTATATCTTGGCCACATAAATATTTTTATTTTTTTATCATTTTTAATATTTTTATTTCATTTTATTTTATATTTTTTACACATAAATTTAAAAAAAAACCTAATGTTTATTTTTGAGAGAGACAGAGCATGAGTGAGGGAGGGGCAGAGACAGAAGAAGACACAGAATCTGAATCTGAATCTGAGCTGTCAGCACAGAGCCAGACGCAGGGCTTGAACTCAGGAACTGTGAGATCATGATCTGAACCAAAGTCAGACGCTCAGTTGACTGAGCCACCCAAGTGCCCCTACACATAAATATTTTTAATTGTCATATCATCTTGGTGGATTTGCCCCTTTATCATCTTGTGACCTTCTTTGTCTTTTTACACCCTTTTTAAAGTCTGTTTTGTCTTATATAAGCATCGTTACCTGCTTTGTTTTTCTTGTTACCATTTGCTTGAAATGTCTTTTTCCATCCCTTTACTCTCAGTGTATGTGTGTCTTTAAAGCTAAAGTCTCATGTGAGCAGCATATTGTTGGATTTCTTAAATCCTTTTAGCCATTCCATATATTTTGTTGGAGAGTTTAATCCATTTACATTTTAAATAATTGTTGATAAGTAAGGAATTTATTATTGCCATTTGTTCATTGTTTTCTGGTTATTTTGTTCTTTGCTACTTATCCTGCTGTCCTTTTTGTGTATTTTGATGTGTTGTGGTATCAGCATACTTTGAATCCCTTATCATGTTCTTTTGGGTAATTATTATAGGTTTTTTTTTCCTACTTGGTTATCATTAGGCTTACTAAAATATCTTAAACCTCTAACACCCTATTTCAAACTATTAACTTCTGTAGAATTTCTATGCTTTATAATTTAACTCTCTTCCCACTCACATTTTAGGTTAGTGATGTTAAAATGTATATAATTTTATATCGTGTAACTAATTACAGATTATTATAGCTATGGTTATTTTTTACTACATTTGCTTTTTAATTTCTAAACGAGAGCTGTAAGTCAATTATGCACCAGTCACATGATACTACAGAACCTAATTTTGATTATATATTTAACATTATCAGTGATTTTTATGCTACCTTCTTAGGTCTCTATGATAGTGATTAGCTCGATCAAGCTTTCAGAAATTTACCTATTTTATCAGTGTTTTCGAAGACTCATCTTTTGATTGATTGTTTTGTTTATTTTTATTCTGTTAATTTCTGATGTCAACTGTATTATTCTATTTACTTTATTCAATTCACTGTATTGTTTTTCCCAAATTTTCTTTGAGGGGTATTTAGCTAACTCTTAGTTATCTTTCTATTTACTAACATAAGCAATTAGGCCTATATATTTCCCTCTAAATATTGCTTTAACTGTAGCCTAGGAGATTTTTCTTCAGTTCTAAATGTTATCTCATTTCCATTATGGTTTCTTTTGATGTATCCATTGCTTATAAGTGTGTTTCAAACTTACAAATACAGTCAGTGGACTTTGTTATGCTATTGATTTTATAAATTGTTTTTAGTTCAGAAATATGGCTTGTATGAAAGCAATAATTTTTCCTTCCATGATTGAAACTCTGAGCCAAATAGGCTAGTTTCTTTGTCAAACAGTGAATTTTAGTTTTATTTGGAAGGTCTCACCTCGAATACTACTCACTTTACACAGCCCCAAACCCTCATTCTCTGACCCCATTTGCCTTTGAAAGCCAAGTGCCCTAGTTCCCAAGAGCCTACTCTCTCTGTTTCCAGGTAGCAGGATTTGGCCCTAAGGTCCTAGTCAATTCTTGATTTCTGGCTCCTTCTTGACTTTTTACCCATTAGGGATTTCCTTTATTATTATGAGTTCTGTGATACATTTAAAAAGAAGTTTGTAATTTTTTCAGTATTTCTTGTATGTTCCAGCAGAAAGTGTTTTTTTAGGTTATTAAGTCTACTTATTCTATTTCTTCCCCAATATTTTCGGAAGTCAAAAACTTGACCATTATCTGTGTCTTTTCATTATCCCTAAATAAAATCTATCCCCCTCAATATGATTTCCCCTAACTAACTAAGGGAAGGATAAGAAAGCAATGGAAAGAAGAGCCCACAAATCAGTGTTTACAAATTTTTTTTCTACTGTATCTGCAATTAAGTCACCACTTGTTACATGAAATAAAATACCAAACTATTAATGGCTTTAAGCATAAATAGAGATGGAGAAATAAACTTGCTATTTATTTTTACAGTGATATCTTACACAATAGAGAATGGCATTCTATGAGTATAGAATGATATTATAAAATAGAGGTATTTTATGGCATGGCAGATTTTTATACATGTGGCTTAATTTTTATGCTTTGGATCTCATTTTAGTTCTTTGCAATAAACACCTTTGTTTTCCTTTCCTTCCCAAAGATTAGTGTGGAATGTTGAATTCACCCTCACTGGCCCAGTTGTCATCATATCCGGGAGCCCGAGATATCACTGCATTTCCTATAAGGAGCAGAAATGAAAGTTTTCAAACTTTGGATTTCAACGAGCCATTCCTCCCCAAGGTCCTGATCTAGTCCTTCTGAGGCGGGTTCAGAAATCAGCACTCCCAGTGATCCTGGGCCAGGAGGTTCCAGACAGTGCTCTGAGAAACTCTGCCAATGTCTTAAACTCAAGTATCTCATCAATCTGTCCTGATTTTTTATTTCCTGATGATTAGTGCAAACAAGCTTGTGTGTTGCTAGAACAGGAGTAAGGAAAATGATAGTTTACGTTGTCATAGTGATTGGTGATTTATAAAGACCTTTCATACCTGTATCCCCAATCCTTGTGGGAATCCTTGTATTTGTGTGAGATGTGCAGTGCAGCAACTACCCCAACTGTACACTTAAGAATCCTAGGAGTCAAAGAAGTGAAGTCATCCTAACTGGTTCTATCAAGTGGTAGGTAAAGACTAGAACCAAGTTCTACCAACAGGTTCCATGGTGTTCCATGGCTTCTCTCTGGTCCAATGAACTCTGTGCTTGATGACTTAATCCAGGTGAGAGCTTGGGTCCCCTGGTGAATCATCCTAAGTTGAGGGAGAATGACCAAGTGGGCTTTTCCGCTCTCATCTGCTCCATCAATATTTGATCCACCCTGCTGAGTTGCTTAGCCTCCTACATCATCCATCACAATGTGCCACCAAACACCCTTCTTTTAAAGACTTGAAAAGTTTACTTAGTTGTCAGTTCTCCTTGGATTCAGACCCAGATTCAGTAAACATTTAATTACCTACTATATGCCACACGTTGAACGCATTAGTCAAGGGTCTCCAGATCAACAGAACCAACAGGAGTTATTTGTTGTAAAGAGTTGGCTCGTGTGACTCTAAAGGCTAAGAATTCTCAAGATCTACAGTTAGCAGGCTATAGGGCCAGGAGAGCTGGTGATGTGGGTTCCAGTCTGAAAGCTGGCAGGCTCAAGATCAAAGTGAAGAGATACTATTTCAGTTTGAGTCCAAAGGCAGAAAACAATGGATGTAAGGTCAAGGCAGTTGGGAAGGAGTTCCCCTCTACTCAAGAAGGTTCAGCCTTTTAGTCTCTCCAGACCTTCAACTGATTGGATAAGTAGGCGGACAGTAGGCTTTACTCAGTCCATGGATTCAAATGTTAATCTCATCCAGAAACATCCTCACAGACACACCCAGAATAATATTTGACCAAATATCCAGGTACCAGCTGATCTGGGCCCTTGAACACATCAGCATCACACTGGGCTAGGGCATTTCACGTTATCTTCGCCCTTTCAAGGAGTGAATTCTTAAAGTGTGGCACATCCATGCCTTGGAATGCTGCTCAACAATAAAAATGAAAGTTTTTCTGGAATTGTTCCCGGAGAATTATGCTGAGTGATAAAAGCCAATGTCAAAAGGTTACATACTGTACAATTCCATTTACATAAAAATCTTGAAATAACCCAATTATAAAAATGGAAAACAGATTAGTGGTTGCCAGGAGTTGAGGAAGTGGAGGAAGCTGGTAGGGAAGCAGGTGTGGTTTTAAAGGGCAATGTCAGCGATCGCTGAGATGGGAACGTTATCTGCCTTCACTGCGTAGGGGATACACAAACCTCACAGGTGATGAAATTGCATAAAACTAATAGAAAAACACACATCCCAAGTATATGGATGCCCCGACAAGTTAAATGAGAATCCCTGTGATGCTGTCTGATGTTTGTAGATTTTTAATCTCCTCGGGTGATTCTAATGTTACATCAGAAATAAAAGTCATTGACCTAGGCATTTTTCAAAGAAGTGACTTGATAAGAAATTTACAACGTAATTGCAATACACTGCTAGAAACAGTTCAGTTTAAAAAGACATTAAAATCCCCATGTTGTTAATTCCTGTTTAGATGTAAATGGTATGTAAATCTATAATGGGCCTCCAAGGATTCCAAATCCTTCCTACTCAAACAGCTTCCAGGACGTCATCTGGGAACTTTTTGAAGATGCAGAATTTCTGGCCCCATCCCAGATCTACTGAATCAGAATTTACCTTTTATCGATATCCCCAGATGATTCAAATTCATATTAAAGTTTGAGAAGCACTCCTGTAAATCCTTAAATGCATCCACTCAGAATTTTGTCATACACTTTTCAAATACCATTGTCAGAGGACATCATTGTAAATAACTAATTTATTGTAATAATAATTTCTATGAGGAAATTAAATCTCTTAAGCCCCTAAATGTCATTCTAAAAACACAAGATATTGGTAACATTTAATATAACATTTTTGGAAAATGTTCTATCCAAAAATGTGGCAGTGTGTATACAAAATAATGGGAGTGCCTTTCGTAACACAAAGAAGCTTTGACTGCATCATATGAAATCTCATTTGTGATTTCTGCTGTGTTGTGTTTGACTTTATCTTTTATGTATAGACAATTTGGGTTTGAGTTGTCTTGGATGCAAAGGGAGAAAACATTGTGAGTAAGGAGTCCTGATGTTTTATTTTCATAGAATTACTGCTCACTAGTTGAGTGGCTTTGTTTCTTTGTTCACAAAGGACTGGCTGAGGCGGGGCCATCTCATTAAGTGCTTATAGAGGCATAGGGGAGATCATCCCTGTGGGGACGAAGGACAGGGTCTGTAACCTTGGGTTACATGGATGAGGATCTGTAACTTCTCACTTCCCCTCCCAATTTTTAATCAGAGAAGTTTAATCAGTGACCTGTTTTACCTATCACAACTTTCATGCAACCTCACATGAATAAAGAGTTGTGCCATTTTAAAAAGGCTGAAAAACATTGCTAGTTAAGGTTTCTCGGAAATACTTTGATTTCAAGTGTAAGGACCACGAGATGACGAGGTCAACATACACAGCGTTTAGAATAGTGACCTGCATGTGGTGGACACTAAGTAAATATTTTAGAATTGATTCTTACCCATCCACCGGACATTCTCGGGGTTGTACTGTTGAGCCCGAGTAAGCCAGCAGCACCGTGTGGGGACATTCAAAGGCCGGTTTTTCCATAAACTGGTTTATGTGAGTCTGTGCAAGTTATGTAATTTCCAAAAAGCAGAGGGTCTCGTGGTTCCTTAACCAGAACCCCGAAGTCCAAAAGGTCTGAAAAATAGAAGGGTTTGTAAGTGAATTAGAGGCAAATCTAATCTGAATATAGACTAGCTTGTGTTACTAGTTTTACATATCCCACTTAATGTGAGGTGTGTCACTGAAGAAATACTAAGTTACGGCTGCTGCCCCAGGGTTTTGTTGGATGGGTCCACCAGGTAGCCGACACTGACATAAGTTAGGAGAGCTAGAGTCTTACTGGGGATAGGTCCTGTGAGAAGTACAGCAGGGAGGAAGCAGGATCCCATAAGGAAAGCCTGTAGGACATGTTGCAGACTCTTGTATTAGCAGGATTAGCCAGTTTTTGGCTGGGGACTGACTGTCCAGATGGAGCAAGGCCTTGGCTTGAAAGGGTGAGGCAGAGGTCCTAAAGGCTGGAGGCTGGAGGCTGGAGGCTGACTGTGCTCATTACAGCTGAACAGAAGGTTCTGTCTCAAGTGAAATCCGAAAAGTACAATGCCACAGTTGCCACACAGCTTTCTCTTTTCTTTTAAACAGCTTTCAACTTCTGCACCATAAAATTTACCATTCGATACATGCCGTTCCGTGATTTTAGTAGATGTGTCTGGTTGTACAACCAAAATCATGGTCCAGTTTCAAAGTGTTTCCATCGCACCGGAATGTTTGCTGTCTATTCCCACTCCTACTCCTGTCACAGAAATGTTCTTCTGTGTTTGTCCTTTATACTGCTGCCTTCTCTAGCATTTTTTTCTAAATGGAATCATACAACATGTAATCTTTTGAGTCTGGTTTCTTTGACTTATCACGTGTCTTTGGGGGTGATTTGTGTTGCTGCACGCTATTAGTATTCTTTTGTGTTGCCCGGTAGCTGTCCATGACGTGGATATATGCCATTTCTCAGTTGATGGATTGCTTCCAGTTTAGGGTGGTTGTGAATAAAGTTGCTAGGAACATTGGTGTACAGGTCCCGGTGTAGGGGCTCTTGGGTGGCTCAGTCACTTAAGCGTTGGACTCTTGGTTTCTCAGGTCATGATCTCGTGGTTTGTAGGTTTAAGCCCTGCATCGGGCTCTGTGCTGATGGTGCAGAGCCTGCTTGGGATTCTCTCTTTCTCCCTCTTTCTCTGCCCCTCCCCTGCTCTCTCTCTCTCTCTCCCTCTCAAAACACATAAATACACTTAAAAAGAAAAAAAAGTCCTAGTATAGTCACCTGTTTTCATTTCTGTAGGAGTGGAGTTGCTGGGTCATATGGTAAGTGTCTGCTTAATTTTTTTATGTTTAATTTTCAAAAGAAACTGTGAAATAGGTTTCAAAGTGTATCATTTTGCAGTCACACCAGCAGTGTATGAGAGTTCCAGTTTGTCCACATACTGGTCAGCGTCTTCGGGTATAGCTATTCCAGAGGGTGTGTGTGGTGTCTCATGCTTTTAACTTGTATTTCCCTAATGACCAACAACGTTGAGCATCTTTTCATGTGTTTATTAATCATTTATATATGTTCTTTTTAAATATATATATATCTTTTGTTTATTTTTTAATGTTTATTCATTTTTGAGAGAGAGAGACAGTGTGAGTGGGGTAGGGTAGACAGAGAGGGAGACACAGAATCTGAAACAGGCTCCAGGCTCTGAGCTGTCAGCACAGAGCCCAATGCAGGGCTTGAACCCATGAATTGTGAGATCATGACCTGAGCCGAAGTCGGACACTTAACTGACTGAGCCACCCAGGCGCCCTATATATATTTTTCTTTTATTTATTTTTGAGAGACAGAGTGTGAGCGGGGAAGGGGCAGAGAGAGAGGAAGACAGAATCTGAAGCGGTCTCCAGGCTCTGAGCTGTCAGCCCAGAGCCCAACGCAGGGTTTTAAGTCAAAAACCAAGAGATCGTGACCTGAGCCAAAGTCAGACACTTAACCGACTGAGACACCCAGGTGCCCCCCATTTGTATATGTTCTTATGTGAAATGTCTTTTGCCCATTGTTTATCTTCTTAATGAATAGAAGTTCTTTACACAGTCTAGATACAATTGCTTTATCAGATTTTTGGTTTGCAAACCTTTTCTCCTAGCCTGTGGCTTGTCTTTGCATTTTCTTAATGGTTTCTTTTGAAGAGCAAACAAATTGGTAACTTTGAGGTCCAGTTTATTTGTGAATTGTGTCTTTAATGTCTATTTCATGCGCAAGACATCTTTGCCTAACCTAAGGCAAGAAAGATTTCCTGCTATGTTTTCTAAACATTTCATAATTTCAGTTTTCTGTTAGGTCAGTGGTTCTTAGCTGGGACAGTTTGGTTCTCCAGGGGACATTTGGGAATACCTGGAGACCTTTGGACAACTGGGTAGGGTGTGCTACTAGCATCTAATAGGTAGAGAACAGTGATGGTGCTACACACACTACAGTGCACAGGACAGCCCCCCCAACAGCAAAGAATTATTTGGTCCAAAATGTCAGTAGTGCTGAGCTTGACAAGCCCTGAGTTAGGTTTCTGCTCCATTTTGAGTTAATTTTTGTGTATGGTGTGAGGTAAGGATCTATACACATTTTCTTTTGTTTTTGCATGTGAAGTAAGGATATAAGTGCATTTTTGTCTTTTCTTTTTCTTCCTTTTTCCATGACCATTTGTTTTAAGAAATATTCTACTGCAGTGAATTGCCTTGGCACCTTTGGTGAAAATCAACCGACTATACATATTGTTCTCCTGATCTATATTCTACCTTTATGCCAGCACCACATGTGTTGATTGCTACAAGTTGATAGTTCGTTTCGAAATCTGGCAATGGGAATCCTTCAACATTTCTTTTTCTAAAAAATTGTTTTGTCTACTAGGGGTTCTTTGCATTTTTGTATCTATTTTAGCATCAGCTTTTCCAACTCTATTAAAAAGATGACCTGGGATATTGATAATTATATTTAATCTATAGATGAAGAGAACAGACATCAATATTGAGTCTTCTAATCCAAAAACTGGGTGTATTTCTCCATTTATTTAGATTTTTATTCTTTCTCAGCAATGACAGGTTTCAGTGTATAGGTCTTATATTTCCTGAATTTTTTTTCTATACACTTTATTTATAGTTGCCTTCATCAATGGAATTGTATTCTTTTTTTTTAAGTTTACTTATTTATTTAAGGAGAGCATGAGCAGGGGAGGAGAGAGAGAGAGAGAGAGAGAGAGAGAGAGAGAGAGAGAGAGAGAGAGAATGTCTCAAGAAGGCTCCACACTGTCAGCACAGAGCCTAACTCAGGACTCAATCTCATGAACCATGAGATCATGACCTGAGCTGAAATCAAGACTTTGATGCTTAACCAGCTGAGCTACACAGGCACCCCTGGAATTGTATTTTTCTTTTTTACTTTTTAATTGTGGTAAAATATATATAACATAAAATTTATAATTTTATCTATTTTCAAGGATATAGTTCAGTGGCATTAAGTACAATCATATCATTGTGTGGTTGTCAGCACTATCAGACTTTAAAAAAAAATGTTTAAGTCCAAGTTAGTTAACATATAGTGTAATAATGATTTCAGGAGTAGAATTTATTGATTTATTTATTGATTTATCACTTACATATAATACCCAGTGCTCATCCCAACAAGTGCCCCCCTTACTGCCTATCACTCATTTAGCCCATCTCCCCACCAGATACCCCTCCTGAAACCCTCAGTTTGTTATCTGTCTTTGCGAGTCTCTTATGGTTTGCCTTCTTCTCGGTTTTTATCGTATTTTTCTTTCCCTTCCCCTATGTTCATCTGTTGTGTTTCAAATTCCACATGAGTGAAATCATATGATATCTATCATTTTCTGACTTATTTCACTTAGTATAATATATTCTAGTTCCATCTATAAATGGCAAGATTTCATTCTTTTCGATTACTAATATTCCATTGTGCGTGTGTGTGTATGTATGTGTCTATATACACACACACACACATACATAAATAACCTCTTATCCATTCATCAGTCGGTGGACATTTGGGCTCTTTCCATAATTAGGCTATTGTTGATAGTGCTGCTATAAACATTGGGATGCATGTGCCCCTTTGAATCTTATCCTTTGAATAAATACCTAATAGTGCAATTGCTGGGTAGTAGAGTAGCTCTATTTTAAATTTTTTGAGGAACATCCATACTGGCTGTACCAGTTTGCATTCCTACCATCAGTGCAAAAGTGTTCCCCTTTCTCCTTATCCTTGCCAACATCTGTTATTTCCTGAGTTGCTAATTTTAGCCATTCGGATAGGTGGGAGGTGGTATCTCATTGTGGTTTTGATTTGTATTTCCCTAATGATGAGTGATGTTGAGCATCTTTTCACATGTCTGTTAGCCATCTGGATGTCTTTGGAAAAAATATCTGTTCATGTCTTTGCCCATTTCTTCATTGGACTTTTTTTTTGGGGGGGGGGTGTTGAGTTTGATAAGCTCTTTACAGATTTGGGACACTAACCATTTATCTGATATGTCATTTGCACATATCTTCTCCTATTCTGTCTGTTGGTTTGTAGTTTTGTTGATTGTTTCCTTCATTGTGCAGAAGCTTTTTATCTTCATGCTTGCTTTTGTTTCCCTTGCCTCCGGAGACATGTCTAGTAAGAAGTTGTTATGGCAGAGGTCAAAGAGGTTGTTGCCTATTTTCTCCTCTAGGACTTTGATAATTTCCTTCTTACATTTAGGTCTTTCATCCATTTTGAGTTTATTTTTGCGTATGGTGTAAGAAAGTGATCCCGGTTCATTCTTCTGCATGCCGCTGTCCAGTTTTCCCAACACGATTTGCTGAAGAGACTTTTTTCCAGTGGGTATTCTTTCCTGCTTTGTTGAAAATTAGCTAGCCATACATTTTTTGGTCCATTTCTGGGTTCTCTATTCTGTTCCATTGATCTGTGTGTCTATTTTTGTGCCAGTGCCATACTGTCTTGATGATTACAGCTTTGTAATACAGCTTGAAATCTGGAATTGTGATGCCTTCAGCTTTGGTTTTCTTTTCCAACATTTCTTTGGCTACTCATGGTCTATTCTGGCACCATACAAATTTTATGATTTTTTTCTCTATTTCTGTGAAGAATGCTGGTGTTAATTTGATAGGGATTGCATTGAATGTGTAGATTGCTTTAGGTAGTATAGATATTTTAACAATATTTGTTCTGATTCATGAGCATGGAATGTTTTTCCATTTCTTTGTGTCCTCTTCAATTTCTTTCATAAACTTTCGAAAGTTTTCAGCATACATATCTTTTACCTCTTTGGGCAAGTTTATTCCTAAGTATTTTATGGTTTTTGGTGCAATTGTAAATGGGATTGATTCCTTGATTTCTCTTACTGCTCCTTCATTATTGGTGTATAGAAATACATCTGATTTCTGTACGTTGATTAATATTCTGCAAATTCATGTATCAGTTCTAGCAGTTTTTGGGTGGAGTCTTTTGGGTTTTCCACGTAGAATCATGTCATCCATGATGAGTGAAAGTTTGACTTCTTTCTTGCTGATTTGGATGCCTTTTCTTTATATTTTTTGTCTAATTGATGAGGCTAGGACTTCCAACACTATGTTGAACAACAGTGATGAGAGTGGATATCCCCATTGTGCTCCTGACCTTAGGGAGGAAAGCTCTCAGTTTTTCCCCATTGAGGATGATCTTTGCTATGGGTCTTTCGTATATGGTCTTTATGACCTTAAGGTATGTTTTTTCTATCCCTACTTTCTTGAGCGTTTTTATCAAGAAAGGATGCTGTATTTTGTCAAATGTTTATTTGTACACATATTGAGAGGATCATGTGGTTCTTTTTTTTTTATTATTAATGTGATGTTTCATGTTGATTGATTTGTGGATGTTGAACCACCCCTGTAGCCTAGGAATAAATCCTACTTGATTGTGGTCAATAATTCTTTCAATGGATTCAGTTTGCTAGCATCTTGTTGAGAATTGTTGCATTCATGTTCATCAGGGAGACTGGTATGTAATTCTCCTTTTTACTGGGGTCTTTGTCTGGTTTTGGATTCAAGGTAGTGGCTGGTCTCATAGAATGAGTTTGGAAGTTTTCCTTCCATTCCTATTTTATGGAACCATTCAAAAGAATAGGTATTAACTCTTCTTCAACGTTTGGTAGAATTCTCCTGGGAAGCCATCTAGCTCTGGACTCTTGTTTGTTGTGAGATTTTTTATTACTGATTCAATTTCTTTACTGGATATTGGTCTGTTCAAATTATCTATCTCTTCCTATTTCAGTTTTAGTAGTTTATATGTTTCTAGGAATTTGTCTATTTCTTCTAGACTGCCCAATTTGTTGGCTCATAATATTCTCTTATTATTATTTGTATTTCTGTGGTGGTGCTTGTGATCTTTCCTCTTTCATTCGTGACTTTACTTACTTGGATCCTTCTCTCTTCCCTTTTGATAAATCTGGCTAAGGGGTTTTCAGTTTTGTTAATTCTTTCAAAGAACCAGCTCTTGATTTTGTTGATCTGTTTTTTGTTTGTTTTGTTTTTGTTTTTAAATTTTGATATCATTTTTCATTCTCTGCTCTTTATTTTTCCCTTTTTCAGCTTGTTTTGGTCTTTACCTGCTGTTCTTTTTCCAGATCCTTTAGGTGTAAGGTTAGGTTGTTATTTTTGACATTTCTTCCTTCTTTAGGAAGGCCTGGATTACTATATACTTCCCTCTTGTGACTGCCTTTTCTGCATCCCGGAGGTTTTGGACTGTTTTCATTTTCATTGGCTTCCATGTACTTTTTAATTTCTCCTTTAATTTCATGGTTAACCCGTGCATTCTTCAGTAGGATATTCTTTTTTTCTTAATTTTTTTTTACATTTATTTATTTTTGATAGAGACAGAGTACAAGTGGGGGAGGGGCAGAGAGAGAAGGAGACACAGAATCCGAAGCAGGCTCCAGGCTCCGAGCTGTTAGCACAGAGACCAACGCGGGGCTCAAACTCACAAACTGCGAGGTCATGACCTGAGCCAAAGCTGGACGCCCAACTGACTAAGCCACTCAGGCGCCCAAGTAGGATATTCTTTAATCTCCAAGTATTCATGGTCTTCCCAAATTTTTTTGTGGTTGATTTCAAGTTTCATAGCATTGTGATCTGAAAATATGCATAGTATGATATCGATCTTTTTGTACCTGTTGAGGGTTGATTTTGTGAACCAGTATGTAATATATTCTGGAGACTGTTCCATGGGAACTCAAGAAGAATGTGTATTCCAATGCTTTAAGATGAAATATTCTGGATATATCTGTTAAGTCCATCTGGTTCAATATGTCATTCAAAGCCATTGTTTCCTTATTTTCTGCTTGGATATCTGTCCATTGCTGTAAGTGGGTGTTAAAGTCCCCTACTATTATGGTATTATGATCAATTGTTTGTTTGTGGTTAATTGATTTATATTTGGGTACTTTCAAGTTGGGGGTATAAATATTTACAAGTGTTAGATCTTCTTGGTGGATAGATTCCTTAATTATGGTATATTTCTCTTCATCTCTTCTTACAGTCTTTCCTTTAAAAATCTACTTTGTCTGATACAAGTATGTCTACTCCAGCTTTCTTTTGACATCCATTAGCATGATAGATGGATCTCCATTCCCTTCCTTTCAATCTGCAGGTATCTTTAGGGATAAAATGAGTCTTTTATATGCAGCATATATATGGCCCTTATTTTTTTTTTTTTATACATTCCAATACCCTTTTGATTGGAGCATTTAGTTCGTTTACATTTAGAGTGATTATTGAAAGATATGAATTTAGTGCCATTGTCTTGCATGTAGAGTTGGTGCTTCTGGTGATGTTCTCTGGTCCTTTCTAGTCTTTGTTGCATTTGGCATTTCTTGTTTTGTTTTGCTTTTTCTCCAAAGAGTCCTCCTTAAAATTTCCTGCAGGGATGGTTTAGTGGTCATGAATTCCTTTAGTATTTTTTTTTTTTTTTTTTTTGGTCTAGGAAACCCTTTATCTCTCCTATTTTGAATGACAGCCTTGCTGGATAAGGAATTCTTGACTGCATATTTTTCTTTTTCAGCACGTTGAATATATCCTACCATTCCTTTCTACCCTGATGAGTTCCTGTGGATAGGTCTGCTGCAAGGACTTTTTTTCCTATTGTTACTTTCAAGATTCTTTCCTTGTCTGTGTATTTTTGTGAATTTGACTATGATATGGTTGGTGACGGCAAGTTTTTGTGGAATCTAATGATGCGAGTTCTCTGTGCTTCTTGGATTTTGATGTCTGTGTCTTCCCCGGATTAGAGTTTTGTGCTATAATTTGCTCACATAAACTTTCTGTCCCTTTTTCTCTTTTTTCTTCTTCTGGGACTCCTATGATTTGAATACTATTCCTTTTTAATAAGTCACTGAGTTCTCTAAGTCTTGTATTGTTATCTTTGGACTTTCTTTCTTTTTTTCTGCTTCATTATTTTCCATAATTTTGTCTTCTATTTCAGTGATTCACTGCTCTGCTTTGTCCATCCTTGCCATCACAACATCCATTCAAGATTGCATCTCAGTTATAGCATTTTTTTATTTTGGCCTGATTAGATTTTTCTTCTTTCATCTCCGCAGAAAGGGATTTGCCAATGTCTTCTATACTTTTTTCAATCCCAGGTAGTATTCTTATAATCATGGTTTCAAATTCTAGTGAGACATCTTACTCACATCTGTGTTGGTGAAATCTCTGGCTGTCATTTTGGGGTGAATTCTTCCATCCTGTCCTTTTGGAAGAAGAAAAAGATGAACAAAAGAAAAAAGAAAAATTAAAAAATAAAAAACAAAACAAAAAATCAAATAAAGGAAGTTAGAGCCTTAGGTGTGGTTCAGTCTGTTTGTTGAGGGAAGCTTGAAAGACTAGACAAAAAAGAGAAAGGAAAAAAAAGTTAAACAATATTTAAAAATTAAAGAAAAATTTAAAGAAAATAGAAGAAAAAATAGAAAAAATAAAGGAAAAAATAAAAAAAGAATTTGCCCTTTCTGTATCCAAGAAAAAGAAAAACATCAAAAACAGAAGCAAAGTAAACAAATAAACAGACCAGCAAACAGAATGAAACTCAAATGAAGTTATATCCAGTTTCCCCTAGAACTGAAACCGTGAGGCCCTCTATAATGCATACAGTAAGCAGATGGAGAACTTATCCTGGTCTTCTGGGGGATGTGTCTGGAGGGTGCAGGTGGGTGGGGCTTGGTGTAATGGCTCCGTTCTCCACAAGGTGGTGCTGCTTAGCTTACTGGGGTGGATCAGTGTGGTGCACGTACGTGTGTGTGCGCGCGCGCGCGCACATGTGCTTGTGCAGGAGAGGTGGAAATGGCTTCACTCAGCAACCTAGTCTCTGGCACAGGAACTTTGTGCTCTCACTGACCCGGGATCAAGCACCCTTCCTTTGTCTGAGGCCTCCATCTATTCCCCACCTCTACCCTGTCTGTGTCCAAGCTGACCGCCTGCCAGGCAGCACCTCCCTCCAGAGTTTTATCTCAGATGGGGCTGTGTTTCAACACCCCTAACTTCAGAGACCCCCGTGGCTTGGACTCTTGCCAACTCTCTGGGGGAGGGTCTCACTGAGCAATGGCTGGGTACCAGCTTGCCCCAGAAAACATTCATGCGATTGCACAGAAGCAGAGGTTCAGAGATTATGGCAAATCACAACACACAGCTGGCGCCGGGATTCACCACACTCTGACATCTTTGTTCCAGTACCAGCAAATGTGACTGCTCTCTGGAGTCTCCTGGGATCTTTGTGGGGAGGCTGTATAGCCTCTACCACATGCCCTCCAATCAGGGGAACCGCTTCTCCCCATGTGGCACATGGCCCCTCAGACTCTGCTGCCTGTTCCTGAGGATTCGCCCTGCTTCCTCACCAGAGCACCACCAGGCACTGAGTTGTGGAAGTTCAGACTCTCCTCCACTGTTTATAGAATCCTGTGGTATTGAAACCCTCTCCTTTCTTCCCGTCAATGGTTTTGGGTAACAGATTTCTTGTTCAGTCCCCTGTGAGTGTTTTCACTCTTTCTCTCCAGCTACCTTTTGGGGAAGTGCTTTTCTTGCATGGTACCAATGCGATGGACTCCCCCTTTCTTTTTTTTTTTTTTTTCCCCCTCTGTCCTCTCTCTGAGAAAAGGACTTCCTACCCTCTGCGGCTTTTCTCTCCCCCGGTTCATCTCTCCACACAGCATACCTGCTGAGTTTTGTGGCTCAAGTTTTTCAGATTATTGTGTTATTCCTCAATTTCTTAGGTGTTCAAAATGGGTTGGTGCTGATGTAGCTGAGTTTCAGGGATGAGACAAGCTCAGGGTCCCCATACTACTCTGCCATCTTCTCAATAAGCCTTTCTCAGTGTTGGAAATGTATTCTTAATTCCATTTGTGAATTGTTTATTGCAGCAAACAGAAATACAATTCAGCTAGTTATGTAAATTTCATACACTGTAACCTTGCTAAACGTGCTCTGTATTTGTTTCCTTATAATTTTCTACATGTAGTATCCTATGATCTGAAAATAGTTTTACTTCTTCATTTCCAGTCTGCATGCCTTCTTTTTTCTTGCTGCCTTCTCTTGGTATACTGAGCAATACAATCTTACATGGAAATGGTGAGAGCCACCTGCCTTTCAAAATTAAAAAAAAAAAAAAAGAATTCTGAGATACTCTTGGGGCACCTGGGTGGCTCAGTCAGTTAAGTGTCCGACTTTGGCTCAGGTCATGATCTCATGACTTATGGGCTTGAGCCCTGTATCAAGCTCTGTGCTGACAGCTCAAAGCCTGGATTGGATTTGTGTCTCCTGCTTTGGATTCTGTGTCTCCCTCTCTCTGCCCCTCCCCTGCTCGTGTTCTCTCTCAAAAATAAATATTAAAAAACTTTTAAATAAAAAAAAGAATTCTGAGATACTCTTAACTCTGTGTGTTTCAGGTAAGGGATTGCAAATCTGTAGCAACTAACTTTTAAGGGTGTTAGGGTTAAATGAGAAACCACATAGAAGATGCTTAGTGTAATTCCTGACACAAATCAGTACCCTCATAAAATGTTGCTGTATAGAAAGAGAATCTTGGCTGACCACTGGCAGGCCAGCATTGGGAATCAGGACTTGACACTGGGGATGGGTGGTTGTCGGTGGCCTATAGCGGTAGGGGATGATCCACAGCAAGCGTCAGCACGGTTTTTGTCAGCCTCTTCAGGAATTTTTGGTGTTGTGAGAGCTCTGCCAAAGTACCTGAGGTTCAAAGTAGCCAAACCCAGCACTCCCATGGATATAGTGAAACAAGGTTTATAACGTGGAAGGAGTGGAGTTGTACTGAGGAATGACTGTTGTTGGGGCATGAGTAATACGAGGGGATTATTTGGGGCATATATTATATCAAAATTAAGAGAAAACCCTTCATTATTTCCCTGCACATTTCTATCTCCTTCCTTGACGGTTTATTCTAGAAGTTGTTCCACTGAGGGGCTGGAAATTTGTTAAGGTAGGAATAACAGGTGAGATGAGGAAGAGATAGCATGGGGAGGGAACAGGATCAGGAGGGAGTCTTAGTGGCACCTTCAGCCTTGTTGGGATGTAGCACTTCTCTCCTATAGAAGGTGACGGGTCCACGTGTAATGATTCAGTCCCACTGCCGATTTCCTCTAAGGAAAGCCAAGCATTGTGGCAGCCAGTGAAGGCCACGATCTCTTGTTGGTAATGCTGTCCTCACCAAACACTAACTTGGAGAATTGGAGATCCTCTGGTGGCATTAATTATTGCAAAGCTCCTACACCTGTCTTCATTCATTACTTTGACAAAAATCTAATAAACTGATCAACATCCTTCATAGTTAGTGTATGGTATGCCAATAAAGATGTTAGAGTCCAACCAAGAAACTTTGGGGGTTGTTGGATCTCACTAATCAAACAATTTAATTCCCAGTCTTTATTTAACACTATGGGTGCTTTAATGACCAAGGTTCTGTGAGCTTTTAATCATGATCGTTATCACAATACTAAGATTGGCATTATACAGAAAAGGCCCCTATAGGCTGGCAGTGCTTCTTTAAAACACATTCAGTCATCAGAAAGTCACACAAAGGAGCTTCTTTATGTAAAAACCACAAGGCACACAAGGCAAACAGGTGATGGTGTCAAAAGGCATCGTGTTGTGTCCTTTCCTTCTCGTCAGGGTTTGCTCATTTGAATGTCCAAAGACAACGTTGCGAGCCGGTGGCGGTAGCCATGTGCTGACTGATGGCTCCATCACTGAAGCAACAGGTAGTTTTCAGAGGCACAGACCTGGTGCTGAGTGATGGAATCTAGAGAAAGAGAAAAGCAGTTTAGCATTTATAATGGCCAACCACACGGTAAAATAAGAATCTTATATATACACGCAAAGTCGTATTTTAAAGTCTTAGGCGGCTTAGAGCCGTGTTGTCTATGTGTCCACGTGCCCATATAGCACAAGTGACTATTTAAAATAAAGGGGCGCCTGGGTGGCTCAGTCGTCTAAGGCTCCAACCCTTGGTTTCGGCTCATGTCATGATCTCACGGTTCGTGAGTTCAAGCCCCACGTCGGGATCTGTGCTGATGGTGCAGATCTTGTTTGGGATTCTCTCTCTCTTTGTTCCTCCCATACACACTCTGTCTCAAAATAAATAAACTTTAAAATAAAATGAAAATTGAATTAAAAAAATTCAGTTCATCAGTCATACTAGCCACATTTTAAGTCCTCGATGGGCACATATCCTAGATACAGCATATATAGGGTGTTCCCATCATGGCAGAACGTTCTATTAGCCAGGTGGCAAGTTTGCCAGTCCATGGCGGGAGAGACCAGGATTGTAATCTCCATTAGCTACAGAAAATACTCTCCGGCACAAGGCAATTTATATATAAATATATTAGTTTTAGTTATGGTACTAACTACACATTCTAGGGTGTGTATCTACCAATCCACAGCCTGTCTACCTCGCTAGTATACAAAGTTAGTACGCACAGTTTCTAAAACGCAGGTCTTCATATTTAAGTTGAAGAAGCTGGACTAGTCCTGTCATTTTGAAAGCCTATTATTTTATGAAAATCACAAGAAGTCACCTGGTCCAGGATAAGCTATAGATGCAGAAGAACAGGCCAGCAGGAGACTATACTGCTCTAGGCCCTACTTCTATGAGGACGATAGAGGAATCCAATGGGTTGGCAGCACTGGTTGAATTACAAATTAAATTACAGTTAATGTAGTTTTTAGAATTTATTTTTATTTCTTGAGCAAGAGAGTGGGGGAGGGACAGAGAGAGAGAGTGAGGGAATCCCAAGCAGACTCCATACTCAGTGAGTAGCCTGACATGACCCTGGGATCATGACTTGAGCCAAAGTCGGATGCCTAACCGACTGAGCCACCCGGGTGCCCCTACAGTTCACTTATTGATTACAACTACTATCCACAGGGAGAGAGAATTGATACTGAAGGACCTTAAGACATCACGATGATGAACGATAGCAGACGGAAAGTCAAAACATAGGTTTGTTCTATGAATAGGGGGAAAAGATGGAAGAAAAAAGGGGCGCATCTTAGCTGGAGCTCTAGATCGTGTCCCGGAAGTTAGTCGTCATTTGCCCAGTGCAAACGCACTTCCATACAAGAGGTATGAACTGGTCAGCTTTCAGAGGGGAGGAACACTACCATTTGTCACATGTATAATATACATTATATATAATTAAAATTAATATATCCAGCAGAATAATAACAATTCTTATTAGTAGTAAGTAAAACCACTTCTCTCCACAACCCAGTGAAGCAGTATTTTAATATCAGACCTTTATTCATGGATGTGTTGTACATATTTTCTCTGTTATTCGCCTTTTGACTTTCCTGATGCAAAAAAGTGTTTTATTTTGTTTTTGCATTCAGAGCATGTAAATCTTTTACTGCAGTTGGACTTTGAACCATAGGTAGAAAGCCTTTCTTTGTACCTAGTTTTAAAGCGTATCAGTCATATTTTTTTCCAGGTTGTAAAACCCTGTAGGTTCACTTTTTACACTTAGATTTCTGACAGGATGTCATTTTCCAAAGCCAGAAAACATTACAAAAAGGGTGGCGATTTTTAAAATTAATCTAAAATAGAATTTAATGAAAAAAATGCCAAATATTTCTTTTAAAAAAGTGGCATACTTATTCTGACATTTATACCAAAGAAAAAATACATAGACAATTTTGAAAAAAATGAATGAGAGACAATTTGACATGCTAGATACCGAAACACATTATAAAATTACAATAGTAAAATAGTATGTAATTAGCACACAACAGATAAATAGACCAATGGGAAAGTCTGGAAACATGTCCGCGCACATATAGGAATTTAACAGGTGAGTCACAGGGCATTCCAAATCAGTGCAGAAGGGACAAGGTACTACATAGATGGTATGATCCCTTCACATCACACAATAAATAGGTTACAGATGAATTAACACTGTAAACATTTTAAAAAAATGATGGAAGCATTAACAGAGATAAGAGACAGGTTCTGGAGCTCAGGGGGTAGAGATGACCTTCCAAAGTGAAACCCAAATTCAGGTGCCTCAGGAAATAAGGCATTTGAATCCATGAAGAATAATTATTAAATATTAAAACCTTTGTGACCCACAACAATCAATAAACAAAATTAAAAATGAGACAGATTGAGAGAATTTTACACTTAGACCACAGGGCGAGGGTCCATGTTATACACATATTCTGTAGAACAGCATGAAAAGGAAAAATAGCCAGTGATAAGGATAGGCGACCCATGAAATACAGCTCCCTCTCTAATTATTCATACTCATTAGTAATTTAGTAATCAGGGGACGACAAATTGAGTAATGACACCTATTTGTTTAATTCATCAGATCACCAAATATCAAAAATATGGGTAATGTCCAGTACTGGTGAAGATGTGGAGGAAATGGAGACGTCCATATGCTGTAAAAGTATAAAGTGGCACAGCCGTGGGTACCCAAACTTACAAGTACACGTAAGCTGGGGCACAGTGATGTCACTGCTATGAATCTGCTCTATACAAACATGCATGCCTGGGATTCGGCGGGGATAATTACAGCTCAAAATAATCTCTTAAAACTGAATTCAAACCGTTCCAGTTAGAACACACACATAAAGTGTATAATGGCAGAAACGGTGGAAGTCACCCCAAACGTCCAATAATAAGGAGTGCATGGCTTAATTGCACGTCCTCCAATGGTTAGAAAGAACGAAGTAGCTGTATGTGTGTAAAATGGAAGGCTCTCCTAGACAGAGTCAAATAAAAACTCAAGGAACAATATGTAACCCTCCATTTATAGAAGAACCCTCAAGCAATACACAGGTTTATACATACTTATTTCTATTTAAATATGTCTAAAAAAATCTAAAAAGCACTCTTCCAGCTTCACTGTAGTATAAGGAAGGGTTGTAAGATCTGGGGACTCTATGTCTGTCTCTATTCCAGTTCTTTGACCGTGAAATCTGGTGTCACCCCACATATCCATGCATGCATGCATGCATCCATTCATTCATTCATTCATTGTGGTGGAGAAAAAGGTTGACTAGAGAAGTTTTAAATTTAGATCAAATAGAACCCTAAGTGTAACCTCACAACAAAGTCTGTGGCTGGCCCCTCACGCTTGGTGTGGTAGGCTCAATTAACCCATGGACTTTCGAGAAATGGTACTTGAGGTACATGTAGTGTTGAGCTTATGCGTATGGTAAGCAAAGCAGGGATTCAGAACGGAAAAGCATTTGACTGCTGAGTGATGGCTGGCAGCCAGGACATCCTTGTCCAGGGAGCCCCTCATGTCTCCAAGTTTCCAAATGGAAACACACACATGAAAAATGACTTCTACCCAAGTTCGTTTGTCATCTAAAGATAGTCACATCCCCTAATTCCAATGTCACATCATACAAATAGCCCTCAAACACCCCGTATAATGTAACCAATGGTACAGATGTTAGAGTAATGCCAGTCTGCCCAGCGGAAAGAGACAGATGGTACATGAGCACCTCCCATTAAATTTGCACTGGAAAAAAAAAAAAAGATGTTGTGTTTGTATTTTAACAAGGTTTTTTAGCAGGTCTTGGCACAGGTTTATGCACGAGTTAAAGTTTACTGGCCTTTCTTCTGTGTGGTCTGATGATTAGGATAGTGAAGGAACATGCTGCTAGCTATTTTTTATAGTGTGGTGGTGGGCAAGCCACTTTCTTGAACTAAAACTCTAATTGCCAACAGCCAAATGTGGTTAATGGTACTGTGCGCAGAGAGTGCTAGAACCCTCAGAATGCTGTTGGGAGCTTTATCTTAGCTTATCACAATCAGCTGACTATTCTAGGGCTGAAGCATGAGTGGCCATGTGGCCAGACATTCACTCAATCAAGGAATCAGCTCTCCTGTTTAATAGAATGAGGGTCACTCAGCTTCCGGGAACACTCAGGACAGGGTTTTGACACTGCAGGTGCTCTTAGCAGTAGGGATGAGCAGGTTACAAATGACCCTAAAATCCTTTCTCCTAATGAGCCCACAGCTGCCCACTGTGTAATTTTCATCTGTTGATCTCACTTCTCTCTGGAACCACAATGAACAAGACTTCCTCCCCTCTCCTCTTTTGTATGCTGAATAAACCACTATTTCTTCAGTACTTCCTCACGGATCCCGATCTCTCGAAACCTCAGCATTCTCTCAGACGCTCAAATTCAAGTCTAGAAGTCATCTTTGACTCCTCTTTCCTAATATATCACGTGCAATCTATCAGCAAGGCCAATTGGCTCTAGAATTTTTATTTAAAACCTAGCAGCTTCTCACCACCTTCAGTGATATCATCCTAAATGTAACCACCACCATTTATCACCCAAACCACTGCAAGAGCCTGTAACTGCTCTCTCTGCTTCTATTTAAAGATATGTATTCCCCTACTTAAAATCCTATGGTAACTTCCATTTATTCTTAGAACAAAAAAACTAAACTTCTCACCATGGTCTATGAGGGCCTTGAGTGGTCCAGCCTCTGGCTACTTCTCCAGCATCATTTCCAACAGACACTCCATACTTAATGCCTCTCCTTATCTACCTTGATCCTAGCTGTTCCCTTGGCCTGAAAGGCCAGTGCTTTAGATCTACACGGGCCCACCCTTCTCTTCATCGTTGGGGTCTTACCTCAAATACAGCCCTTCCGCCAGGGGCCAACCTCACTTTCACTATAAATACTCATACCCTGTTTTCTTCATAGCATTGATCACCAACAGGATTAAAAAAAAAAAAATTATCTTCATTAGAATATAGGTCCCAGGGTGCCTGGGTGGCTCAGTTGGTTAAGCATCCAACTCTTCATTTCGGCTCCGGTCATGATCTCATGGTTGTGAGATCAAGCCCCACATCGGGCTCTGTGCTGACAGTAGAGCCTGTTTGGGATTCTCTCTCTCCCTCTCTCCCTCTCTCCCTCTCTGCCCCTCACCCACACATGGTCTCGTTCTTTCTCTCAAAATAAATAAATAAATATAAAAAAAAATAGAATATAAGTCCCATAGGGGCAAGTATTGTATCTGCCTAGAATATGTTTAGTGCATGATCGGTGCTCAACAAATATAAACTGAGTGAATGACTTGACATATGGTATATTGGAAGGAAATAGCCTGGTCTAAAAGAATGGAGCAGTTCTCAACATTTTTTTCTGTTCTGATATTAGGCTGCAGATGTTCACATATGGGATACTCTCTTTCCCAGAGTATACCAAGGATGTGGGCTGGGTCATAGACAAGATAGTCTAATAGTTTATTCCTAGTATAACAACTTTTGCTTCCCACCCAAGAAATGTGAGTAAAATGACATTACAGGGCTAGCCTTGAATTCGCTAGTTTTTGTATTCTGTTTTATATTTATTTACTACTGGGCATAGGAATGCTAATGATTTTACTAAGTGGACCTTATAAAGACCAAGGTTGCTGAATCAGTTATAATTGTTTCTTGATTCTCCCAGATTTTTCTATGTAAACAAATGTATCATATGCAAAGAAGAGGACTTGTCTCTTCCTTCACAATTCTTATATTTTCTTTGTATTTCCTTTGTGTGTCTCATCTTATCCCTTTGATTGGGAACTCTATATCTTTGTTGAAATGAAAGAGTAAGAGCAGACATATGTATCACAACAGTCTTCCTTTTTATGGATGAATAATATTCTATTGTATATATAGACCACATTTTGTTTATCCATTCATCCACTGATGGACACTTGGGTAAGACACATTATGGCTATTGTGAACAATATGGGTATATAGCCAGAAATGAAATTGCTAGATCGCATGATAATTTCATTTAATTTTTTAAGGACTGACCATACTGTCTCTCACAGTGGCTGCACCATTTTACATTCCCACCAACAGTGCACAAGGTTCCAATATCTCCACGCTGTCAACAATCCTTGCTGTTTTGTTTTGTTTTGTTTTGTTTTGTTTTGATGGTAGTCATTGTAGTGGGT
Organism: Panthera tigris; assembly: GCF_018350195.1. NCBI lineage: Eukaryota > Metazoa > Chordata > Mammalia > Carnivora > Felidae > Panthera > Panthera tigris. The sequence continues at coordinate 6,496,141 of NC_056663.1, read as the reverse complement.
ATCCAGTAGCCCCTCATTGTGATTTTGATCTGCATTTCCTAATCTGATTAGTGATGATGAACATCTTTTCATGTGCTTCTTGGCCATTTGTATATCTTCTTTGGAGCAGTGTCTAGTCAAGTAAGTACTTGGACCATTTTTTCAATTCGTTTTTTATTGTTGTTGAACTGTAGAATTTCTTCATATTTTTTTAGATATTCATCTCTATTTTTGAAAACATTTTCTCCCATTTCATAGGTTGTATTTTTGTGTGGTTGACTGTGTCCCTTGATGCATGGAAGTATTTTTTTAAACCTATTTTTACATTTGTTGCCTACCTTGTAGCTTTTTAAAGCAGTGTGCACCTTTCTTCCTGCACATGTTCCAAGTCACTGAGACTAGTGAGCAAGTCAGTCTTTTAGGGATCTCCCAAGCAGACTGGAACAAATAGGGTCTACATTTGAGGAAAGGAAACCAAGACTGTGGGGCATGAGTAAGGAGCCATAAAACCTCCCTAATGCCATGAACATGGCTTTGCTTGTTTGGGCTTTCACCCGGTTGCTGTAAACGTTTCATTGTTTTCCAGTGCTCCTACAGAATTTGTTCAGACAAAGTCGGTTCTGTTTTGGGTGCTTTGTTTTATTTTGTATTGGTGTTTTTGTGGGGAAGATGGGAGCTTGGATCTTCTTGGTCTGCCATTTTGCTGACATCACTCTGTGCAGGTGTCTTTTTTGATGGGTGGTGAGAAGCACACTTTTGATTATTCACTTCTCTAATTTTTAAAAAATGTTTACTTACTCTGAGAAGGTGTGCACACAAGCAGGAGCCCAGCGTGGGGCTTGATCTCATGAACTGTGAAATCATGACCTGAGATGAAATCAAGAGTTGGACGTTCAACCAACTGAACCACACCCAGGTGCCCCTTATTCAGTTTTTTAAATGGTTGAAATTATTCAGATTTTCTGCTTCTTGAGTCAATTCTGGTAATATTTTCTAGAAATTATCCATCTTCCCTATTTTCAAATTTGTTGATATAAATTTATTCAGCAAGCTCTCATGATTTTGAAATATCCTTACAGTATCTGTAGTAGCAGCCGCCCCAGTTTCATTTGTAGAATTGTTCGCTGGACCCTTTTCTCTTCCTTTCTTTCACAACACTGCTAGGATTTTGACTTTTGACTTTCTTCCCGCAAAGAATTCTTTTTTATCTCTTAAAAAACTTACTTTTTTTCTTTGGTTTTATTAATATCTGATATGTTTTTATTATTCATTTCCTCCTACATTCTTGTTGCTATATATTCATTCATCCCCAAGCATCAAAATTTAATAAAAATTGAATAAAAAAATGAGATGATTTAATCCAAGTATTTTTTTCTCTTCCTGAAAAATGGGGAACAGCTTCTTGTTATTTTACTTGGAGGTTGGACCCTTCAGTCACAATCAGTTTCTGTAGCACACAGTTTGAGAATCCCTACTGTTAGTGGTTGCACAAATGAAGAGAGGCTCTGCTTACCAAGAGCACAATTAAGATCTTTTCACAAAGGAAGCCTCTGAACTGAGAAGAGGGTGACTAGGAACGCTGGATCTTTAATTCACCGTGTGGTTCTGGTGGAGAAACTCAGATCTCTCTGTTTCCTCATGGAGAAAAGAAACAGATTTCTACCATGATCTCAGAACTCATTTCCAGCCGTGTAAACAACAGAAATGTATTATCTCACAGCTCTGGAGGCCAGAAGTCCAGGATCAAGGTACCAGCAGGTCTGGTTTCTCCTGAGGCCTCTCTCCTTGACTTGTGGAATAGCTCTTTTCTCTGTCCTCGCATGGCTTTCCCTCTGTGTATGTGCATCCCCGTGGTCTCTCTTCTTCCAAGGATACCAGTCCTGCTGGGTCAGGGCTCCACCCTTAGGATATTATTTAACCTTAAATACCTCTTTAGAGGCCCCATATCCAAACACAGTTCCATTCTAAGGTCCTGGGGTTAGGACTTCAACATTTTGGGGGACACCATTCAGTCCATAAAAAAAGGTCTACCACTTTAGGTTCTATGATGCTCAATATTAATTGGTTAACATGCAACAATGAAGGAACAGAAGTTCCAAGTTCCACGTGCTCCAGTGTTAATTTACTAGGCCAATATGCAAAGACAGCCAGAACTACTGGCAACATCCCATTAGGGGGCTGAGCTTTGAAGTTTCTTTTATGGCTTTATCCTCCTGGCCCAGACGCAGGAGTTAACATGGCAGCACTTGCAGAGGGCTCTGCGAATTTGTACATAAGACAGTCTTGTGAACCTGTCGAAACCAAAATGCTTAGTGCTGGCTTGTAAGTGGCTGTCTGGATTCCCCACACTGATGACTGCATTTCTGGTGATGGATATAAAATGTTGCTGTGGTTACACTATTTCCTGTTCCCAGCTGAATATGTAGTTGATTGTCATGTTCTACTTTGTTTTTTTTTTTTCCTAAGTGAGGCTTAAAAACTGTGCCTTGGCTAGTAAGGTGCAGAGAAGGGTCTTTTATTTTCCAGTTTGTCTGCCTGTCTTTAAAATGCTTTTTCACTTTTCTATCACTATTGATGCTCACATCCAGTGACTGGAGGTCAGCTGGCATAAATTTCACAAAGGGGAGCCAAGTGAGACAGGTTAGGAAATTTCAAAGATAACCATCTAGGACCACTAGTTGACCAATGAATGCAATTAAAGGGAAATACACTTTCTGAGCACACTCTTCCCATATCTTTCCAAGGCTAACACGTACTCTTTCAGCAGCTTGCAATTAATTTTAAAAAAGTCATTATATATATTATATATATATTATATATACATATATATATATAATATATACATACACACACACTTTTTTTAAAAAAAGCTATATATTTCTTAAAAGCTTATACACACAAGATGTTGAAATTATAAAATTCCACAAATCAGTTTCAGTTTTAGTTCTCATTTATTTCTAGCCTGGTAGATGTCATCCATTTGAGAACAACTCAAAACAAAAATAATGTGTCTTATTGTCTGAGAGTGTGTCTTAAAAGTGTACTGCCACTTTCTGCATGGTTGCTGAACTCCTGGGGGTGGAAGCCAAGGTATGAGCATGGTATCAGGTCGTGTTCTGAGGAGGGGGCAGGCTGGGGACAGACCGGCCCCCGGGTCTTTCCTTTCTCTTCTTCTTTCCATCCTCAGCAAATGGCTTCACCTCCATCTGACTGGTTCCTTATCTATGCAGTAAAAATGTGGACTACCAGGGACCTGAAGACTCCTGATATTATCTGTTTAACCATGCACCCTAAGGGCTGAGCCTCCCGAGTGGCCTCCGTTTAACAAAATGCCATGTTTAAGAGCATGCATTTTCCTGGGCCTAGTTCTGTGGTCAGCCATCTGGGGAAACAATGATCTATGCTAGCCTGCAAAGGCCCACATGCTATCAGAGATCTTTTTCCTGAAAACAATGACATGCGGAGGCATTCAAATCAAATGCTTTTTATAAGTTATAAGGAAATCATGCTGAGGCTAATTTTTTTCCCCCTTCGGCACCGCTGTTGAGCATAGTACACTATGTTCCCACAATAGCATAAAATGTATGTCTTATCACTTGAACATAGCCCAGACAATAAAAGGGCGCCCGAGACTGGAAATATGTCTTCTGAGAAAGGCCAAACCAGCCTTAAGTGATAACACCAACTGGGGCTGAAGAAAGTGAAAAGAAATGATTACAGCACAAAAATTCGCAGACTAGTGATGAATGTACTGGGGTCTCAGGACTCCCAACCCCTGCCGAAGGCCTCACTTAAGACGCCAGCCAAGTTACTTGGGACTTTCGCGTCTTAGTTTCTTGACTTGTAAAATGGGAATTCTACTCTATGGGTGTGCTGGGGGAAAGAAAATTACTGGAAAATGCTTCCATTCCAACGTCAGGTAAAGGTAACATTTTGTTTCCTCGTGCCGGGAATTTGGTTTTTGTTTTCCTGTTTATTTTCATACATATTCAAGTGCCCACAAGTATTTTCTCTCTCAAAAATCCCCATTTCTCCTCCTGGTGGAATGATTCATCGAGAATCTTGGCCTAAGTATACTGCTGTTTCAGGGAAAATGGACTCTGGGGAATGAATTGGGAACATAATCATGGCCGTTCAAACAGCCTCGTTATAAGGCAACTCAGCGTGTGTGAGACTCTCCACGGAGCAAATGAGTAAGACATGGGGAGCCCTGTTGGGAGATCTCATAAGTTCACACCGTTCTATGCCAGCAGCCAGGAGGGTAAGCTGGCTGAATGCTCCGTGGTCACCGCTGAGCGGCCGCCTCCAAAGAACAAGCTAGACGTCAGGAGAAAGTCTTATACTGGAATAATCATTTGACACTTTTGTTTGTTTTTAAATAGAAATGTTGGATCAGACAGTGAAGGGATAAGGAGGCTTATCTGCAGGAATCTAGTCCTAGGATGTTGGAGGTCTTAGGCAAAGAGACTTTTTTTTGGTGATGTCCATCTTTCCTTCTATCAAAGAAACAACAAAACAAACCAAACTTCTCGGGGGTTTCTAGTGGCTTAAAAAAAGATAATAATGATGATCTGTCCATCCCTTGTGATTTTATTGTGGCTGCATAAACAAAGATGCCACAAAATATAGGAATAAACATAAAGGTCCTAAAAGACAAAACCTTAGGATCTTTATTTTGGAAAGCAAACTGTAAATCTGAAAGTGGACGCAACAAGCTACTTTTTTTTTTTTTTTTTTTTTTTTTTTTAAGAATTTTTTTCAGACTTTAAGAACTACCCAATTCAAACTACTCTTTGGCCTCAGGGACTCCACCTTACATGGCAGCGGATCTTGTAGTTGGAACAAATTTAGAGTATTGGTTTTCATCATGTCTCACAAAATAACTTTCAGCTCGGTGCCTTAACATGGGTTTAATTTTAATTTAAAAGGGATTTTAATTGCACAATGTTTTGAGAATAACGTTGCTGTGTCAGTGGATACTGTCACCCAATGACACGGGACAATGCCCAGCATGCATGAGGATAGCCTGCAACTCTCTTGTGCGGTCTCCTTTGCCCATCGAGGGAAGTAAGCAGGGCAGAGGTTATTAGTCTAACAGATGAAGTAAATTAGGTCCGGAGAGCAAAGGTGATTTGCCTCCGGTCAGAGCACAAGCCGGTGGCAGGACCCCGACGTGAAAGGGAATGCACTACTCGGGACCATGTTGCTTGTGGGTCTGTGCACGCGTGTAGAGATGTGCAAATGAAATCTCCTTTATGTGCACAAAGCTGGAGCTACTGTAACTCAACTCAAAAAAGAGAAGAACATAAACTCATAAATATTTGAAAAATACACATTCTAATACCCACCTCACCACAGAGGACCGGGTGCAGACCGGGGCAGTGGCCAGAGTCAGGGGGACTCACCTCACGGGTGAGGATTTCACCACTCTGCCGAGAGCCAAGGATTCCAGAACGCACAATACCCGGAAGTTGCCAAGGGCACACGCAGATGGTGTAATCAATGACAAATCAGAAACAGGACATGAATTATGGGAGAGGAAAGAGGCTTGGGCCCCAGCTCCAGCTCTGAATCTCGGAGAATTCCACAGGGCCTTGTGAAGGTTAAGCGCTGGGGTCAAGCAGGTAGACCTCTGCCTACTAAAAAGCCACGCGCAGAGGGGCAGAGGGGCCAAACAACCGGAGGAACTAGCAGGCGGCTGGACCGTGCACGAGGCAACAGGAAGGGGCGACAGAGCTCCCCAGCCTGGAAATACTAATCATACAGACACAGACGGCTGGCCCTGTATACACGGTACACAGCCGACACTGAAAAGATTAGTTGTTGATATGGACTGTTCATAGCCATCATGTGCACAGTTCCGTTAGCTGAACGAGACAGCTGTCTAAAAAGCAAAATTCTGGTTTCCAGTTGGTGTCATTTTGACACACGCACTTTTCTAAAAACAGCAAAACAAGAACCTCTGTTTCAGAACATAGGATGTTTTGAAGGTTATATTCTTGGCATTTAGAAAAGAGTCAACAGCCTCTTGGCTCTTGGACTGTAGCTAAAATCATAGATTTTTTTTTTCTGAAATAAGTTGCCAGGCAAAAGATAAATTACTCTGCATCAGATAGTAAAAAAAAAAAAAAAAAAAAAAAAAAAAATTACTCTTGATTGCCATACTTTCAAAATATATCAAAGGATGTCCATCAATCATTTAAAAGATATTCATAAATATCCGTAGTGATCTATGAATAAAACGTGGACACAGTATCTACTTATCTGTTAAAGGATGCTCCCTGGGAGGGGTGAGGAAAGCCAGGAGTTGGGAATTTAGAGATGAGGGGGGCAAACAGGAGGAAGCAGGAGGAAGACAGGGGACAGAATGCACTTCTCAGGTCTCAAGAAGCCAGGTGAAGATCCCGCCTCAAGGTGCTGACACTGAATTGGACCAGTGAGGGCTGAAGAAGGAAAGGTTTCAGGAGAAACCAACTCTGACTTCCGGCCCCCTGGCTGCGAGAGACGAAATCCCTGTTGTTCTAGTGTCCCCCTCTGTGGGACCTGCTCTGAGAGCCCCAGCAAGCCTGTACGTTCATCAAACCCAGAGCAAGAAGGTTTATCCCCAGAGCGGGGCCCCGAGCACCCCAGCACCTCCAGCTCCATCAGCTCACGAGCGCTGCCCGCCCCAGCCTCCCCTGCGCCGACCCCTTGCTGCCGGTGGAGCCCGCCTCCCGCTCCTGCTTGGCCTACTTCTCCTGGACACCGCCCCCGCCCCCCCCAGAGCCAGGGTACCAGACACAGCCCGCCCGTCACCACACCGTCAGCCTCCTGGAAAGAGAGCTTCTCTGCACCTCTTCCCCTTCCGAATGGAGTCACGTGTCCAACACTGTGAATGCTGCACAGCCAGACGTGCACATTGGCTTCCTGTCTTAGGTTTTGAAATAAAAACTGTAGCTCCTTTTGCACCGCTCTTTGAGCGGGTGAACAAACGAGTGTCAGGAGAAGCTGGTGATGCTCTGGGGGGGGGGGGGGGGGGGGGGGGGGGGGGGGAGCGGGTCCTGGCAGCCGGGTGCTGGCCCACCGCTCTGGGAGCAGAGCAAGACCAGGGCCCGGGGAGCAGCCATCTGAGCTGAGGGTGGACAGACCTTAAGGTCTGGGGTAGCTGTGGGCAGGCTGGGCCTTTTTCTCACTTGCTAGTGAGGTGAGTCAGGTGACTGTCTGTCCTGGTGAAGTCTGCTTTGGCCGACAGTAAAAAGGAGAGTGTCTGGGTTGGCTTGAGACCGACAGTCATTAGCGGATTCTGTGAAAGGCAGATGCTTGGATGCTGAGACGTCCATCCAAAAGCCCCGCGGCTACAGGGAAGGGGGGCGTGGGCATCGGGCTTCCCCCAGAAAAGCCCATTTGTGTGCCTGGGACCACAGACCCCAACAGCTACTGCGCTCAGAAGCACCCGCCCCGCCATGCCCGTGAGCCGATCCCTACCTAAGATCCATGTTTCTGACAGATACTTGACGGTCGCCCTCCTCCTTCCTTGGGAGGGTCCGATGAAGATGCCGGCCTGGCGTGGGATTCTCGTGATCTGACCCCCACAGAGGAGGACCAGTTCCCATAGCTTGGTTCTGGGGGGGTTGCTGGCCGGAGTGATGAACATCACAGGCTGGTCGGCAAACAGGGTTCCCTGGTACTGTCCCGCAGATAAGTAGCGCTCCAGGCGGCAGAGCTGTTGGGCAGAGACAGGGAAGATTACCAAGGCACTGAATCATGTCACCGTGTAAGGCAGCTCAGCTGCAAAGTTCCCTTCCTTTTTCGGGAGAAGAAAAGACTGAATGTAAAGGTGCGCATTCTCAGCTGAATTCTGAATTCCGAGGATCCAGGGGAGGTAATGACATTTAATGATAGTGACAGATAACGAGCAGATAAAATTGACATTTGCTGAAGCAGCTTGCAAGCAAAACTGTAAACAAATTTATAGCCCTCCTCCCCCCCACCCAAAAAAAAATTTTTAGGTTTTGAATTACTACAAATTGTAAACCAGAAGCTTGAAAAGGAATCAACTGTTGAGTGCGGAGAACAGCACCTGCATCCTGTAAATGCTATTCACGTTCTCTGGGAGGGTGTGGAAGGGAAAGCAGGAGCCTCTAGAAGGCCAGCCCGGCTGCCCTGGACCAGCACCGGCCAGCGCAAGGTGCCTCGGGGCTCCTGCAGCACGTGACTCTCACCAGGACCTCCTGGGCGCCCTGCACCCGGCCCTGCAGTGCCGGCAAAGGGGGAAGGAGGCAACACGGAGTGGAGGTCCCAGACAGAGCTAATCCCCAACACATGAAGCTGCGGGGGGTGGGGTGGGAAGCATCTAGAGGCTTATTTCACTGAGTCATTGTGGAAATGGTGATGAGCAGTATCGGAGACAGTGGGAAACATTTTCAGAAACAGGGATGTTAAATTGTTCTCCTTTTGGTCCTGATAAAGTTGTGGTCGGCTGGCTGACCCAAGGGACAGTGGAAGGCCTGCTTACTCTAAACAGACATTTCACTAACTACAGATTAATAAAGACTTCTTTTTAAGTGTAGCTACCCTGTGGGAGATGTTGAGGGTGAACTGTCATCCACATTTTGAGTATTTTAATCAGTCGATTTCCCTGAGGACAGAACTGAACATTTCAGATACATGGGCTCAGCGAAATTAAGGATTTGGAGCACAGATATGTGGGAACAGGGATAGAGGAGAGCATCTCAGGGGGACGTAACCTGCGTGGGGCAGTGTGGAGGGAAATGCCTGCCAGTCAGTGGCTGGAGCCTGGCCCCTGAGCAGGGAGAGGGGCCGGCTCTGGAGGTGGGAGGGCAGCAGAGGACCCCTTCCTCAGTTTTCATCACTGACCTTCTTCCACTAGGTTTTCATACTAAGAAAAGAAATTTCTTGATGAAAAACGTTGCCCCAACAGTAACACAATCCGCCCAGTACACTTAAATATGGCTGTGGAATCAATTCTCTCTACTCATCACCAGTTTTGAATTATGCAATGTAAGACCTGACATATAACTCCTTTCATCTGATTGGGTAAGTGGTGCAGCATCCACACAATGTGTGATGACTTTGTTTAATGCTTTTAGTAATTTCCAACTTCCCTGTGAGATAGGGGGTAGAAAGGGTTTCATTTAATTTTGGAGAAGAAGACATTTAGGTGGAAGCTTGTCAAGCTTTGGCTAAATGGTGAGTCAAGCTGCAAGAAACAAGCCACAATCCCCAAACTTGGTGAGTCACTGGACCGTGTTGCATTGTAACTGCAGATCAAGAAATAATCTTACTAAGGCTTGACATAATCATGCATTAAAAAAACTAATTATAAAAGTAGTTGGTAATTGAAATGATAAAGAAGGGTATAAAGTAGAACGAATTCTCCACACTGCTGTCTGTTAATCAAATTCATCCTTCTCCTGTCCTCCTCAGTGGTTGGGCATGATCTCTTTGGGGGGTGCTAATCTGTGCAGGGCCATGTGTTCAAGACAGGCGCCCCTCCCAGACCAAGGTAGGACTCAGGATTGGTCCAGGCAAATCATGGTGATCTCATCTCCCTTTCAAAGGATTGGGTCTAGCATGGACTAGACTTGATCATGGCCAATGGGATCTGAGAAGAAGTCTGCTGAGGGCAGTCTTTCTTCACTGATATAAACCAATGCATAAGCAAAAATACCTCTCTTATTGGCTGGACTCTGTCATAGTGATAATAGGATATCTGGAATTATTGAAGCCACCTGAGGCCATAAAACATGCTGAAAATAACTAAGTGGGAAGGCCTGGATCCTGGATCATGTTTCTAAGTCACTGGATTGACCAAACCCGGAATTATCCTTTTTCCCTCCCTCACACTCCTCTTTTGTTAATCTGTGTTTCCAGAAGCACAAAGCATCCAGATGCTGGTCCTCAGGCCCCTGCCACCTACCAGAGGTAACCCCTGTTAAGTGTTTGCTATGTGTTTTTCTAACCTTTGTACAATGTTCACGCACAAAAACATTCAGGAGATGATTTTTCTTTTTTCTTCTTTTTTTTTTAAATGTTTATTTTTGAGAGAGAGAGAGAGAGAGTGAGAGAGAGGGAGACACAGAATCCGAAGAAGGGTCCAGGCTCCGAGCTGTCAGCACAGAGCCCGATGCAGGGCTCGAACCACAAACGGTGAGAACGTGACCCGAGCAGAAGTCGGACGCCTAACCAACTGAGCCACCCAGGTGCCCCAGGAGATGATTTTTCTTAACAACAACAACAAAGCAAGATCAAGTCTCTATCTCGGTATATGGATAAGCAGTAAATCAAACCCATACTGAACCCAGTAGAAACGGACATGTGTAAACCTTTCGCATGGTTAAATGTGACTTGAGTACCTGATTGCTTTGGTTCTTCATTCCCCTCCCACATTTGTTGAGTGCTTACTCCCTACCAGGCACGTGCAAGATGCTGGGGGAGCAGAGAGGATTAAGACATAGTCCCTGACCTCAGTGTAAAGCACGTAATACAAAAGTCAACATATGAAAATACTTCCTTTTATTTATTTATTCAGCTTGAAATTAAAGGAGGCAAAGAATTACAAAGATCTTATTCTTTCCTCAAAATAATTGAGGCTACGTGCATGCTGACTTTCTAATCCTAAGTAAAATAATTTCTGGGAAAGCTTAATCAAGATTTAGGATACTTAAAATTAAAAATTAATTTGGGAATTTACCCTAGGAATACACTCCTCGATGTATATAAGGACATGCATGGACAGGAGTTCATTGCCATAGAAACGGTGATTGGCAAGTTTTATTTATATTATAAATATGATAGGACACGGGACTCTCCTTGTTATGGAGCTTTCAGCTACACTCATTCTCGAAGCGGAAGGTCTCCAGAATGCGATCCTTCCCCAGTAGCCCCCGAGGACAGACTGCCCTGGCTATTGTCTCCTCAAGTCTGTAGACACAAGTTCCTGGGTAGCCTTATCCTGGAGACCACACTCTGACTCTGAGGGCACGACGGTAAAACTGGTTTACTGCTGTATGTGCTGTTGCCTTAAGAATTCTGACCAGGGCTAGTCAACTTGACTCTCTGGCCCAAAGCACAGTTTTGTCCCCACGGGTACATTCTTGAAAACCAGCTGAGAATTAAAAGGTTACTAGCAGCACAGAAAGCGAAGAGGGCAGCGGAGCATGCCGTAGGTGCCCGAGGATGCCCTCCGACCGCGCCACCTTACCCCAAAAGGCTTTCTCTTAGTTCACGGTTGAGGAGAAAAGCCTCAAACGCACAAATTTCAAAGTTAACGTGCTGTGCATTATCCTTACCTTCTCAAGCCCCTTTGCAATAGCCCTTCTTGGCAATTTGTTCTAAATTCTCGCTCCATTTCACACTTTTCAACAAATGTGTGCGACAGATGCTGTCAACTGTAGAAATGCGTTGGGGTGGTGTGGGTGCCAAAGGGGAGCTCACTGCAGGGCTGACTGTGGTGAGCCGTTTCTGTTCTTAACTCAGAGAAACCTTCAGAGAGAACCAGGTCTGTCTACATTGACCTAGGAGTTTCCTACTAAAAGCTGTTAATTTTTTTGGAGAATCGTAACTCTTACTGGTTCATTTTATCTAACTCCGATGCTGTAATGGTTCCAAGGAGAACTGACACATCCATAGATTGGGTATATGGGGAAGGACCGGCAACTGATGCAAAAAACTGGCTCTTCCATGGGGGTGAGGCGTTCCCTCCGCCGGACAGGATTTAGCTCCTGCCCACAGACAAGATTCATTTGCACCACCAGCCGGTCATTCCGCTTCACAGAGCTGGGAAAGGCTAGGGGCGGTGTGGGCCACGATCAGACAGCCGGAAAAGTGACCACAGTCTAAAAAAGTGCAGTTTTCCAATGAAGCACTCAATTCTCCCTACAAAGCCCAGGGTATCTATTGAAAAATCATGGAAGGAAAGGGGATTAGCGGACTCTTCTAGGCTTAATTAGCCTCCACGATAAAACAGGATGGGTCAGTAGTCAGGGTGCATTTGAATTCGGGGTGGATTTCAGAAGAGCTCCCACTTTCCCCATGGAGTCATAAAATCATTACATAAATCAACATTTACGTTGCATGCGTGTGTGGGTAAAAAGACAAGGAGAGGGCTGACAGAAGACAGAAAACTTTTTCTGCCACAAGCTCTTCATTTGAACTCTGGGTTGTAAAGGATTAGGGACTACTAGGGAAGGGTCTTAAGTCAGTGAAACAAAAAAGGTATGAACTGTGCTTTGTAAAAGGTTGCCTTTGCATTTGTGTCGTCACCAAAAAAAGCTGTACGGATTTAACAGATTTCGGCTCGGAACCTTCCACTCTATTTACAAGGCAGACCCTACTGTTGACAGAGCTGAGCAATGCCTGTGCCCCAGTGCTTCCAGCTTCCTTGACCCCCAGTCATTTACCGCAGAGCTGGGAGGGTGTTGACGGCTCACTGACTCCAGACATGGGTGTTAGATTTCAATTAGTAAATCTGCTTCTCCCTCCAGGTAGAGCTCACCTGGGTGATTATTCTGAATCACTGACAGTTTCCATAGGTACCCACAAGCCACGCACAGAAGAGGCACAAGTCCATCATTAGGAAATTCTCACAGCAAAATTCTCTGGTTCTACGTTGAAAGAACCAGAAGCTCAGGGAGGTTGGTTTGTTTTCGGTTCGCCTGATGATGCCCAGGACGTGGTGGCATCAGGTTGGAATAGGCCCCAAAGGCCTGGCCTTTTCCATGACTTCACAGTCTCTGTTCCTCACAGGTAAAAGGGGGATAAAATCCCTAGTCCCACACGGTGTGCAACAAATGAAATAATGCCATACCTCTTGTACTTTCTTACATTTTAGCAACAATAATATATAGGAGGGGTCTTATGATACATGGTGGGTTGTAGTATTAGTTGGCTGTGTAGGCCGTATAATTCCGTAATGTGTTTCAATGCCCCGTGCTTAGGGCGGATATCCAAATCTATATGTGGGCAAGCACAGAACTGTATGCTATGACAACATGTCAAAGAGAAAATAGAAATATAAAAAATAAACTTTTCCAGTCCTACATTTGCCTATATCCCATTTGTCTTTCAAGGACAATTTATTGAGAGAGAGAGAGGAGAGAGAATCCCAAGCAGGCTCCACACTGTCAGCACAGAGCCCGACATGGGGCTGGATCTCACAAACCACGAGATCGGGACCCGAGCCAAAACCCAGAGTCAGACGCTTAACCAACTGCACCGCCCAGGTGCCCCCATCCCTTCTCACGGTCCCCTGTGGGAGGCTGAGCCCGTCAAAGTGTTCTATCAGGCATGGCAGCCAGACTGGGAAGGGCACTGAAGCCCTGTGTCCGTTTGTCCTCATACTTCGCTACTGACACCAGAGAGGGGCAGAACCAAACAATGAGCCAGTGTTCAACTGTGGAACTCGTGGGTGATGGGCGATACAGCACACAGGCAGAGAACGTCAGCAGTGGGAAGGGTCTGGGAGATCACAGTGACCGTGGCTCACACTCTACAGACAAGGAAACCGAGGCTTGAGAGACAACATCCAACATCAGAGACCCTGGCAAAGCTTTCCTGCGCTTTGAGACACAAAATCCTCTTACTACTGCCCATCACCAAGCAGCCTGGGGTGGAGGTGCTGAACCCACATCTCCGTCTGTCGCTTCACCTGAGGCTCAGGCTAAGTTCTATAGACATGAAAACGCAAGGACACAGTGTTTGCTTCTCCAGGACTTTCTAGAAAGTACAGTATTAACAACTACAACACAGCAGCATGTCATGTCATGGAGCGAGAGCCCGACTAGACCTCACAGTGGTAGCTTCTGGCTTGGAGAATGAGTACAAAGATGTTTGCTTGCAGAAAAACACATGGTGGGGTTGCTTCAGGTCAACAGTGTCCAAAAGATCATGCATGCTTGAACAAATAGTTCAGGATCACTGAGGATAACATGTGAGGGACGAGGGGGTTGGCAGGTGACCACAATAACAAAAACTTAAAAAAAATTTTTTTTTAACGTTTATTTTTGAGAGAGACACATACACATAGAATCCAAAGTAGGCTCCAGGCTCTGAGCTGTCAGCACAGAGCCCAACATGGGCTCATGAACCGTGAGATCAAGACCTGAGCCAAAGCTGGGATGCTGAACCGACTGAACCACCCAGGTGCCTCCAAAAACTTACTTTCTAAAAGCATTTAAATCTGTTCCAAGGTGAGGAGGCTGAATAAGCAGAGGCCAGACTAGTCACGATTATACAGTAGTAGACTATCTAGTTAATGGGGAGCCACGAAATCCACGTGTTAGACCACGCCGCAGACAGTAAGGAGATGTGGAAATCAGAAAAAGGGAGACTCAAAGGAAAGAGCTGCAGTAATTCCAACCAGAAATGAAGCAGGGCAGGACAAGACGAGTGCAAGGGGAAGTGTATTCAGGACAGAGCAAGAAGGCAAATTCAACAGGAATCCTGTTGTGTTGGACGCTTCCTATTATAATGGGGGCAGGCTAGCGCCAGAGTCAGTAAGAGAGCCACGCACGGTGCTTGTAGGAAAGCTTCGCCACTGGGGTTTTGAGGCTTTCAGTAAATGCTACCTCTCTCTTCTCCCGGTTCAACACCAACTGGGAGACACAAACAGGTGTCGGAGGAGATGAGAATAACTTCCATCATCCATAAAGTTGGATTTGGACCTTGGACCTACGGTCACCTGGGTTTGCTGGCCCTGCCCTCACGACATCGGATGGACCCACAAAGCAGGCTTGCCACACCCCGAGGACTTTCCTCAGGAAGGCAGGCAGACGAGACACGGGCGCAGAAGGGGCTGGATCAGGACGCCCATCGGTCTCCCTCTGTGGGGCGCTGGGAGGGAGGGAGGGACAGAGGAGCCCCAGGAACATGAGGCGGCTCCCGGTAAGTCACCTGGGGGTGAAGTCCCCAGGAGCCGCCTCGGAAAACAGATGCTAGCGCCAACCATTTCAGAAGAGGTAGGCCCTAAGGCAACTGGAAACACAAAATACAACGAGACGTTTCACCTTCTAAAAATGTCAATGCCCACACCTGACCATGTTGAATGGCTTGAACACATGAGAGGTAAAATGAACTGGTCGTCATTGGCACTGGAGACAGAAAACAATGTCTATGGTCCTGGGAAATTAAAAAGTGTTGTGTTGTTTAATTGTGATGGGGTTTGGGCAAATGTCACAACTGTTAAGAAGACGAGGTCTTCAAACGAGACAACCTAGTGACTCCTGAAATTCTGCACAAACCCCTCGATTTGCAGTGAAAACCTGTCCTTGACCCTCTCTGGGGTTTCCAAACCAGCTTCTCCGTCCCTAACTGGCCCCCAGCTTCGAGTCTTTCCTGCTCAGGTAGCCTGGCCCATCAACCTCCCTGCTATTGCCTTTCCTCTCGCTGCCTGGTGGCTGTCCCAGCTCACTGTCCCTCACATGAGTGGTCCTTGGAACACCTGTCCTCTCAAGTCCCTGGACCCCTCCTTCCTGAGGGGCTTTTCTTCACCCCTGGAACCCGAGTCTCCCCCCTGGGATGCCCTCTCCCCTCCAAAGCTTACAGCCCACGCCCCCCCGACCCCTTCACCCATTAGGCGCCCTGGTCCACCTGCCAAACGGCAGGAAGGGCTGGGGCTGGAGGGGGCCAGCCCCGGCTGCTCCCATGCGCGGCCCCTCACGCAGTCCCTTCCCCGGCACTCTACACCCTGCCCGCCCCACTGCCCTGGACGGACGGCTCTCGCCCTGCTTGGGGCTCCAGCGGGTCACCCTCCTTGCGGCCTCCTGTCACTGAGGACGGTCACATCCGGAAAGGACCCTGTGCCAGTGCCCCGAGGTACAGCTGCACCTGTTACTGCGGACGGCCCGTCCCTCTAAAGCCGTGCGTCCCCCCCTCACCGGTGGTCTCCTCCTCCGTGCGGAGAACCACGTGCTGCACGCACAATGGCGCACAGTGTGTGGTTGTTCCTCCTCCACACCTCCCGTGCTTCCCACGCCTTCCAGACACCCCTGCTTCCTGTGTCCCTTCCCGGCACAACATCAAAAGGCAGCCCCTGCCCGCCTCTCCTGCCCCTCCTCCCTGTCGTCCACGCACCTCCCACCAAGACCTCGCAGGGCCGAGTCCTCTGGCAGGACGAGCAGGATGCTGGGCACATGGCCCCTCCCTCTACCCCATCACCCTCTGTGCTTGGCTGCCAGGACCTGCCTTCCCTAACTCCCTCCCGCCCCGGGTTGCCACTGCCGTGGACCTCTTGCCCTTCTTCCTGACCTTGTAATGCTCCAGCGACACACGACTCGGCACGGCGCCCCTTCCTGCGGGTGACCTCAGCCAGCGTCCGGGCCTCACACAGCCCCCGTGAGCCCACGAAGCCCGCCCGCATTGTCTCCAGCTCAGCCCTCCTTCCAGAATCCCAGGCCAGGTGCTCTCTCGGCCTCCCACCTGGATGTCTGACAGACCTCTGACACCTGACCCAGCCTTCTCCCCTCAACTCAGCCTCCACCTGCAGCCGTCTCCAGCTCAGCTCCTGGCCGCTCCCTCCTCCCAGGCGCCGGGGCCCAAAACACATGCTGAGAGCGCCACCCCCCAAATGCACTGTGCTCCAGTCCAAGCCCAGCTCACCCACCTCTTTCCAGGGGTAACGCCTCTCAACTGGCGTCCTACCTTTGAATCCGTGCCCCTTACAGACTCTTCTGAGCAGAGAGAACGTAAAAAAACTAACTCAGATCACATCTCTTCTCTGCTCAGAATGCTGGTGCTGGTTTCATGCAGAAGAGCGGCAGCCCCTGAACAAGGCGGCATGACGCTTCTTCCCACTTGCCTCTTAGCACACTCCTCCTAACTCACTCCGGTTCCCGCCAGGCCCGTCTGCTGTTCCTGAACACACCAGAATACTCGTGCCTCAGGGCCTTTGCACTGACTTTCCCTTCTGCCTGGGATGTTCCTCCTTCAAGTGTCCACATGGCTAATCCTCTCGCCACATGCAAGTCTTTACTCAGCCGTCACCATTTCCATGAGGCCTGCCCCACCTGCCCTACACGAAATCCCAGCGCCTTTATTCTACTTTTTCTCTTGCCACCATTTTATCGGCTCCTGACGTAATGTACAATTCATTCCGTTTCTCATGCTAGAATCTACGGGCAGGCATCTTCGTTTTGTTCAATGACACGTCCCTGGCACCTAGAGCAGTGCCTGGTGCTGTGGAGCACTGTGTTTGGGAGTCTGATTTCAGGGCAGCTTCTACTCCAGCTAGGGAACCCAGGCTGACTTCCCTCCCCGGGGGCGGAGGGGAGGAATCAGGGCAGCAGTGACAAGGCCAACAAAAGGGGCAGAGACCGGGGAGGGTGGGCACTCTGGGAGGAAGTTCCACAGAGCAGTACGACCCCCGAAGGAGGAAGGGGTGGAAACGCACAGACGAGAGAGGGCAGAGGACAGGCCGGCTGGGGGACCGGGCAGAGGTGACCTCTAGCAAAGCTAGAATGGACCCTGCAGAGGTAGCACTGGGAGGGACTCCTGCGGTGCTGGAACAGCAAGCTGTGGGCAGGGTGTCAAGGGGCAGGCTCATGGACAGAGCCGAGAAGGGGGGGCGCGTCTAAGGGGGGCCGGGAAGGCGAGAAGATCAGAGCTGCTGGCGGGCAGCACGCAGAAGACCAGGAAGGGGGGGCTTCCGACGGGCTCTGGCCAGGGTGGTGGGAGCGGTGGTTCCCCAGAGCACTGGGCTGGCTGCGGGGACGCGGGTGAGGCCGGGGAGGGGCAAGCTGGTTAGTAACCAGACCGACGCTCCTGTCAGTGGCTGGCACAGAGAGGTTAAGAGGACTGTAGCCAGCACTCCCCAGACTCTGACTGATGGCCTCCCGGGCCTCGTGGCGGAGCCCAGAGCGGCCCTTGCACCGAGAGTAACTTTCCTTTCCAGTCCCCTGCAGCCCTTCTACGCACTCACACACCGGCTGGCTTACTACTGATATGTCTTAAATGCCCTATGGGTAAGCAAACATATGGCAGGAAAGGTCGGGGCGCGCAGCTCAGTGCGAGCAGCCCAGCTGCAGCCACGACGTCTAGAAGCTGTACATTTAGGATGAAATACTCTGGCACTAAGAGGGATTAGCTGCGTCCAGCTCTTTCCCTTTCCCGAAAAGCGGATCGAGGCCTGGAGAAGTGAGGGGCCTGAGGCCACCCGGTGCAACAAATGGTCTGGAAAAGAGGAATCCAGGACCTCTGCTGCGAGTTTCGACCTCACCTTCCCACACACTTAACCGAGAACGATGCACGGGGCTGCGGTGGCGGGGAGGACAGCAACTGTGATAAAACGTGGACGGTGCCTCGAGGCACATCTGGCTCTGCCCCGTGGGGGGCCGCTCTGGGCTGCAGAGCAGCAGGGGCTAGTGGTGACACTGCCCAGGGGCGTGGGGACAGGACAGGAGTGCGCGCGGCCACGCGGTTAAGGCACGGGGAATGGCGCCTGACAGGAGCACCCGCATCCCGCCTCAGTTCTCAGCAGCTTGGGCAATGCTGACGACAGCGTCCCCGCCCTCTGAGACGTCTGGTCCCCCCGGCCCTGGGGCATGTCGCCCTGGCTTTCTCCCTCGGCCTGCACCCATCGTCCTCCCCGGCCCCAGGTCCTGAGAGTCCCTCCCTGCCCGCTCTCCTCTACCTCCCCATGCAGCTCGAGTCTTCCTGCCAGCGGACCCCCAACATGCCCCACTTAGCGCTGGTCTTCCCTCCAGCATCTGGGACCCTATAACCGACCGCCTGCCAGCCTCTCTTTCTGGAAGATGAGCACGATTAACAGGCACTGGGCACCCGCCATACCTAAGACTCAACTCATGCTCTTCACTCCCAAGCCAGCTCCCTCTAAGCAGTAGCTAACAGTTGCCAAGAGCCCACCGTGAGCAGGCGGGTAAGCAAGGTACGAATGAGCTCATTTAATCCTTGAAGCAAGCACACGAAAGGGACGCTGGCCACTCGCACTTGAAACAGGAGAGCGAGGCGGACCAGGCCAGCTGCCATGAGGTCACACAGCTGGGAGGAGGAGGGGCTCGGAGTCCAACCCAGCGAGTCGTGTTCCTGACGATTACATAATACCGCTTGCAGAATATCCGCAAACGCAACCAGCCCCCTGGTCCCCGCACCCTCTCCACCCAACTCATCACCAAGTCTTGCGGGTCCATCCGCTTATCTGCAGGGGTACAATCACCACCCCAGCCAAGTCGGAGTTATTTCTGTCCTGGGTGACGGAAGTAGCTTACAAACTGGGTCAGGATCCGCCGGGGGTCCGCTCTTGTGCCCTCATACGGCTAAGTGCATCTAGTATACTCCTCTTGAGTTTATGGCCCATATGTACACCTGGGTAACCACAGACACCACCGAGACCCTGCACGTTTCCAGCACTCCAGAGGGTCTCCCCTTCCCTTCCGCAGGGACGGCAGCCCCGGCCAGAGAGGGCCACTATTCTGAGCGTGGTTGGTCATGGGTGACAGAGCTCTGTTCAACTACTGAACTAGAGAAATGGAGACATGTGGTACGTACCCATTTGTATCTGGCTTCTTTTGCTTAGCACATAGAACGCATACCCTCCTAAAACCCTCTAATAGTTTCCCATTGCTCGGAGGGAAAAAACAAAACTTAAATGGTCTACAAGACCTTCCATGACCCAGCCCCTCCTGTTATCTGCCGCTGAATCTGGTGTGATCCTCCCCTTCCTCTCTGCTCTACTCAACAGTCTCCTTCCAGCCTCAAATGTCCTTGCTGCTCCATTGTGGCCACAGGGCCTTCAAACACACTGCTCCCTCTGCCTGGATGGCGGGTCAGTCCCTCGCTCATCAGCTAACTCCTACTCATCATCTGGATTTTGGTTCTGCGTCATCTCTTCAGGGAAGCCCATGTTATTCCCTTGCTAAATCGAATCTCTATCATCCTTTTAATAAACATTTAGCACTTCTTAGGGGCCAGCCACGGTTCTAAGAGTTTGATAAATACTAACTTATTTCATAGTCATAAAAATTCTGCAGAGTAGTTACTATTATTATCCCTGTTTTCCAGAGGAAATAACTTGCCAAAGGTCACAGAGCTGAAGGGTAAGGAGCCAGAGGTGGGAGCAGTCCATGGGCCCTGGAGACCTGTCCTTCCCCTGGGGTCACACAGCTTCTGTGTCCTCCCCACATTGGTACCATTTACGCCAGGGACATGGCCCAGGGGCTGGGGGCTCTCAACAAATGCGTGAGTGAATGGGTGTAGGCCATTATCTTTAGAGGACAGACCTCAGGTACTGTCTACCTAACTGGGGCTGTACCTATGCATGTGCACCCCAGACCCCCCTACCTACAGGGTTGCTTTCCACAGTTCCGGTTGCCTGGGGTCAACTGCAGTCCCACAGCAGACCACCCTCCTCTCTGTGAATGGCCAGAAGGTCAGTAGTAGCCCAACGCCATGTTACGTCTACACCACCCGCCTCACTTCATCTCATCTCTTAGGCTTTTATCATCTCACAGCATCACAAGATGGGTGAGTGATAGGATGCTTTGAGAGAGAAGAAAGACCACATTCAGGTAACTTCTATTACAGCATATTGCTGTGATTGCTTTTATTAATTACTGTTGTTAATCGTGTACTGTGCCTAATACATAAATGAAACGTTATCATAGGTACATATACGTAGGAAAAAACACACTGTACATGGGGTTCCATTCTATCTGTGGTTTGAGGCATCCACAGGGCATTTGGGAATGTGTCCCCACAGATAAAGGGGGACTATGGTATATGTGTATCAATATCTGTTGCAGCAACTATCTTGGTTTGTGTGTGTGTGTGTGCATGCGTGTGTGTGTGTGTGTGTGTGTGTGTGTGTGAGAGAGAGAGAGAGAGAGAGAGAGAGAGAGAGAGAGAGAGAGAGAAACAGAGAGAGATAGTCAACTGGAAGCTGAATCTACAGGACTAGCCATCAGGTGACAGCTTAGTTACTAACTCAGGTCCACGCCACACATCCCAACCTCTGTTGGACAAGTCCAAGGATATCTAACCTAGTGCATCTGCAATATCCATCATCTTCCTTCTTCACCTGACTCCCAGTTCCTGTTTCTCTTACTCTCCCAATCACCTGGTCTTGAAACTTTAGGAACACCTTTGATTTCTTCCTCTACCTGGCCACCCTAAAGCCCCACTAACCAAGTCGTATAACAACCTTTGGGTCACGTCTCCACGGTGCCTGTGCTAGAGGCCAAGGGATACGGTGAAGCCAGAGTGGGCCTCGGCTCCAGGAAGAACCGGGATCTAAATCCCAGCTCTGCTGCTTTGGATATGTGTGGCCGGGGACGAGTCCCCAAGCAGCCCAAGTCTCAGCTTCTGCAAGTGAAAATAATCGTGATATCTACCTAGCAGAAATGTTGGAAGAGTAAAAATGTATGCCAAGCATAATGCCTGGCTTTGAGGGAGTTATTAAATAAATAGCTGCTGGTATGTTATTACCTTTGTCTAGACACTCTCTCCTTTCATGGGGCCAATCTCCATGTCTAAAGTCACCACCCCACCCCCACAAATAAAGTCCCAGAGAGTAGGACTCTGAGGATTTTGGCTTGTATAACTTGATGGCTAGTGGTCCCTTTCATCATGATTAGGAAGGCAGTGGCTATTAGAAATAACAGCTAAGATATTAAATAATTGTTAATATTACTGAATATTTCATGCAGCACATTTGCTAAAGTATTCTAGGTACATTCCATGAAGTATCCAATTATAGTTATCACAAAAATCCTGTGAGGTAGAGACCATTATTATCCATGACTTTCAGCTGATAAAACTGAGGTTCAGAGTAATTTGGCCAAGGCGCCATATTGGTGTGGAGGGCCAAGCATTCCAACCCCATTTGTCTTACACAGAGCCTATGCCCTTTGCTGCGCAAAATACGGCCTTAACATTTATGATCTGCAGAACTCAGGAATGACTAGCAGCCTCTGAATTTCTAAGTGCAAATAGTTTTACATCCATCAGTTCCTTTGACAGTATGTATCTGAAGATAATGAGGTCTTCTAGAGCCACCTTTGTCTTTCAGAGAGGTCTAACTTCATTAGATGTCTCTAGGTCAAATTCAAGCTCGATTTCTTTGCTACTGTGAGCTTCTGAATTTATAAAGACTGCATGTGGAGTCCTGGCTCCTGCAGCCTGTAGCTACACGATCTCGTGCTAGGTATGACTGTTCGATCTCAGTGTCTCTGGGTGCGAGATGCAGATGGCCCCCCCAGATCTACTGTGGACCACATCTTTCACCCTGCTGTCCTGTCACCAAATACACGCCTCACAACAAAATATCTCGGTCTAGATCTAGATACCTTCAAGAATCTTAGACAATGCCCAACGTGATCAGCCAATTGAGGAGAACGGTCTAGATGGTAGGCAGCTGTGGCCCCATGTCTGAGATTTCCCCAATCAGAGCTCTGGGAACAGGACAGAGTGGCCTCCGTCCCCACCCAGCTCCTACAGATGGGATGAGACCCAAAGGCAACTCAACCCCACACATCTGCATCCATTTAAGGCCAGTGGAAGCATGCGACTTTTAACGGCCTGACAACAGGGAGCTCAGAACATGTTGAAGCAAGAAGACTTTAAAGATCAGTAAAAAATGGTGCAAATGATTTCAAGAATTCTTATGGTCCTTGGCAGAAAAAAGCCTCATGCAAAAACGAATGTTGTCAGACACGGGAGCGTGGTTTCTGTATTCAGCCCTGGTTTTAATTTTTTTTTTTTTTTTTTTTGGTTTATTTATTTTAAAAGAGACAGAGATGGCACGCATGGGGGAGGGGCAGAGAAAGGTAGAGAGAGAATCCCAAGCAGACTCCGCGATGCCAGCGCAGAGCATGATGCGGGGCTCGAACCCAACAACCGTGAGATCATGACCTGAGCTGAAACCAAGAGTCAGACGCTTAACCGACTGAGCTGCTCAGGCACTCTGGTTTTAAGTTTTTTTTTTTTTTAATTTTTTGTAACTTAGTTGACACAGAACTGACATATAAACAGCATTGGCTCTCACACTATAGTTTCAAAGTGTTTGGGAAGTAAAACTGAAGACAGATTCCCAAGAATTTGTCCAAAAAAAAAAAAAAAAAAAAAAAAAAAGGTAAGGGCAGAGGAGGGGGCGGGTGAAGCAAGCGTCTGGCAGGCTGCCTGGCAAAGCATGGGTGACATTTCTTCAGTATCGAAACTCCCAGGAGAAATAAAATCCATGTTGTTGTCAAAAGGGATGAAAGGAAAGGCCTGTCCACTGTGAAGCGGTTCCCTCTCCTCAGACATTTTCCTCAGCTTCTCATTTTATGTAAAAAAGTGAAATAATACGCACCGAAGGGGAATCACCGTGGCTTTGCTTCCCCAAAATTTACACGCAGATGAGCCCTGCTGTCTGTTGGCTGTAACAAACGATAATTCAGGCGAGGGCAGAAGGCATTTCTCCTCACTTGCACCCAACGCTCCTGGGACGACCACGTTAGGACTCTGTGTGCGCCAAACTCAGATTTTTAAAATTTTTTTTAAAGCATCACTTGAGTTTTAAAGGCAACGTAAGGGATGGGAACATAATCGTCTTGGGAATCCACAAATAACTTTTTTTCAAAAGTCATAAATCTGCATTTCATGCCTCATAGTTTTCAACAACTGAGAGGAAAAGGTCAAAGCTCGAGCACGGTAGGTTCCTTCCCTCTTCAGGGGTCTGTGCTGGTGGGGCGTCCGCCCGTTCTAGCGAGAACTACATCTGCCCTCCAGCCACACTTGGACCTCAACTGCTTTTAATTCTCATTTTCAAAAATCATGATAAAATACCCAAGTTGAGAAAACTTCTCGGTCTTACAGAACGTTTTATTTGATCCTTTGCGGAATGATCTGGTAGGTGACAAAAACAAAACAAAACAAAACAAAGCAAAACAAAACAAAACAAAACAAACCCAAAATTGCAAACTTATAAAAAATACTAGAGCAATGCCACGGTGTAAGTTAAAGGTGGGGGGGTTCTAAGCAAAATTTTATTTTATTTTTTTATTTTTTTAGTCCTTCTTCCCAAAAGCATTTCTTTTTTTTTTTTTATTTTTATTTTTTTTTTATTTTTTAATATATGAAATTTACTGTCAAATTGGTTTCCATACAACACCCAGTGCTCATCCCAAAAGGTGCCCTCCTCAATACCCATCACCCACCCTGCCCTCCCTCCCACCCCCCATCAACCCTCAGTTTGTTCTCAGTTTTTAACAGTCTCTAATGTCTAAGCAAAATTTTAAAAGGGCCACTGGGCAGAGTTGCAGGTGTGTGTCCTCAGGACAGGCTCTTGTTCTGGCTGCACAGGAGAACGGCCTGGGAAGCTTTTAAGATGGTGTTGCAAGGGCCCATTAAGTCAGAACTTAAGCCTGTGTGGGGTGGGGGTGGGGGTGGGGGTGGCATGAGGCCTGAGCACCAGTGGTTTCTAAGGCTCCCTAGGTGACTCTAGTGGGAAGCTAGGCTGAGAAAGGACTCTATCAGTGGTTCTCTATCTGGACTGCATACTGCAGCCACTTGGGGAGGTGAAAAAAAATACAGCGCTGGGGGCCCCCATCCCAGAAATTCTGACTTAATTAAAGGAGGTGTGGCCCGGGGAACAGGAGTTTGAAAATCTCCCCAGGTGATTCTAAAGAACAAGAAGGGCTGAATTATACTCCAGGAGGCTCTGAATAGAAACCGGTTTCATGGGGACAGGCCTATGTACTGTTCCAACACTGCGAGTTCAGAAGACACGTGTGGTAACAAGTGAGTGCTGTTTGACTTGTACTGATCCGTCTACCAGAGAAGAATGGCACAATGTCGCAGTCTTCAAAAGCTTGAAAGCAGAAATAAACCATGAAAGGAAATCAGTTTGGCTAATGCAGGTTCAATTCCAAAACAAATGAGCCACCCTGCGAAAACAGGAGCCTCATGTCTTACAGCGGAGTTTCCCTCATTCTCCGTGCAGTCTCTGTAGGTGGCCAACGGGTCTTTCCTCCCGCTGCCTCCCACCGCTCACGTTCAGCCCCAGGGCTGCCAGCAGGAACGGCCTGGGGCTGGTCAGGTAGGGAGGGGTCAGGGTAAGGCTCTGAGCTGCCCTCCCACCTCGGCCTGTAGGTCTGCCGTCCTTCCTGGCTTGTTCTCCACTCCCCACCAGACTTGGGTCCTGCTTGGGCTCCGGCTCATCGTGCCGGGGGTGAGTGCCGGCCACACTCACCTTCTGGGACTGATATCCACCTGCTTGGCCGTCCTCTCCCAAAGCCTGAGTGCCGCCTGCCAGCCTCCCTGCTCCACTGCCAAGTGCATCCTGGCCAGGACCCAGCTTTGCAGTATGGACTCTGAGTTTCCCATGGTTGCAATCTCCTTTGTTTGTTTTCTTTTGGTCTCCGCGTTTTCTCATGGGCATCTTCCTCCCTGTGAAGTGTCTCTGTTCCACACTACTGTTCAGTGCGGAGGAAGAAGAGAGAGACAGGCATTTCCTCTGTGCCCTCCCTTCGGCCGACAGTCACTGGCTCTGGGACTCAGGGAAGGCCGTGGAAGTAGGACGCGGATCTCGTTGCAAGGCAGACGACCAGGACACCTTACGCAGACCGGGCTTTTAAAGAAGCGTTCGTTCAAAGCCATATTCTGGGTCAAGATTTGTAAAATGACCTATCTTGAGTTTTACTTTTAGGCCACTTCATAATCTACTACTGTGAATTTTCTAGTTTGGGTGGCTTGTATTTGATTACTTACAACTTGCCCCCCGCCCTTCTTTGAGGGTTCCTACATGATTTAGATATTTCAATCTATACAAGTAAATGAAACAACTTTATCATGTCAAGCTTTCAAAGATTTATTTTTCCTTATACTTATAACCACACATATTCTTCAAAGTATGAGGGGAAAAAAAGGCACTCTCCAGAAACTGATAATACTTCTGGACTTAGCAATTTGTTGGCAGTCTATGGGAGGCCACTGAACTAACCAAATGTTTCAAATCTTGTTTATGAATTTTTTCGATTAAAACAAAATTTACCAATCAGAATTTATTATTTTTTTAAAGAGCAAATTATTCCCTTATTCAACAAACACAATTTCTTTAATTCCCAATGCTTAAAAAAGAGATTTGATTTCTTTATATCCTTTGAATGAAGATGCAGACCAGTAGTACCAACCCCCAGCCCTTCCAAGAGACTCATCCCGGAGGCACACAGCTCCCTCCACAAATTAGCACACAGTCTGGCTGCTCGGCGTTAGGATTATTTTAGAGGAAACAACAGTTTGTAGCATGACGTCTCAGTTTAAGGGCATGTCCTTGTTCGTATCTATGATTTATTTGCTGCCGAGTCTGGTCAGAATGGCAACCCCAGCCATAACATTTTCCTGACGATCTGCCTTTGACTGTGGTTTCTGGGAATGCGTCACAGGGAAAGGCCAGGGACTCCCTGCTCTTAAGTTTCACAAAACACTTACCCTTGGGTGAAATACGTTCTTTTTCAATGAATACAGAGTCCCCAGGGAGTAGGCGCACAGGGAGGGAGGAGAAACAGGGCCACTGACAAACTCTTAGGGAGGAGAAAATCTATTTGGATGTCAACATTTGGGAGAAGAGATAAAAACGTTCTAAACTTCAGGGGCCTGGCAAGAAGAGGGCCTGTGTGCCAGGAGGCCTGGGTTCCTTCTGGTTCTGCACTCCCAGCTGGCTGTGAGGTCGTGATCCTGGAGACTTCATCCCACCCTGCACACCTTACAGGGGAGACACAAGGATGAAAAAGGAGGAACAGATTCTCTATGAAGTAACAGAAGGACAGTTGTTAGTGGGACCACTTCTCTACATACAAGTTCTTAGCCTATAAAACAAAGGGACTATGTAACTTCCTAAACTTCTTTCCATGTGGACTTTTTAAATGTTTATTTATTTTTTGAGAGAGAGAGGGAGACACAGAATCT
The DNA here is from genome assembly GCF_018350195.1 of Panthera tigris. Classification (NCBI taxonomy): domain Eukaryota; kingdom Metazoa; phylum Chordata; class Mammalia; order Carnivora; family Felidae; genus Panthera; species Panthera tigris. The sequence goes on along the minus strand of NC_056663.1, from coordinate 6,469,267 downwards.
GAAGCAGGCTCCAGGCTCTGAGCTGTCAGCACAGAGCCTGATGAGGGGCTCGAACTCATGAACTGTGAGATCAAGACCTGAGCCGAAGTCAGACGCCCAACTGACTGAGCCACCCAGGAGCCCCAGGCCCCACCCAGGCGCCCCATCTAAACAGATGACCATTTTTGATCTGATGGTCCCTTCTGATCTTCTTTGCTCTTACTCCTTTTTACTTAGCAATTCGATCTCCCACCCCTCCCCCCCAACCCAGCTAATTTCAAAAGCTTCCATTGTACTTAACTTTATGATTTGAAGAAACTTGGTCCATATTACAAAAATATGCTGGAGAATTCAGACATTCACTGGATCATTCTACTGTATTTAACCCATCCAATCAGGTAGTCCTGGAGGTTTATTAAGGAGTGTGTGTGTGTGTGAGTGTGTGTGTGTCTGTTGTTCTAGTTGAGGTTTTCTTAATTCATCATTGGGGTACTGGAGTCCAACACAGAAACCGGATTTGAAGAGTACAGTTTCTACGTTTCTTTCAAAGGCCGGCCCTTCTGTTGGCTGTGGGTGAATACATCCTCCGGCCCTGTGGCAGGACTGCCCATGGGAAGGCGGACGCAGGAGCGATGCAAGGTCTGACAGCCACTCCATCTGCTGCTGTGGTGGCCGGCAGTGAGGACGACTAAGAGGCGTGGGGTCCCAGGACCAGCCTCTCCCAGCCCCTCAACGAGGCAAATTTTCCAACAAAGCTTGCTTCCTACCCGCTAGAAATGGTGTGAGCACCAAACGAGACAAATACCTTAGGGCCTCACAAATGAGACACGGCAAATAAGAGAAAAAGTTCCCAAACTTAAAAAAAAAAAAAAAAAATCTTAATTGAGTACTAGTTTGTAATCCTGTAAGTGTTCGATATTTCGGCCAAATTATTTTTAAACACTGACATGCAAATCAAGTGTTATCAAAGAGCACATCTGTTTTCATGGACACCAAATACCTCTGTCGACGTACTTTTCACGGTGGCAGAGTATCGCCGCATTGAGACTCCAGACACACCTCCCAAATGCTGCTGGTGTGGTGCCAGATGGCCACAGTGAAGCAAATCTTGCAACAAAGTGAATCACGTGAATTTTCTGCTTTTCTAGTACGTATGAAAGTTACGTTAACACCATACTGTAGTCCATCCATTCCTTGTATGTCTAAAAAAACAAGTATATACCTTAATTAAAAAATACTTTATTATTAAAAAATGCTAAACATCATCTGAGTTTTCAGCAAGTTGTAATCGTTTGGCTGGTGGAGGGTCTTGCCTCAGTGTTGATGGTTGCTCGCTGAGCAGGGCGGTGTCAGCTGAAGGCCGGGGTGGCTGTGGCAGTTTCTTAAAATAAGACAACAAGGAAGTTTGCCACATGGATCGACGAGTCCTTGCATGAACGATTTTTCTGCAGCATGTGGTGTGGTTTGATAGCATTTAAGAAGATTTTTATTTTAATTCCAGTGGAGTTGACATACAGTGTTATGTTAGTTTCAGGCGCACAATATAGTGATTCAACAACTCCATATAGTACTCCGTGCTCATCATGATAAGTGTACTTTTAATCCTCTTCACCCATTTCAGAATACTACTATAAAGGAATATTATTCAGCCATAAAAAAGAATGCATGGAAGATCTAGAGAGGATTATGCTAAGTTAAATCAGCCAGAGAAAGGTAAATACCACATGGTTTCACTCATATGATAATTTAAGAAACTAAACAGATGACCAGTGATAGCTTTTTGCCCACAGTAGAACTTCTTTCAGCCTTGGAGCCCATCCTCACAAAGCCTGCCGCTGCTTTCTCAACTCAGTTTATGTCGTGTTCTAAATCCTTTGTTGTCATTTCAACAATCTTCACATCATTTTCACCAGGACTAGATTCCATCTCAGGAAACCCCTTTCTTTCTTCATCCACGTGAAGCAACTCCTCATTTGTTCACATTTGGTCATGCGAGCACAGTGATTCAGTCCCATCTTCGGTTCTACGTCTGACTCTCGTTCTCTGGCTCCTTCCACCACATCTTGCCTCTACTTCCTCCATGAAGTCTTGAATTCCTCAAAGTCACCCATGAAGGTTGGAGTCCACTTGTTCCAGACTCCTATTTATGCTGATATTTTGACCTCTTCCCATGAGTCAGGGATGTTCTTAATGGCATCTAGAATGGTGAGTCCGATCTGGAAGGTCTTCAGGTTACTTTGCCCAGATCCATGAGAGGAATCACCATCTGTGGCATCTATAGCCTTGTGAAATGCATTTCTTCGATAGTAAGATGTGAAAGTTGAAATGATTCCTTGATCCACGGGCTGCGGAATGGATGCTGTGTTAACGGGCGTGAAAACCGCATTCGTCTCATCGTGCGCCTCCATCAGAGCTCTTGGGTGACCAGGCAGAGCACAGGCAGGTAGAGCACAGGCAGAGTAGATGTAGCCCAATTCTGAAGGGCCCGCGGGTTTTCAGAACGGTACGTGGGCATCGGCTTGCACTTAAGGCACCAGCTGCGTTAGCCCCTGACAGGAGCGTCAGTCTTCCTTTGAAGCCCTGAAGCCAGGCATTGACTTCTCTCTGGCGGGGAAAGCTCTGTAGCATCTTGTTCTAACAGAAGGCTGTTTCACTGACTCTGAAAATCTGTTGTTTGGTATAGCCACCGTCACGAATGATCTCCGCTGGATCTTCTGGAGAACCTGCCGCAGCTTCTGCATCAGCACTTGCTGCTTCGCCTTGAGCTTTCATGCTACAGAGACGGCTTCTTTCCTTAATCCTCACCGACAAACCTCTGCTGGCCTTAAACTTTTCTTCTGCAGCTGCCTCCCCTCTCTCAACCTCCGTAGCGTTACAGAGAGTTCGGGCCTTGCTCGGATTAGGCTTTGGCTTAAGGGCATGTTGTGGCTGGTTTGATCTTTTATCCAGACCACTCAGACTTTCTCCATGTTGGCAATAAGGCTGTTTCCCTTTCTTATCATGCATGTGCTCACTGGAGTAGCCCTTTAATTTCCTTCAAGAACTTTTCCTTTGTATTCACAACTTGGTTAACTGTTTGGCACAAGAGACCCAGCTTACAGCCTATCTCAGCTTTTGACATGCTTCCCTCACTAAGCTTAATCATTTCTAGGTTTTGATTTAAAGGGAGAGATGTGTAACTCTTCCCTTCACGTGGCCGTTTAGAGGTCACTGTAGGGTTACTGACTGACGTAATTTCAATACTGTTGTGTCTCAGGGAACAGGGAGGCCTGAGGAGAGGGAGAGAGACAGGGGCACTGCTGGTGGGTGGAGCAGTCAGAACACACACATTTATCAAGTTCACCGCCTTACGTGGGCGTGGTTCGTGGGCCCCCAAAACAATTACAGTAGTGACAGCAAAGATCACTGATCACAGATCACCGTAAAAACATGACAATAATGGAAAAAGTGTGAAATATCACGGGAATTACCCAAAATGTGGCACAGAAACATGAAGCGAGCAAATAAATGCTGCTGGAATATGGTGCTGACAGACTTGCCTCCAGCTTGGTTGCCACACACCTGCAATTTGCAAGATGCAGTATTTGTGAGGCGCAATAAGGTGAATGATCCCGAGCAGTGATGGCTTCAGAGTCCGTTACTGAGTAAATCTCAGCTTAGACCTCTTGGAACTTAATGCAGCCTATCGTTCATGCATTTGCTTGGAACCAAGGTCAGCCTTATGAGTGAGGAGTGCCTATGTAATTTACTGAGGGTGAAGACAATGCTTCCCTTGCCCAGATTCCCACTCCATACCTCTTGGCTGATGCTGTTAATACTCACTTTATCTGAAAACGCAAATACTGCCGGGGTTGGGGGGGGGGGCGGGCACACACGGGCCAAAATTCACATAAATGCATAAACAAGCCATGGTCTCATTTTCTAGACGTTGGTATGTGCTTATTCTTTTACGTTTAACCTTAAAATCAACTTCACTGAGGTATAATTTATAAACTGTATATGTACCCATTTTAAAGGTTCAAGGTTAGATGATTGTGGCAACATGCACAACCGATTTACTCACACCTCAATCAAGATTAGAGTATTTAGAGTATTTCCATCTGCCCCCGCCTCCCCCGGAAGGTTCATTCCTGTCTGTTTGCATTGAGTTATGGTCCCTGCCTCTCAACCACTGCCGATCTGCTCTCTGTTACTTTCTGTAGACTGGCTTCATCTGCCCTTGAAGTTCACATAAAGGGAATAATATATCATTACTCTTTCGGATCTGACTTCTTTTGCTCCACGTGATGTGTTTGAGATTCAGCTATGTTGCTGAGTGTATAAGCAGTCTGTTGCTTTTTGCTGTATTCACTGTTGCATTATTGAATGAATAGACCAACTTTTCACCCTTTCACCTGTAGATGGGCATGTGGCTTTGTCCACCCACCAGATATGATGACTGAGTCTGCTATGAACACTTGTGTGTAAGTTCTCTAGTCGACTGATGCTGCCACTTTTCTTGGGTAAATACCTCTACGTGGAATTGTTGGCTCATTTGGTAAGTATACGGTAAACGTTAAAAAGAAATTACCAGACAATTCTCTAGAGTGTCTGTGCCACTTAGACTCCCGTCAGCGAAGGGGGAGTTCTGGTTGCTCTGTGTCCTTGCCCTAACTCAGCATTTTAATTTTGGCATCAATTTGGTCAGAGTGGGTGCACAGCCCTATCTCACTGCAGTTCCAATTTGCATTTCCCTGATGACTCATGATGTTCAGCATCTTTTCTTTTGCATCTGTGCCGTTCACTCACCTCACCCGTTTGGTGACGTTCTGTTCTTATGTCTTGCGCATTTTCAAAGGAGTCCGATTAGGTTGTAAGAATTCTTTACGTATTTTGAAAACGGGTTCCCTTTCAAATACACGGAGGCTGAATATTTTCTCCCCTTTCTAGGGCTTGCCTTTTCATTTTCTTAATGGTATCTTTCAAAAAACATAACTGTTCATTATTATAAAGTCCAACCTACCAATTTCCACTCACTGTCAGTGCTTGTGCATTTGTGACCTGCGCCAAGGTCGTGAAGATTTCTTCCTACAAGTGTTATCAACTAGTATTTTTTGACAGAGGGCAAGGGGGGGAAAGCTCACTAGAGATGAGGCACAAGACGGGCAAGAGGAGGATAAAACGGAAAAGCAAAAGGATGAAAAGTGAGAAAACTGAAGACAAAATAGAAGTGGCCCTTTAGATAACTAAACATAACAACGGAACGGTGAAAACAACCACATTCCTACCCTCTATGACCAGACGGAAATGGATGTGTACTGAAGGACAACCAGGCACTTTATCACTTTCTGCTTTCTCATCCCTCCTTTCTTCCTTTTTAAAAAAAGAAAAATTTAGGGTAGATTTATTCCTGGAGAAACTTGAAGAATACAGGCTGCAGACTAATGGCTGGGGAGAACAATGGTGAGAGCAAAGATAGGGGGCTGATGCCTTGGGTTTATAACACACTCACCCATACGATGTACTAGCACATTCACACATGATGTGCTAACGCACACAGAAAAAATATGCTAACACATACACACGATATGCTAACACACTCACACACACGATGTGCTAACACACATAATGTGCTAATACACACACACTATATACTAATACACTCACTATGCACACTCACATACACACATATTATATATATATATATATATATATATATATATATATATATATATAACATATTACATGTAACATATATAAATAAATAATCTATTTTTTCTATTTCAAGACCATACTTGCCGGGCCATTTTTAGTTTACCACATCTCTTAAAATAATCAAAGCAGAATGAAATCCAAAAATACAAAACAAATATCCTTCAGCAAGTGGCAAGAGGTCAGACCCAGGAGCAGAGTTTAAAAGAGTAAATATGCAGAGTTGGGCCAAGAGGTGACTAAGAGGGAAGGGAGATAAGATCTGTCTACAAATACCTGGAGGCTGTAAACAACAAGGAAAGGGACAAACGAAGCCAGCCCACAACAAAGGCTGACCAGGAGTTTGCTGCATATCAAGGAAAGGAAGTGGACCAGGCAAGGAAGCCTTCCCACTTGGGGTTCTCTGGGAGCAGGAGAGCACAGCCTGGCCACCCTGCCTTACCCTCCCTCCCAGGCCTCCGCTCTGGCTCCAGGTTCTCCTCAGGGTGCCTCAGGCCAGCTTCTTCCCCACCCCACAGGGCTCATCCAGCTCTGCTTGTCCCAATGACACCCTGGCCCCCTCCCACGAGGACCCTGAGACCCAACCTCATCTACCAGGAAACCCTCACAAAACTGGAGACCACATCCCTCTCTGGCTCCAAACCCTGCTGGATAAAATATAACGACATTAGTTTGGTCTTAAGGGCTCTACCGTCTGGCCCCTGATGGTCTTCTATCCTTCCCAACTCCTGTCAAATCTTTTGCTCAAGGAAACCTCTGTCCGTACAGCATTTAGTACCTTGTGCCCTCCTTCCAGTTGGACTCAGTTTTAACTCAAGATATTATTGGGTGTCTTCAATGTATGATGCAGGGGATTAAAACAAATGAGGACAAAAATGTGGACCTTGCCTTCAAGGAGCCCATAATCTAGCAGAAGATGCATACATAAACAATTAAACTACATTACATCATCGTTTTACATGCTATAGCATTTATGATGGTGATCTAAAAACAATACTGTAAAACCATAAAAGAGGGTGAAATGAATTTTTCCTGGAAGGTCTGCAGAGTATCAGAAACACCTGTGCTTAGAATTAAGAAAATGGTGCGTGTGTGTGTGTGTGTGTGTGTGTGTGTGTTGGGTGTTGGGTGTAATGGAGAGGCAGGGTGAATCTGTGATCACAAGGCTGAGGCCTGGCACAAACACTTGGTTTCAGGCCGATGGGCAGCCTGAGCATGGTCAGCACCAGGGGCCGTGGAGCTGACAGCAGGCTTTGTGAAAGGTTTAATGCCTTGCTGCGGAGTTTGAGCCTGATCTTACAGGCAAAGGGGAGTCACTGGAAATTTCAAGGCAGAATGCAGTGTGAGGAGGCCTGTGTTTTCTGACAGTGCAGAGCCTACTTGGGATTCTCTTTCTCTCCCTCTCCCTTCCTCTTTCTCTCTCTGCCCCTCCCCTGTTGGCACCGTCTCTCTCAAAATAAATCAATAAACTTAAATTTTTTTTTTTACAAAAACAAGCAAGCCTGCACTTATACATACTCAAAGAGGTTCAATTCTTTGATTCCCTAGCAATATTGTTTTTTCCAGTGTTAGTCGATGAGAAAAAGGGAAAACCTAACTACAGAGAAGTATTTCTTTAAAAAAATTTTTTTTTAACGTTTATTTATTTTGAGACAGAGAGAGACAGAGCATGAACGGGGGACAGTCAGAGAGAGGGAGACACAGAATCTGAAACAGGCTCCTGGCTCTGAGCTGTCAGCACAGAGCCTGACGCGGGACTCGAACTCACGGACCGCAAGATCATGACCTGAGCCGAAGTCGGACGCTTAACCGACTGAGCCACCCATGCGCCCCACAAAGAAGTATTTCGATATAGAGCCATAAAGTTTTGGCCTTATCACAATTATAGTCTTGAGTGAGTCTGAAAACTAGAGGTATGACATTAGAAGCCTAGACCCTCCTCTTGGAGGGAGGCACGCTGGAGGTCCAGCTCCATGAGAGCGCTGAGTGGGGCATGCTAACTGAGCCCCAGGGGTGATGTCGGCAGAGGGCTGTCCTCCCAATGCTGGGAGGTCACCATGTGGCAGGACGGTAAACTTGGAAAAAGAGGGTCTGCATTGATCACAAAGTGGACCACACACCTTCACTGATGCCTCACCAAGGGGCACAGCTGGCAAAAACAAAACAAAACAAAAACCTATGGAAAGACGCTCCCTGCCCGCCTGCATCGTGTGTCATCAGGGAAATGCGAATTAAAACAACGAGATACCACAACACATTTCTTAGGATGAGCGAAATCCAGACACTGGCACCAGTGAATGGTGACAAGGGTGTCGAGGGACAGGAACTTGCCTCCATTGCTGGAGGGCATGCAGACTGGCACAGCCACCTTGGGAAGCAGTTTGACAGTTTCTTATAAAACTCGACAGTCTTACCATATCATCCGGCAATCTGGCTCTTCGGTATTTACCCCAGGGACTTGAAAACTCACGTCCACGTAACTCATCTACACAGATGCTTACAGCAGCTTCATTCACCTCGAAAGCCACAAAGATGCCCTGCAGCTCGAGAATGGATGTGGTTTGTCCACACAATGGGATAGTATTGCGCACTGAAAAGGGATGATCTATCGAGCCATGAGAAGATATGGAGGAACCTTAAACGTATTTACTCCTAAGTGCAAGAAGCCAGTCTGAAGAGGCTACATGCTGGATGATTCTGGAAAAGGCAAAAATGTGGAGATAGTGAAAAATCGGTGGCCTCCAGGGGATGGATGGGGGAGGAGGAACAGGCGGAGCACGGAGGATTTTCAGAGCAGAGAGACTACTGTGCGTGATACTGCAGGGTGGAAACAGGACGTTATACGTTTGTCCAAGCCCACAGAATGGCCAACACAAAGAGTGAGCCCCAACGTGAACGGAGGACTCTGGGTGATGATGACGTCGTAATCGATGTCCCACTCTGGTGGGGGATGTGGGCAGTGGGGGAGGCTGTGCCCGTGCGGGAGCAAAGGATATATGGGGATTCTCTGTACCCATCCCCCAGTTGTGCGCTGTACCTAAAACTGCTTTAAAAAAAAAAAAAAGTCTTGACGTAGAAAACAGAAAGCAAGAGGAACTGCTGCTTCTTGTAGAAACACCACTTGGTTAACATCTGCCCCTTTTCAAAGCCTTCTGTCGCACTGTCTCCCAGCATCTTTCTGACGTGCCTTTCAATGGACAGGGCATGTGCAACCACGCTGACTTACTGGAGGGGGTGAGACTGCCAGACCAGGGTCCCCCAAGAGAGAGAAGGATTGGGGATCACTGGCGGGGACCCTGATTCCCCAAGCACTCTCCCGAGGCCCTTTCCTAGCTCCTTACTAAGCTCTATGAGAAGTGGCACCTGGCCTGTTAGTGTACCTGGTGAGTTTTCAAAATAGTGAACTCTTGGGGTGCCCGGGCGGCTCAGTCAGTTAAGCATCCGACTCTTGGTTTTGGCTCAGGTCGTGAGTTCGAGCCCTGTGTCGGGCTCTGTGCTGTCAGTACACGGAGCCTGCCTGGGACTCCTTTCTCCCTCTCTCTCTGCCCCTCCCCAGCTTGCTTCCCTCCCCCCCTCAAAAAATAAACATTAAAAAAGATATTTAAAAAATGTTTATAAACACTGAACTCCTGACATGGTGGCTGCAGTTTGCGCATATTTGAAAAGAGCACCCTGGCCCAACCTTCCATAAAGGGATGGGAAATCCAAACCTAGAGGTTTCTTCAGTAGACCAGCTCAGCTCGTCACTCCCATCAGGTGTTGGTCCACGTGCACCTGAGATATTGCACGTTTGGTTCCAGAGCACCGCAGTAAGTGACTATCACAATAAAGCAGGTTAAACGAACCTTTTGGTTTCCCGGTACCTATAAAAGTTGTGCTTATATTATAGTGTAGTCTAGTAAGTGTGCAATAGCATCATGTCTAAAACAATGTATATGCCTTAATTAAAAAATACTGTTGCTAAAAAATGCTAACCACCATCTGAGCCTTCAGCGAGTCGTAATCACTGATCACACAACACCCGAACAAATACCATAATGATGACAAAGTTTGAAATATGGCAAAAGTTACCAAAACGTGACACGGAAACATTAAGTGAGCAAATGCTTTTGGGAAAAAATGGTGCCAACAGAGCAGTTTGACGCAGAATTGCCACAAAGCTTGAATTTGTAAAAAAAAAAAAAAAAAAATTAAAAAAAGTATCTGTAAAGAGCAATAAAATCCGTTATGTCTACAGCAGGAATCAAACTGTTACCTAGCTTCTGCTGTGAAACATTTACTTTATCGGACACTTAGCAGCAAACAGAACATAAATCCACAATGCTTTTCATCTTTATTAATCTCAAATCCATTCCCCTCATGAGTACTTTAGAAAAAGCTGTAGCACTGATGTGAATGATTGTTTCTCTTTGGTTTCTCTTATACAAAAATACACCTGTGTGTGTGTGTGTTGGGGGGGGGTATTTATGCACACACACATATGTAAAATGGATAAGGAGCAAATTTCCCCTCTGCTTTAATTAATCTGGGTAGCTGATATATTTTTTTTAAAGTGCACAATCTCTAACTGAATCTCTATGTAACTTCCTACCCCTATCTACCCTCACTGCTTAAAAAAAAAAAAAAAAAAAAAAAAACAAAGAAAAAAGAAAAGAAAAGAAAAAAAGAAAAGATAAAAAGTAAATCCAGGGGAAAACTACCAGGAGACCATTTCCAACAACACATGACTCAACTAGCACCTGAGAATTTGTTGTACTTGTGTGCACGGAGGTTCTGAACTTCCTGTTTCAATAAAATACCAAACAAGTTGTGTTTCCTTTACAAATAAGCTATTACATCAAGCCCTGTTCCTATAATTTCAGGGTTTTGTCTCCATTCCAACATTTTCTTTGGCAAATGTAGAAACATTCTAATTAAAGTGGACAGGAAAACATGCATCATTCATCACGATAAGAATAATTCACAAAAGAACATCCCCGTTTTTTCATTCTTTCGCTGAGTTGTGCTCTACTTTAAACAGTTTGGGGACTGGCGTCACTCAGTCCCAGACTAATTCCTAGGTAATGACTTAAAGCAAGCCTGAGTCACTTGAAAAAAAAAAAAAATTCCACAGGTATCAATAATTCCTGTCACAAGTTTAACATTCTCTTAAAAATATCCTTCCGGGCCGGAGAGGAAGGCATTCCTTTAGGTAATCACGTAACATCAAGGTTTCTTTTCAAGATCCTGAGATTAGAAGAGGCGTTCCTATTTCTGACTGCACAGGCCTGAGTTGAAAGGAATATTCTCACTTCCCAGGAGCTCTCTGAATGTCCACTTTCAGCAAGACTTTTAAAAGCCATATATTCGCTCTCAGAAGTATCATCTAAACAGGTTTAATGCTTTTTAAAGCACATGTTTGAGTCCCAAGTGATCAGGACGTTCGCACCACTTGCTGGCTGCTCCCGGTCACTCGGGGGTGCGTGTGCGCGGGAGAGCTCACCCGTGGATGCGCGTGTGCGTGCACTTTACTGTGGAGTTCCAGTAAGGGCCAAAGCTCCTTTTCTCGTAATTTAAAAGCACGGTATTTTGCAAAGTCAAAGTCTGAAATGCACCCACAGGAATCCTGCCATTCTCGCGTGGCTGCGGTAAGAATTGATCAATTCTGGGAGCTACGAGGTTTCTCCAATCTCATCTCAGGCTGATGAGAATCCTTTTCAGGTTCCCACTAGGAATTTTTTTCAGTTACAACAGGCAGAAGAAACCTCACCTTGAGCATGCCCCTTCTCTAAGGGAGGCACTGCAGCAGCAAAATAGAAGCACGTGTCCTTGCAGCTCCTGTGCTGAAGCCACGTGCAGACCTGCCACTTAAACACGGCACAGGGGCGCCCGCGTGGCTCGGTCAGTGAAGCATCCAACTTGTTTTTTAAAGGTTTATTTAATTTTGAGAAAGAGACAGAGCATGAGTGGGGGCGGGGCAGAGGGAGAGAGAGACACAGACTCTGAAGCAGGCTCCAGGCTCTGAGCTGTCAGCACGGAGCCCGACGCGGGGCTCGAACTCACAAGCTGTGAGATCATGACCTGAGCTGAAGTCGGATGCTCAACCGACTTAGCCACATAGATGCCCCCCCTTTTTTTTTTTTTAATGTTTATTTATTTTGTAGAGACAGAGCATGCACAGGGGAGGGGCAGAAAGAGAGGGAGACACAAAATCTAAAGCAGGCTCCAGGCTCTGAGCTGTCAGCACAGAGCCTGACAGGGGGCTCGAACCCACGAACCGTGAGATCATGACCTGAGCTAAAGTCGGACTGAGCCACCCAGGCGCCCCACCGACTCTTGATTTCAGCTCAGGTCATGATCTCATGGTTTCGTGAGTTCCAGCCCCCCACGTCGGGCTCAGTGCTGACAGTGCAGAGCCTGCTTGGGATTCTCCCCCTCCCTCTATGTTCCTCCCCCAGTTGCACTGTCTCTCTCGAAATAAATAAATAAACTTAAAACACGGGCACAGATGCATGTGCTTTAGGAGAGAACAGTAGCAGAGACAGGGTCACTGGGGGCAAACAGCAGCAATCACCTTTCAAAGACATTCCTGACAGTTGGGGAAGAAAGCCCTGCTTGAACTCGGTAAGAGAACCAACCTCCGAGTTTCTCTCTTGGGGGCATTTATCCTCCAATTCACTCCCTTCTTTGCTGGGATGCTCTCTGATGCGCAGGTGTTGTGGGGAGGGGGGCCTGGTTAACAGTACCCACCACTGACCTGAGGGTGCCTCAAGGTTGGGGGACTGGCCTCCTTTCCTCTCTCCTTGGGATCTGAGGCTGGGCATCGAGCTCTGTCTCTGGTTCTGGGGGCTTCTGCCGGGTCTCCTACTTTCTGGCCCCTCCATTCCCTTCAAGAACGCCTGCCTGTCAGGGATTCTGAAAGGGTCACTCCTGTGCCACTTCCCAGTCTTGTACAGACACCCTCTCCAGATCCTGACCCCCCAGTCTAGCATGGGAACTGTCACCATCTTCCCGGGAGGACGCCAAGTCTCCAAGAAGGCGCTCTGATCGACGGCTTTTGTATCCCCTCCTTCCTGCCCCTCTGCAAACTCTGTGCCCTTGAGGACATTCTCATTTCGCTGTGGGGGACTTCGGTGCCATTTTCCACTTGCAGATGTGCTAAGCTAATGTTGGCTGGAGAATCACCTGGAAATGTGGCTGTTTATTCAGCAGCATGACAAACACTGACTATGTGTAAAGCTCTGTGCAAAGCTCCAGGGGAAGAACGACCAAAAGGCTCAGAACTTTGCCTCCAAGGAGCTCACATTTCTTCCAAAGAGACAGATGAATGCAGTGGTGGGCACCCACCTTGTGGGGTGGTGATGTGGGTCCACTGAGGGACACTGAAGAAAGCAGTGAGTTCAGAAATAGCAGAGTAGAGTCAGAGGCTAGAAAGGTAGGACTGACTTGAAGGGTATGTTGCCAGAAACAATTCAGGGCAGAGAAAGCGGCCCCTTCTCCTTCACTCCCTCTCACTGGCAGGTGCTGAGCTCTCGGCCGCTGCATTCTCCCGACTGCAGCCCAGCTCCCGGGGAAGGGCCTGGCAGAATCCCAGCCGGGCCCTGGAACGTTCCGGCTGGGAGTGAGCTCCGGGCCCCAGGGCTGTTTGTTGGTATTTATCTCTGGTGCTGGCAAAACCAGCTGGCACCTGTTACAAGCATGCTAAGTCCGTCCTCCACCTCAGATCTGCCCCCACGAACACAGCGCCCAGTCCTTGCTCTAGGGTCTACGTCCCAGACCTGACTCTAAGGAATCTGCTCCTGGACATCCAATGTCCACCTGAGGCACAGGAAGACGACAGTAAGGAGCACTGTGTCTAACCCACCAGAGCTTCTAGGGGCGCCCGGTGCACTGCCCAGGACCAACACTGACACAGCTGTCCACTTGGTTCTCCAGCGGGTAAGAGTGCCGTCCACACCAGGTCAGAGGAGTGACGGAAAGTGCCCAGAGTCACACTCAGGAGCTGAGGCTCAGCCTTGCTGGGCTCAGCCCCACGCTCTTGACCATGGTGCACCGTTGCTCTTGTCCTACCCACCAGCCTAGGGGTTTCCTGTGCATGTAACTTACCTGTGGAATCACTAAATGCCAATTTTTTTTTAGTTTTTTTTATGATGTGTATTTTGACACACACACACACACACACACACACACACACACACACACACACAGTGTGAGTGGGGGAGGGGCAGAGACAGAGGGAGACACAGAATCTGAAGCAGACTCCAGGCTGCGAGCTGTCAGCACAGAGCGCGATGCGGGGCTGGAACTCATGAACCGTGAGATCGTGACCTGAGCTGAAGTCGGGTGCTTAACCGACTGAGCCACCCGGGCACCCCACTAAATGCCAAATCTTAACAGAGATCATCTGCATGCAACATTTCACACTTATCCTTTACTCTGATTCCCCCAGGTATAACTGACTTATAAAAGTTGTGTATAATTTTGTGGTCCAACGTGATGCCTTGATACACTCACACCCTGAGAGAGGATCACCACGGTCAAGCTAATGCACACCCATCCCCTCACCCAGCTACCTTTTCTTCTGGTGGGAGTGAGCACACTTAGGAACCTCCATTTGTTCTTTACTTTCTGTCCCACGTTTTCTCAGTCGGGCCTTGGCCATTTCACTGTTGATAATGATTATTATTCTCCACTGCAATGTGTTACCTTTTTATTTTTCTTTTAAAGCTTATTTATTGTGTTAGAGAGAGAGAGAGAGAGAGAGAGAGAGAGAGAGGCAGGCAGAGAGAGGGAGAGAGAATCCCAAGCAGGCTCCATGCTGGCAGCACGGAGGCCAACGTGGGGCTAGAACTCACGAACGTTGAGATCATGACCTGAGTCGCAGTGAAGAGTTGGACGCTCAACCAACTGAGCCACCCAGGCGCCCCCACCACGTATTTCCTTTTTAGAAAGGTGTGAATCCCAGCACGGAAGGGAGCACACTGGTGTTGGTCTGGTTGGGGTGCATCAGCTCTCATTTGGTGACAGCTACTCTGTTCCAGGCTCTGTCATGACCACTGGGAAGACAATGTCCAATGCTGCAATCCTGTTTCCTGGAAATCCCCCCTCGTACCCCCCTCATACCCTGCACCCACACCGTCCACAATGGCTCCAGACTTCTGGTTTCCTTGTTTGCACATCCTAAGTCACTGGGTCAACTATTGTTCCGACGCCTCGACTTTCTTGGCTGTCGTGAGCACAGAGACACGGGTACCTAAATTAGGAGCAGCGGGGCCGACTGTCCTGAATGGTTAACCATTCATCCTCAGCAGATTAACACCCTCAGTTAATTATCCAGGAGTTAATTATCTCAGTTAATTAACATTAACACCCTCAGTTTCTTCATTGCTTATAACCCGTGCTGATGAGAAAGACAGGGCCACCCTGTGGAGGGATCTGGAAGCTGGCTGAGCTACAGTGTGTCCTTCCCTCCACCTGCCAGCGGAGTCAACTCATACCCAAAGCAACGAAGAACTTGGTAAAAGGCACGGTTCCACTTAGAGGCCACCAAGGTTAAGACTGGAGCCTAACAGAATTGTGAAAGTAACCGCCAGTGTCCTCCTCATTTGGGTGAAGAATGTGTTGCTTGTGGCTTATTCTCTCCAGTGTGACCAACACACAAGCCAGCAGTGCTCCATGAATGAGTCCCAAATACATAGGAAAAACTCTGTCCAAAGACTCAGAAATATATTTTCCTTGTAAAAAAACAAACAACCCTCCCCCTGCTCAAACTAGCATATGACTGTTCTTATTTATTTCTTAAATTCTTCATTTGACTTTCTTTTTTTTTTTAACGTTTTTTTTTTTATTTATTTTTGAGACAGAGAGAGACAGAACATGAATGGGGGAGGGTCAGAGAGAGGGAGACACAGAATCTGAAACAGGCTCCGGGCTCTGAGCTGTCAGCACAGGGGCCCCATGCGGGGCTCGAACTCACGGACTGCGAGATCGTGACCTGAGCCGAAGTCGGCGCTCAACCGACTGAGCCACCCAGGCACCCCCATTTGACTTTCTTAGGCTCCTTCTTTGGGAGATTAACCATTTTCCCTTTTGTGAAATGAAAATAACCAAGCCAACCACTTTTATGGGGCTCTGTCACTGGGAGATGATTTTCACCTGCATAATTTTATCTAACTCTTCTCATGATACCACTACTGTCTAGGGTTCGGTTCTCTTGCCCCCAACAGCCTCCACCCTGCACAGCACCCACAATGGTTGTTTTGAGACCCAAGCCGGAGCGCATCCTTCTTTCCTCACACCGACCACACGCCTTGCTCAGAGCGAGAGCCGTGCTTTCCCTCTCCGGCCTCACAACCTGCTCTGCTTCCCACCTGGTCAGGCCTCCTTGACCACAGCAGGCAGGGCCCCCCCCCCCTCAGGTGTTTGCTCCGTCTGGGGCCCACTCTCCCCTGCTCCCCACTTGGCACTTCACCTCTACCTCTCCCAACTCCTTCACCTCATCCCGCCTCACCTCCCACCCCTGGATCTCGTTCACGGCCCCCTCCCTTGTTTTCTTATGTGGCAGTTAGGTAACTTGTTTGTTCTGTTCGTCCCCCCTGTCTGTCTCCTCTGCGAGAAGGGTATCTCCGTGCAGCAGGTGGTGTGGTCTGAGTGTTTGTGTCCTCCCCAAACTCCTATGTTGATGGCTTTAGGACATGGGGCTTCAGAGGTGATTAGGTCACGAATGTGGGGCCTCACGGGTGGGATTAGCACCCACACAAAGGAGACTCCCTCACCTCTTCCCCCACGTGAGGACACAGTGAGAGAGCGGCTCCCTGTAAACCAGGAAGCGGGCCCCAACTCGACACCCGGTCTGCCAGGCCTTGATCTTGGCCTCTCAGTCTCCACAACCATGAAAAATAAATGTGTGGTGTTTAAAAGATACTGGACTGTGGTGTCCTGTTAGAGCAGCCTAACCGACTGAGACAGGCAGGGACCCCTGTCTCTTGCGTTCCCTGATGGATCGCAAGTATTCACAGCCATGCCTCGCACACAGTGGGCACTCGATAAAGGCTTCTGAATGAATGAATCATCTGTGTTTTACTGGTGAGGGACTACAGATCCGAAAATCTAAGCGGTTTTTCTACAGTCGCTAAGGCAGCGACAGACCTGTCCTCAACTCGTCTGCTCTTACTGATGCTACTATCCTGAGATTTACAAAAGGTTCTTAGGTGATGCATCAGTTAAAGATAGTTTAGAAAAACTTTGCTCTTCAAGCAGTCTAAGACCATTATGGAGCTGCCGAGGGGAGGGAGCTCAGACAGTTTCTGCCCTTCTCCAGACTCATTCTGACATCTGAGGCAGAGGGCTACGACTTTACCTCTGATGCATCTGTGCCTCCCCGTCCCTGTCTACACAGTCTTGGGGATCTGCAACATGGCTGGAGGCCAATGCCTTCCTCCTCTGCAGGCCCCAGCCAGAGCTGCTCGGAGTCCTGCTTATTTCTTCTACAAATGCCCTGACGTGCGCTCCTGACAACCTTCTCCAGGGAGCTGGTCTGCCAGCAGCAGGTAACGTGGATGGACGAGATCCTGCACTCACTGTTTCAAACCTGGACGTGATCAGTGGCTCTTGCTTCTTGGTAATGTCCTAGGAGTTCCCACGAAGGGACCACACGTGTGTTTTCCAGAAAGATTTGCTTGATCCATGCGAGTGGTACCCTATCCCCAGGCTGGCCGGCAATGACACCACAGATAAAACTCCATAGTGGGGGCCCCATCATGAGGAGGCGTGCTGGGTAAAACACCCACAGGCCATCGCCGGGCTCACAGCCCTCTGCTGATTTGTTTTGGTCAATTTTCTTACAATCGTCCTACACAATAAACACTCTCCGGATCCTGCACAAAGAATGCCCTGAGCACACAGTGGGGAGGCCGTGGAGGCAGGCCTGGCTCTGCCCCTCCACATGCACCTCTCCTTGCCCCTCCTGCTGGTGCACAGAAGCCAGCCTTGCCTGTCACAGCACGGACTAGGAGAGAACGTGGGGAAAAGAGGTGGCGGTGAAGCTGTCTGTGGCACATCACCTTTTTTTTCCCCAAAGCCTCTGTTGCCTGCAGATTGACCCGGGGCACCAGCTAGCTAGGATAACCACATTCACAGAAGAAGACAAAAAATGAACACAGCTTTGCTCTAGTCACATGACTACAAACTTGGCAAGAGGAAAACCCTCACTAGGGAAACATGACCTTTGGTAGAGAAGGTGATGCAACAATTTCACAGGGTTACCCAGACTCATAAAAATATGCTGATCGTACCCCCCAAACCTGGGTTTATCAAGGAGATCAACTCTGAGATCATGACCTGAGCCAAAGTCAAGAGTCGGACACTCAACCAACTGAGCCACCCAGGCACCCCCAACGCATTACCTTTTTAGAAAGTTGTGAATCCCAGCATGGAAGGGAGCATGCTGGTGTTCGTCTGGTTGGATTAAGAAAAGCTAAGACAATCTGAGCTAAGACAAAAATCCTCAGTAAGATATAGTATCTGAACCTGAGCCTTGAGGCAGAGATATGACAAGAATCAAACTCTTTGTTTATTTGGAAGGGAAAAAGAGAGAGAAAAACAAGTGTTTAGATCCTTTCAGAACAAGTAAGTACAGCCTAGACATTAGAATGACTTTGATTTTAAAAAGAGAAAAGAGAAAAACAGACTCTTGCAGGGAAACCATTATGTGTTAGAATTAAAATCAAATGAGATTTGTAACACATCTTCACACCCAAGGTAAGGAGTCTGCTCTAAGAAGCAGGTAGGGGGGTTTCTCAGCAGACGTCTTCTTACCTGGTGGGTGGAGGTGCACTGCTGGGGTTCACAGCCCTGAAAAGGAGTCACTGCCCCAGCCTGCAAGGCCACCAGCCAAGGTCTGAGCCCCTTACCCTCTGCAGGGACTCCGGGATGTCCCCAGAAGCACACTGAGGCTCATCCTGTGCAACGTCCCCTGCCTTGCTTTTGAAATGACTTGAAATCTCTACAACTGTGACCCCCTGCCACTCTAGATGCTTATCATCCACCAGGAGCCACGCAAGCAAACGTTATCAGGAGTCTCCTTTCAAGCCCACATCAACTCTGTGAGGCGGGATTATCATTCCCACTTACCAGATGGAAGAACCTTATCCATTTTCTAGGAAACACTAATGTCTGCATTCCTACCTGGTGACATTTGACTTCAAATCAGTGCCCTTCCTCACTATGCATGAAACCTTTCTGTTTAAAATATACAAAAATTATGTAAGAAGAGGCAGATTCAAGATTGCTGTTACCTTCAGGGAGGGATAGAAAGGGAGCTTTAACTTTTTGCTTATGGAAAGCAATCAAAACGTGGAAGCGATAATAAAATATGAAGATTTAATAAAGCTGAATGGCAGTTAGACTTGTACTATATAACTTCCTGTTCCCCATATGCTCACAATACTTCATCAAATATGTGTATAAAGGGGAAAACGTGTTAATTTTTAAAAATATTTTCTGGTAGTCCGGCAGAGTGGTTCACACAGATTTCTTTTCTCAGTGTGTTTCACAGAATTTGCCTCCACTTCTGTCCCAGAGCTTCAAAAAATTTAAACGTACAGCAAGGTTGAAAGGATTTTACAGAGGGCACATTGTACCTGCTGCTACCAAGATACATACATGAAGTCACGTGGCGCTTTCTTTTGCATTTTGGTAAATACGGAGTTTGCCGTGGATCAAAATGAGGAACTATACCGGTAACAGACTGAGTTACCCTGAGTGGAATTTGAACGCTCTTTGATGCAGACACAGTGCACAAGCTCGTGTTTTCTTAAAGCCACTTCTAGAAAATTCAACCCTCACATGTCACCGATAACACTGAAGCAGGAGGCATCAAAATGATTTGTTTCTCCAAGGGCCACAGGACCTAGGATACATATACACCTATAGCTTGTTCACCAACTTACAATACAAGCTGGAAAGAAGGCTGAAAAGATGGTTCTAGGGGGCTCTTAAAATACCGCGGAGTGTAAGAACATTCAGTGTTTTTAAAAACCTGGAGAACAGAAGAGAAACATACCTGTTAGCCTGACCATTCATCCCACACAAGGGATGATTTCAATGGGGGAAAGTCTATTATTTAAGCGTGGACTGGCTTCCCGGGCCAGCAGAGGAATCACTGTTTTCAGGGTTTATCATTTGACATCTGATAATCTACAAACATCACGTGAGATCAAGACCTTGATAACCAACATCCCAGAGTTCAACTATGACGTAACCCAGAAAACAGTAAGAGCAGGCACACGGCCCATGAGGATGATTTTAACCCCACTGCACTGAGCGACATGGCCTTGGGGTGGGAAGGCCCGAGCGGAAGCCAGTCTTCACTGGCCCGTGAAGAGGTCACAGTGACCTCACACTACCTCAGTCTCCCCAGCAGCAAAGCACACCTCACCTGATTGCTGCAGGGATGAATCAATTAATGCTTGGGAATAAACTCTGGAAACTCTAAACTGTTCTTGCAAAATTTACATGTTAAAAAATTTATAATTTTGAATATTCTTTTGTCTTAAAAAGCGATTTATTCATCCAAAGAATGAACAGGCAGCCTTTCGCAGAAGATCCGTTAATAAGAGACCTTTCCTATCATGAACTTGGAGAGACTATAAACTAGTGGCAGCATCATCACAGGTCTTAGGGACCAAATTCTTCCCCTTCTGCCTCTGAGTTTGTTTCCTTATGTTCCTCTGAGACGTTATTGCTTCTGACAGGGTCCCGATACAGATTAGAATCCAACATGCCACACAGCAAAGATTGGCTTTAGAGCCACATTCCAGATGAAGCCCCTTGTCAGTCAGGACCCGCAAACTACCTCCAGCGGCCGAGGGCCAATTCAACTTGAGTTTGAGGAAAAGCCAACCTCTCCTTCTTCCCACCCTGGATGTCTTACTTTCTGCGTTCACTGCTTCAGCTCTGGTTACACTGGCTTATGACACGTTTCAGAAAACGTAAACCAAATGTTTTCCACTCTCTTCACGCATGAAGTCATTATGGGCTGATAAGTATTTAAGACAGAGTATTGTCTTAATTACTTCTTCATGCTTTGTCCCCTGTCATTTCAGCTTTATTCTAACTTCTTTTTCCTATATAAAATGATTACACAGTGGGGACTTTAATTTTCTCCACTGGAGTTAGGACATACTCTCACGCTATTAAAAACTCTCTGCAAAAATAATTTTTCGACTCTACATAATTTACTCACTTTTTCTCACACTGTATGTCTCTTCCTCAACACCCCTAACCCACACACACTTTTTTTTTTTAATTACTAAGAACTTTCTAATGCAAAATGCTTAAAAATGAAGGTAGCATTTGAAATGCAACACAATGAGACAATTTGTGGGGGGACAGTATGTCGTTTTTGTGCATGTCTTTTAGGTATATTCAAGTAAAGATAGTTACTTATGAATTGAGACTTCTCTTTATTATTTTTACTTTAATAGGCATAGGTATAGATAGAATTATTCAGTATGTGCTGCTGTGTCTTTGCATATTGGCGTTATGACCAATAAGATATAAAAGCATTCGAATGGCTACACACTGATTTAAAAACCAAATGTATCCTTAATACCGTCCACATAATTTATGTAGTTTCAACAGACACTGTAGCAGTGTTTGAAGGATCACTGTGGAAGATGGGGTGCATTTTGAAGGATGGGGTTTTTATTTGTTCCTATTGCAGAGCTTTAGTAAAGCATTACCATGAGACAGAAGACCAAAGTGCCTGGCACACAGTAGGTACACAGTGAAGTTTGGTTTCCTTTTCCTCCCCCAGCAACTTGTCTTCCTGAAAACAAAAGCTTTGTTGTTCAGGATTTCATCATTTCCAGATGCCTGCTCTTCAAATGACATCCAGAGCGATACACACTGATGTCACAAAGCCTGGAATTTCTGGTGGGAAGTCAGCAGTAGATGAACTCACTGGATACTAAGATCCTGTTTTCATGTCAATATCCTTAGTAATAAAATATGAGGAAAGAGAGGAAGTATAACATATAAATAAATATTCCTTACTCACTATCACCGTCTCAATTTATGCTGAAAAAGATTCCCATAAATTGAGGTATCAGTTGTTCTTTAAGAAAGGAAAAAAAAAAGACATGCTTAATAAGTGGAAAAGAAATATCATTATATCATTAAAGTCTGAACTCTGTAAAACAGCTTTATTTCTGTGTCACTGCATTGCTCTGATATCTATCACTGCAGAGCAGACAGGAGGAACATGTCCTGGGAAAACTCTTGTTGGTAAATACAGCATCAAGGTATTTTGATGACCTTCTGTTTAAATTTTCATACATCAATTATTTAATGAAAATCTGTTTGTAAAAGCGAAAGTCTATTTTCTCTAATTGCCATTTTATGCTTTTAATGTAATTTGTGCCTGTCTACCCTGTGCATCATTTTTTCCCCCAATGCTGTAGAAGCAACAACTCGACGATAAACTAGGTGAAGTCTCCCATTCAAGCCTTTTCCATTTAGGATTGGGACTCCAATCTGTGTCTCCTGGATAGCAGGTGGTGTATCGCACGACCCTGGAGTGGAAGCCGCTGGGGGGCGGGGGGGCAGAGTCGGGAAAGGTGAGCACAGGGGTCTGACAAGGACTCAGAAGTATCCTGGATAAGCCAGTAATACAGGAGCATTTCAACCCGCTGCAGACTCCCTAATGGTTTTGTCCAACATCCACCTGGTGGACGGTCAGAGCTGTGGGGCTCAGAGTGTTGCTATCCTCCTAAGCAGTTCAGCGCTGGCCCAGACACATCCCAGTCTGCAAACTGACCAGACTCACTCTCCTTCAGAAGGGAGTCTGACCCTCCCTTGTAATCCTAGCATGACCCTTGGGGAGGGGGTCTCTCCTACCCCCAAGAGCTTACCAAACTCTTTCTTCCAACCACAGTTTGTTTTTACTAAGGCATATTCTCACGAACACGGTTTTCTTTTCAGATCTTTTATTTTTTAAACTTTTCTCTTTTTTAAAAAATTGTTTTTAATGTTTATTTTTGAGAGAGAGAGAGACAGAGCATGAATGGGGGAGGGACAGAGACAGAGGGAGACACAGAATTCGAGGCAGACTCCAGGCTCCGAGCTGTCAGCACAGAGCCCGATGTGGGGCTTGAACTCAAGGACCGTGAGATCATGACCTGAGCCAAAGTCAGATGCTTGACCAACTGAGCCACCCAGGTGTCCCCTCTTTTTTTTTTTTTTTTAAAGCATATTAAGCCAATCTTTAGTTCTTACTCCAAAGAAGTTCAGCACCTGTTATAGACTGACAGCTTCATGGTTTGCCCAAACCTTCTCCTGGCTCCAAAACAGAAAGTTACAGCTGCCCCCTGGGGACAACGCACAGGGTGAGTGCCATCCCTGATTCAAAGTCAGTCTGCTTGCGGACCCAGCAAACAGCTGATGTTGGTGCCCCTCCCTCACTACCATAAATAACTCCTCAGCCTCAGCCCCCTCCCCATATATCCTCCCACGGCAAAGTGAAAATTCTTCCACCTCTGTTTTCCCCAAATGACCAGACTTTGGAGAGCTTAAAGCAAAATGGCTCAGAGATGCCTCAGACTGAAGCAAGCCTGCATTCCATGGAACTCTGTCCCTGGAAGGGCTTTTTCAGGTGGACTACCCTTCGATCCATCAGTCAGAGGACACTCACTTGCTCAGAGAGCTCAGATTTGTGGAGCACAAATTATATCATCAGCATAGGTGACAAAGAGACATGTCTCCTGCCATACGCTTCTGGGGATTGCTAATTCATGGCCTTTTGATTTAGTCTATGCTTGGGCTCTCTGGATAGGGTCTCCACAAGTATTTGCTTTTTTACCAAAGTTCCTGTGCAGGTAAGTATGCATTCTTATTAAGAAGTACTGGGCTGCAAGCTTATCACTGCAAACTTTAAAGACAATAATAAACCAATCAAGGCCCTAAGACTGCTGTTCTCCTGAAAATTACCAAGGGACATGCAATTATACACAAATATAGGCCAAAAATCATCATCAGATTCATAATAACCAACAACTAGGAACCATTCAAATGTCCACCAACCACCAAATGAGAGACAAATAATGTTTTGTATCTTTAAAAAAAAATTTTTTTTAATGTTTTTATTTATTTTTGAGACAGAGAGAGACAGAGCATGAGCAGGGGACGGGCAGAGAGAGAGGAGACACAGAATCTGAAGCAGGCTCCAGGCTCTGAGCTGTCAGCACAGAGCCCAACGTGGGGCTTGAACTCACAAACCACGAGATCATGACCTGAGCCGAAGTCAGACGCTTAACTGACTGAGCCACCCATGCGCCCAATGTTTTGTACCTTAAATGTAGTGGTGATCCTATAATTGTCTACAGTTGCCAAAAGTCATTCAACTATACACAGAAAAGTGATGAATTTCATTGTATGCAGAGCATACCTCAGTAAAGCTGGGAGAAAAAAAAAAGTCATGAGCTGAAACAAACAGCAAGCAAAATCTAAACCAGAAGAAGATCTTGTGATAACAAAATCCAGTTGGAATCCAACATGACTGAGTGAGAAGTCAGTTCGGAGGGCTCTATATTTGCCAGACTTCAGTGATTCATTTTTCCTTTCAAATTATTTTAATAAAAGAAAGAGGCACTGTAGAGACTTCTGGGTTACAGAATTCAGACCACCCCCAGAGATGCGCAAGCTGGCTCCTACCAAATCAACACACACCGCTGGCAACACAAATAACTGGCCATCGCCAACGCCAAGAAGAGAACCTGAAAGCTGCTGTCCCCAGCCCAGTATGAAAAGTGCTGGGCGACCGAGAAAGGAAAACCAGTGGTCCCGGGCCTCCCTGCCGAGAAAGACCGCTCTCATGGCCCTCACTTTGTCAGTGGGAGTATTTCTGTCCGACCCCAATCATCACAAGGGATTTCAAGTCAGGATGCCTCTGTTACAGGAGGTTTGTGTGAGAGACAACGTGCTATGTTGGCCAAAGCCAATCATGGGATTCAGAAGCCATGTTTCCAAATCTCTTATCCCTTCAACACATCCTAAACAGCGCTGCCGGATTAATCTCACTAAAATGTGTACATACAGGTTTGCAAGAGCTCCCCTGCCCACAGACATGGGCAGCTCTGAGGCTGGCAGTTCCGTCCTCCTTTGCCAGATTTATCCCTGCGCTTTGAGGCACAGCGGATGCTCATGGTTTCCTAGGCAAACCCTGCACTTTTCTTTTTGCTTGCCTTTATTTTGCTCCCGTTGCCAGAAACCCCCTAATACGTGTATTTCTCAGCCTGGTGACTGGCACAGTGCACATGCTTGGTAACTGTGGAATGAGTGGTGGGCTTGTTCTGTATGAAGATAAATGATGCACAAGGATGGGGTCCTGGGGGTCTTTGCACACAGAGATAATTTACAATGAAGAGCACACAGGCTGGGAGGGTTCCAGCAGGGAGATCCCAGCGGTAATGGGCAGCACCAGGCTTCCACCTTTTAATTAAAGGCAGGCAGAGAGCAGGAGTAGACAAACTCTCTTCTTGGAGTGGCCTGAGAAATTTAGTTGGTCCTGTGTGTATTACTGCCCGTCTGTCTTATCTTATTTTCTAAATTAAAAAAAAATTTTTTTTAACATTTATTTATTTTTGAGAGAGGGGGAGAGACAGAGTGGAAGCAGGGGAGAGGCAGACAGAGAGGGAGACACAGAATCCCAAGCAGGCTCCAGGCTCCGAGCCGTCAGCACAGAGCTCGACGCGGGGCTCGAACCCACGAACGGTGAGATCGTGACCTGAGCCAAGTCGGAGGTTCAAACCACTGAGCCACCCAGGTGCCGCCCAGCCATCTGTTTTAAGGAAAGGATGTCTCCATTGGTTTTAAGGAAGACTTCCAGAATTAAAGCTAAGAGTGAGCTTGTGTTAACATAAAGATGTGCCATAGGAAACCTGAGGCCGTTACCACACTGCTGGACGGCTTTTATGTTGTAGATACTGAAGGTACTGTGTTTTCAACCCCCCCCCCACCCCCCCGCCGTGATCCCACGACATAATTGGGTATAAAGAATAAACTACAGACCAAGGTTTTTAGCTGCCGGGCTTTGTTTTATAAAAGAGCAGAGAACAGCAGTTAAATGTGATTTCTCTCTTTTTTGCGGCCAATACAGAAGGAGGGATAAGGGAATGCAGGCGACATGAGGTGAAAGTGACGCCCGCTGGCACGGATAGATTTCAATGGAGGAAAACAGAGTTGCAGCGCTCTCTTATTCTGTGGCATCCAGAAAGGCGAACCTGGAGAGGAGGGGCAGGAAATGCCTCCGGAGCGTCCCCGTCATGGGTCTCATTTGCTACAAGTCAAACTGCAGTGGAGACAAGGGCAGTCAGAGCCTCTGGCACTGCAGCGTCCAGGGGAGAGGCGCTGGACAGCTGTGCCTGTGCGGGGTCATACGTCCAGCTGTGGCGGCCACAGTCGGACTCGGCTTCCCGGTAGCGTTCACCCAAACTGTCTCATTTAAACAGGAAACTCACGGGACAATCACAGGACACACTGCTGTGGGGGGACACAGCTCTTGCCCCACATGTTACTCACATCGTAGCCTCCCCGGGTCTGCCCTGGTGAAACCCACACCGCCTGGAGTCCCAGGCACGGAGAAGATCTCTCCTTGCCTTGCCGAGGAGACATTTATTTGCCGTAGGAAAGTTCAGAACCAGGAGAGACACGGCCTGCTCGTCTGAACACATTAGAGAAATTCAGTTCCACCTCCAATGCTCAGAACTGAACTGCTGGAGGACAGTTTACGTTCATAAAACATTACTCCTCTTGAGCTACCAAGAATGCCAGAAATGCGATGGGTAGAAGAGGACTTTTTGTCTATTCATTCACGTGGCCCCATGAAGTCAGAGTTCCCAGTTGGACTCAAAACGTTTCTTAGATTTTATTTGGACTTTTACATTCTTGGGAACTTCTGAAATTGCCTCCATCTTGCTAATTTGGCAATCAAACATGGCGTCATCGTGTAACTGGGGGACACCGTTGACCCAGCCTGTTTAGCAGAACTGTGTTTGCAGCAAGGGCCTCCCAAAATGGCTACATCTTGTCAGGATATCACTGAATTTGGAAAATGCCAGCAGGGCAGGAACATTTTACTGTAAAGTCACTTTTTTTTTTTATTTTAATTTTTTTATTTGTTCACGTTTATTTATTTTTGGGAGACAGAGAGACAGAGTGTGAGCAGGGGAGGGGCAGAGAGAGAGGGAAACACAGAATCTGAAGCAGGCTTCAGGCTCCGAGCTGTCAGTGCAGAGCCGGATGTGCGGCTCGAACTCACGAACCGCGAGACCATGACCTGAGCTGAAGTTGGCCGCTTAACCAACTGAGCCACCAGGCACCTCTGTAAAGTCACTTTCAAAAAAGTCACTACAGGGGTACCTGGGTGGCTCAGTCAGTTAAGCATCCGACTCTTGGTTTCAGCTCAGGTCATGATGTCGTGGTTCGTGGGTTCAAGCCCTGCATCACGCTCTACACTGATGGCGTGGAGCCTGCTTGGGATTCTCTCTCCCTCTCTCTTTGCCCCTCCCCAACTCCCGCTCTCTCTGTCTCTCTCAAAATAAATTAATTAATTTAAAAAAATCACTACGAACTACTCTGTGTATTGTCAAATTTTGGAAAAGATTAAGTGGGGCTGCAGCCAACACTGACAGATGCTTTGTAGGATAACCCCCCGGTATGATGGTCTGAAAGCGTGGGGCCCGGAATGTGCTGTGTCCTGGTGGTAAGTTTTTGGTACACTGGGAATGTATCAGGGCACGCACGCAAAAGGACTGGGATACGGAGAAATTAAAATAAAAAGGGATTAGTCTGGTAAGACTTTCACAATAATCTCCATCTGCTCTGTCTCCTTCTAAATCCATTGAAATATTTTTGTGGGTGATTCTGTTTGCACTAACCGCTAATGTTTTATGGTTTTCTAAACCCTAGACTGTGATAGGAATACAAACAGTAGGGAGAGGAGAAATTCACATCTCAGATGAACTTGAAAGGTCCTTCCTCTCTGACATTCCAATTCTGTGGTATTAGTTTTATAGGGTAGATCGATTCTCAACTCAATTTGTAACTTCTGATTACAAATTCAACGGACACATCTGAAGGCTTCCATCACAGACAAGCCCGGGAATTGGCCATGGTGTCCAAGAAGTGACCGTGGCAGGAATAACAGAGGGTGTGGAAGGGATCAGGGTGCTATAGACAGAGCCTTGCCGAATAACCAACGCACCCATCAGACTGGTGGGAATTTCAAGGTCTAATCAGCTTTATACAGTGAACCTTGAGAGAGCCACCAAAAACAAAGTCCACTCAACCTGGAAGCAGTAAAAACTCAAAATTTAGGACAACGGAAAGCACATGCAAAGTGCCAAAGACGATGATGCTAAAACCAACCAGCCAACCAACTCCAATAATAACCTAGACAAGAAAGGACTCCAAGGCAATGGTGCTGTGTGAAACCACCTCTCTGGGTTCAGGTTAGCCTATGGGCCTTTTCCGTGGAAAAACCCACCTAAGAGAACTCTCAGACTATTCATAAGATGTAGGAGTGATCCCTGCACCCAAAACACTTGATTTCTGACCCTCTTGCTCATTCCCAGCATTCTGCAAGGATGTCCTTCCTGCTCCTCCTTCAGGACTTAACAGGATTTCTTCCTAAGAACTCTCCATATACCTTACTCCTGCCCTTTATCTGGGCAACTTTATCTGGGAGACGTGATCGCACTGCATACTTCAGCTCCTACTTTCATCATTTTTTACTCCTTTAGCCGGCTTCATTTTATTTTGAGGACTTACTGTTCTCGACATTTATATATATATATACATTTACAAAATTTATACTTACTCATATGTATTCAAATTTATTTATATATTTCTTACTTATTAGGTTCATATATATAATGTGTGTGTATCTCTTCCACTGCACCAACACAACACGCGTGTCTCCTGACAGTAGGGGTTTTAGGCTTCACTTGCTGCTACGGAGCCAGTGCCTTGAGGGCGCCTGGAATGTATCCAATAAATATCCGTGTGTGTTTGTGTTTATTCAGAACATCTAAGGCATCTCGCACAGGACATGCTGTCGGTTACTTGTATTTCTCCTTGTATCACGCTTACAAAGACCGCTGGGCACCTCATATTCCACAAGGCGCCGTGCGAGGCAAGGTGGAGTGTGCCAAGGTGAAGAGTGATGTTTCACAGAAGGAGCTTTCCTTTACTACAGAGTACAGTCACTTAGGCCAACGGCTTGACTTCGATTTGACAAACACCTGAATGCCAAGAGGGTAAGTGCAGACCTTCAGAGCAGAAAGACGTCTCTTCAAGGACTGTGGCCCTCAGAAAAGATTTCATGGAAAAGCACTTTATGGGGAAAAAGTAGAACCTTACGGGATGGAGGAGGCTTTGGAAACAGAGAACGTCGCGCGGGCCAGACCCTGGCCGGTAGAAACAGTGGAAAGACCCGTGGAAACAGATGCTACAGACATGAGAAGTGCCACACTTTCTTAGCAACGCAGTGTTTGTGATGGGGACAAAGTAGAGAAGTAAGTGGCTGGAGAGAGCCACACAGGAAGGGCACTGAGGACAAGGGGTCCGGACAAGGGTGTCCTTGGATGGGGGAGGACAGAGGCGAGGCATCAGTGGTATTTACTAAATAAATGTTTTTACAAACAAACAAAAAAACCCAACAATAAAAGAACGCCATGTGTGGAGCAGTAAAGAGGGCATGTCGGGGACTAAGGATTGTCAGTAATCCAATTGTGAGCATCTGAGGCTGAGGAAGTAAATACTCAGATGGATTGGCTGTTTGCTTTGGAGTCAGACTTGAGTTTGGATTCCAGCTCTGCGACATCCACTCATTTCACTGAGCTTCAGTGTCCTCGGCTGTGAAACTGGGCTTCCTACCTGGAAGAGTCATTATTCGGATGGAAAGAGATAGTGGAGGTGATGTAGCCACCACGGTAACAGTGAGCATCTATGGAGCGCGTTATGACCCGCGAGGCACGTGGGTCCAAGTGCTTCACACACACCGTAGTGTACCGCCACCGTACTGACATCAGATGGGATGGTGGAGCCATCGGAACCCGCACCTCCCAGCCCCCCCATCAGCCGCACATTACACCACACCTTTCCTCCCCACCAATCGCTGAGCCCAGGGCCAGAGGCGACCCACGGTGGGTAGGAATCACGTCATCGGTAGCCAATGCTGACCAGTGTAGAAAAGTTCCGACATAATTTAAAATTTATTCAAAACTAACAAAAAGCAGGTACTAAACACTGAGCCACACATCACTTGGGGTGCTTTCTTCATATAACTTCCTAACTTTCTTGTAAGAATATAAGAACCATGAGAGGATATTGTTCTGTTTTCATAGGAGATGCTGATGTTTAAGTTACATGCTAATGATCAAAAAGAAAACCAAGGGGAGGACAGGGAATGATTGCTTTTATCCCTAACTTTGCACTCTCCTTGTTGCTTTTCTTGGTTCCGCAGTTACAAATAGCACAGGGGCATCCGATATCAGAATAACACGTACAAACTAGCAGGACATCCATCCCCCACTAAAAAAGAAATAGATGGCTGACGCTTGAACAATGAGGTGGTTAGGGGTGCTGACCCCCTGCACATTCAAAAATCCACATGTAACTTTCGATTCTCCAAAAACTTCGTTAATTGCCTGGAAGCCTTGCTGACAACATGAACAGGTGATCAGCATATATGCTGTATGTTATATGTATTCCGTACTGTACTCTACCACAAAGTAAGCTGGAGAAAAGAAAATGTTACTAAGAAAACCATAAGGCAGAGAAAATACAGTTACAGGGTGGTACTTAAGCGAAAAACATCCACGTATAAGTGGACGTACACCTGCTCAAACCGTGGTTGCTCTGTTCACAGGTGGTCAGCTGCACTTACTGTCAGTCAACACTCAATGTACAAAGCATTACAAGAATACAGTACACATCCATAGGAGTAAGAACCAGAGGGCTGTGTTTCCATAACGTGCTAAGTAGCACAGTGGCCCCTGGAAGGTCACCCGGCCTTCCCACACGTGGTTTCCTCATCTGTGAATGAAGGCTCTTTCCGAGTCTCCATCCAACTCTGAGATCCTTTCAGTTCAGTTTAATGTGATGAAGGGCCACAAGCTGAATCAAGAAAGTACTAACACTCCACACCTATTAATGTGTGAGTTGTAGTGTAACTCACCAAGAGAGGGACTGGCAAATGTCACATGACTTCAGTAGGAGAGGGGGGAACCTTTGCCTGTGGTTGGCTGGCCTCTAAGCACCGACACTTGCTGAACGGATCCCTGCCTCATGGATCCTGGTGGGATGCAGAGCCGCCTTCCCTCCACAGAGTCAGAAAATGCCAGATTCTCACTTCCCCAGCTCACAAGGCTGCTGGGGCCCAGGTAATCTAGGAGCTGTAATCTGACACTAACTGTAAGAAGCAGAACGGGCCATGTTGGGCTATGCTGGCTGCAAATCTGACTCCTGCTGGTTTGGGGTAGGAGGGAAGTAACACTTCACTGGGCCAGTTCTGTGTGGGAATTGTGAAAGTGGCTTTGGCTACGTAGCCTCATTATTACTGTTATTTTTTGAACTACCCAATTTCCTTTCAATCAACTCCATTTCTACATACATCAGAAAACATCTGTTTCCCTCACTTATAACTAAGAACCCTGGCAGTGACTGCTGGTGACACCTGCTTTGGGGACATACAGAATTGCCCTTTGCTTATTTGTCTTATTTTTCTAAAACTATCTCATTATCTTATTTTCTCGGGATAATCTGCAAAGTGCGAACAAAATGTCCCAAATTCTACCTGTTAATTAGACGCATAGCACTTTTCAATAAAGAAGCCCAAGAAGAACGCTTTCCTTACTGATGGATGGGGCTTAATCAGAGGGTGACAGGTCAGATCTGACATTGTTAGGACAGATAGTTTTCAGTATCTAAAATTAGATCCAGTGGGGGAATGACTGCTATCACTTATTTCTCCAGGGGATGGATCAAAAATCTTATTCAATGAAGTGATCTAGGGCTCTTTCTTTGATAACTAGTCAAATGGACAATGGGACTGAGAAATGGCACTAACCCACCCATCAGACGCTGTACCCGGGACATTGCCAGCATCACGGAATTCTCCAGATAACCCAGTCATGTTGTTCTCATGTAACAGAATCGGAGAGGGCAGGTAGTTAAGGCTGCTCGAAGAGGCAGATGGCGGGTGGGTCTGCAGGAAATGAAAGAGGTCCTCCTATCCTTGGAGACACCCCATCTGGGGCAGTTCCCAGTGTTCTGTGGCATCCTCAGGCCAGCAGAGCCTTGGGATTCCATCTTGGCTTGAAACATCCAGACCCGATGACCTGCCCTCTGTTTGTTCCGGGAGTACCGGCCCACCGCTCGGATCTCTGGGCCATTTCTGCATAAAAACCATGGACTCTGCCCTGTGAAATAGCTCCAGGAATAATCAAGTCTCTGGGCTAGACAAGTCAAACTGTATTCCCAGCATTTAACCTATCTCATAGCAGCTAGAATTAGCACTGCGGGGACCAGCATCCGAGTCTGAACCATACAAGGCATCACCCGTCTCTCCTGCTGATCTGCCCGGCTTCTTCTGAGAAGCTGTGCACCTGCTCGGGCCCTGAATGAGCCCGTGTTTGTCACCAGGAAGCTCTCAGATGGGTCTGCTTCCCCTGAACTCTCCCGTGTGGAGGACAGAGCTTTTGAAATTATCGGATTCCATCCCTGGCTTAGAGATGTCCAAAGTACACATCTTGCATGCTGAGTTTTGATTGCTAAGCACTTTACATTCGGATTCTATGTTCTCTAAACTACTGGCATTTTGTGAGGAATGAAATGGTCTATTCCAATAAAGGAAAAAAAACCCAATTCCACAGTGAGGTTTAGATTATGTTTAGAAAACGGTCAACAAGTATTTTTCTCTTTTAATTGTTAAAACATTTAAAATGTATCCTAAAAAAACAACAGAAAACAAACAGGCCTAGAAAAGTTGGATATTAGCTCTTCTGTTCTGAAAACAGGCCTATTTTGAAGCCCTAAATAAGCACATTATGGAAAGGGGTTTCCCAAAGTTTTAGGCTTCAAGCCTTATTGTTTTCTCACTTTTCTTTTGCCAACTAAAATGTTGTTTAGAATTGATACTGGATAGCAAACAGCTGCAAGTTCTGGCTGAGTGTTTTCCTAGAAATACCAGTTCGGGAAAGAATTTCTACCCGTTCCCCTCTCCCATGAGCCTTCACAGTGGATCAAACTTACTCTTCTCAGAGATCATGGCCCAAATGTTTATTGGGGCAGCTGAGCATCTGGTAAGCAATGCCAGGGTAGTGTTTTTGGCTGTTGGTGGAAGGAGACCACTTCTAGACCACTTCTGATCCAGCCAGTGGGTGAGTGAGGCAGGAGAAGCCCTGTTTCCAATTCAGAGGAGATATTTTGCTGTCTCATGGGAGGGCACACCCCCAGAGGGGAACTGTTCTCCATGACAACCAATCCTGGATTGGTTGGTTTGACCTTTTTTTTTTTTTTTTTTTTTTAGAGCTACTTGGAGGCAGCTGGATTAATTAGGGGCTGGATCACTCAGGTTGAGAGTCCCCACTAGCTCTTTCTAGATGATAGGATTACTGAGGATTCCTTAATTTGCATTTCTTTTACATCTACTTACAGTGTCTTTCATTTGGTGAACTGAAAGCTGAAAGGAAGCCACTGGAAACCAATAGGGTTATAATATTATAGTGCTGTGTTTGGTTACTTAGTAAACCTAACACAACACTGCGGTTTGGGGCATATTGAACATCATTCTGCCCTTAAAGGAGGAAAATGTACTATCATGGAAGACAAGCAAATACAAGTCTTTGGCTTACAGCACTTGTCTGAAAGAAGTTCTGAACATGTTTTGAGTACGAGCAGTAGAGTAAGTGTTGATAGTCCCAACAAATTATCTGGAAGGACACTTTCTTTTAAATGTACTTGCTAGACACTCATTTATGACTTGTACACTCAGAATCTATGAATGTGTTTATCTGGGGACAATGCATTCTGTACCAGGTGTTGTGCATTTGATAACTTAATCGCATCTGGAGCAGGTGACCTATAGATTTAGCGGCTTCATTCAATGCAACAGGTTCCCAGGCAAATGAGGCAAGAAGAGACAGAGGGCCAGTGAAGAAACTCCAGCAGCAACTCGGTTTAAAGAGCAGAAACCTCCAAATGAGAGGACACAGCACAAGCGCTCCACATGGTCTAAGGGAAAGGAGCCCAACTACTTAGAAAAGACTTTATTGGCCCAAGGTCTTGCAACAACTTCTCAGTGTCTTGGGCCACCTCCACCACAACGGGAAACCAAGAGGACGGGGGTGGGATATCTTGCAACTCGCACAGAGCGTGATCCAAACGGCAGTGCTCTCAGACTCCGTGGAGATGGGAGCCTTGTCACAACAGACAGCTGAGTACATCGTCTGCAGAGTGGGGCCCTGCGTGGGCATCCTCTCTAATTTCATTGTTATATGCCACCGTTTTTGAGCAGGTGCTACCAAGATGAACGCACAGAGGTCATTTTAAAACAGACAGTAGCAGCAATCTAATGAGGCATGGCCCCAGATTTTAATGAGTTCACAGTCAGTGGCGATAAGGAGCCATTATCCACCATAATGGAAGAATGGACAGGTGCCAGGGGCCTTTCTGGAGGCCGTCCTGCAGGGAGGCTTCCTGGAGGGAGTGACATTTAAGCTGAGCCTTCATGAAGGAGAACAGAGTGATTCAAGGGCAGCTGCCATTAAAGAGCGTTTGGTTTTAACTTGCAAAATGAAGCCTTGCATGGTTATCACCATTATTGAAATACTTGAGCTGCCTGGATTTTTCCTCCTTAGGTTAAACAGCGAGCACACAACCAAATGGTTAGAGTATTTGCTGGATACTACAAGCCAGCAACGTATTTTAATATCCTTGCCAATACTAATTCTGGGGGAAGCTGTATTAGTTTGCTAGGGCAGCTGTAACAAAGGGCCGCACACTGAATGGTTCCAACAACCAAAATGTCTTTGGTCACAGCTCTGGAGGCTGAAAGTCTAAGATCAAAGTGTCTACAGGCTGGAGGGAGAATGTTCCAGGACTCTCTCCCAGCTTCCCGTGGTTCTTGGCTCGTAGAAGCATCAGCCTGATCTCAGCCTTCGTCTGCACGTGGTATCCACCCTGTATGTGTGCCTCTGTCCAAATTTCCCCTTTTCATAAGGATACCGGTCATACTAGATTAGGACGCACCCTTCTAACAGTGTGGAGTCACGAGTGAAATTTAACTAACATGAACTGTAACTAATTATATGCCCAATGACCCTATTTCCAAATAAGACCTGATTCTGAGGTTCTGGGAGTTAGGGCTTCCTAACTCCCCTTCCAGGGGACACAATTCAAAGGCCCTCAAAGAAATTTATAAAGTTTATAAATTCATAAATTTATAAAGTTAGCTTGTGGGGGGCACCTGGCTGGCTCAGTGGGTTACACATCTAACTCTTGATTCGGGTCAGGTCACGATCTCACTGTTTGTGAGAGCGAGCCCCGTGTCGGGCTCTGCATTGGCAGTGCAGAGGCTGCTTGGGATTCTTCTCTCTCCCTCTCTCTCTGCCCCTTCCCCACTCACTCGCTCTCTCTTTTCTCCAAAATAATAAACATCTTTAAAAAACTTACCATGATAATAATTAGATCTTGCAGATTTTATTTTCAACCACTTGAAGCATCTCAGAGACACTATGAAGTAATTTTATCCTGACCAGCCTGGGTCTTCTTAATTTACCATTACTATCTACTTCCTCTAGAGCAGAAATCTAGAGAATAGGACACAAGATATATGCCACAATCCACAGAGCCTGCATCACTGAAATTGTGGCCAAGGGTCAAGGTTGATGAAGGCACTCTGCTACTTAACTTTATCTAGAAGATCCTGGGTTGTTAAGATTTATGTAATTTACATAGCTGTTGTTTTTCATTACTAGCCTTTGCCATTTATTACAAAGTTAATTAACAAAGCTGGCACTGATCTTGATCACGAAAATTAGGTCTTGCTCTTTCCCCGCTCAGATCAGTCTCTTGGGCATCAGACCCACACTGTCAATAGGAAAACTCTGCCTGGATGTTTTGTAACCAATGACAGCTGAACATGGATGAAGGTACACCCATCACCTTTCTATTTGCCTTTCTTCCTGGGCTCCCAAGGGTCACCAGCCAGCCAACTGCTCGGCCAGAAGCCAGAGGGTCTTTTATTCTTGACTCTTCCCTTTTACTCCTTTATTCACTCTTGTTATTACCCTGTTGGTCACTCTGTTTTTTTTGGAATGTGTACCTTCATCGTTTGAGGGAAATCTGCAAATCTTCCTGCCCTGGTCTCTCTCTTGTTATACTCCTCTTGAAATTCTACCCTTCAGGTCTTCACCTTCTTTCTCAGGGTCCACCTCTTGTCTCTCCACACTGTGCTCTCACACGGCTTCCCTGACTTATCTTTCAACTCAGTGGGTCTCTCTTCAGATGCGTCTAATCGTTTTGATCTTTGAACTATGAATTTCAGTGATCGTATTTTCTGCTACTTCATTAAGTTTTCTTTATAAATCTACCAGAGTTTTTCTTCTTTAGTGTTAGGATCCTTTAGGTGTTTTCAAAATTTTGTATCTTTAAGCATGTAAATGAAGCATGGTAAGTGTTATGGGTAGAACTATGCTCTGCCCCCACAGATGTAAGTCTTAACCTCCAGTACTCCAAAGGCGGCCTTCTTTGGAAGCAGGATGGTTGCAGATGGAACTAGTTAAGCTGAGGTCATCAGGGAGTAGGGTGGGCTCCCAATCCAGTATGACTGGTGCCCTCATAGGAAGAGAGGGACATAAAAATACAGGGACACCCACAGGTGACTGACATATGATGACAAAGGCAGAGAATGGAGCTATGCAGTTACAACCTGAAGAATACCAAAGGTCACCCGCAAACCACTATTAGCTATGCAGAGGCAAGGAAGTGTTCCCACACGGGTTTCAGAGGGAGCGTGCCAACACCCGCTTTTCACACTTCCAGCTTCCAGTTCTGTGAGACAATACATTTGCTGCTGTTTTAGGCTACCCAGTTTGCAGTACTTTGTTACGGCAGCCTGAAGAAATTAGTACAGTGAGGATGGTTATTTCATAAAGTGTGGCGATGGGTGCCATTTAGAAAGTACGTGCGGGTCTGCTTTGGCCATTTCTTCTTTCCGCTGACTTTTGCTAACAAGACTATGTTTTCTTACGTGTTCACTGATTCTTGTCTGTGAGGTACTCATTTTCCTTGGGAAATTATCTGTAGGAATCTTTTGAGACCTATGATGAAGGTGCATTCTTTTAGAAAGGACTCACATTTGCCACACATGTGGGAAATGGTTGATAGCATTGATATGGTTGAAATGTTTGATAGGTTGATATGGGGGAAATGGTAGATAGGGAAGGGTTGATAGCAGTAGCATGGGACCACTTTAGAAAAATTCAGCGTGACTTGAGTTTTTTTCCCAGCCACCTAATTTGCTCTGTAAAACTAAAATGGGTGATCCTGTGGCTGTGATCCTCAGGGATGCGATTCCCCTTTCAGAGCATTTAACGTCAGGGAGCATGGATAGGTTTATCTCTGCTCCAGGCATTTTGGGCTGAGTCCTCTGGGGCACCACCTCCATGGAGGGGGTGCCT
This sequence comes from Panthera tigris, assembly GCF_018350195.1. Taxonomy (NCBI): domain Eukaryota; kingdom Metazoa; phylum Chordata; class Mammalia; order Carnivora; family Felidae; genus Panthera; species Panthera tigris. The sequence goes on along the minus strand of NC_056663.1, from coordinate 6,431,876 downwards.
TTCAAACTCTCCGCTGGCTGGCGGGGCCCTTGTCTCCTCACCCCACCTCCTGGCCTTGTAAAGGGAGGCTCAATTTCCCATTTGCCAAATGCTTTGAAGGCAAATCTGTTTACTATTCCACTCGATTCACTTGGTTCCTGCTTCCACTTACATTTGGACCTGATACTGTCTATCATCTTGTCATTTCACTGATGCCTTTCAAATAGTTTTTTTTAATGTTTATTTATTTTTGAGAGAGAGAGAGAGAGAGAGAGAGAGAGCGAGCATGTGCAGGGGTGGGGGCAGGGAAAAAAGAGGGAGACACAGAATCCGAAGCAGGCTCCAGGCTCTGAGCTCTCAGCTCAGAGACCAAGGCAGGGCTCGAACCCACGAGCTGTGAGATCATGACCTGAGTCAAAGTCAGCCGCCTAGCTGAGCCACCCAGGCGCTCCTCAAATAGTTTTTAAATTATTTTATCCAGCGTTTTTAATCATTTTAAGTGGAATAGTCAACCCCAATACCAAACCAATCCCCTTCCTGGAATCCCCATAGCCTGTCCATCTAGAAGTCCTACTGATTGTCCATGTGAAGTCTCCTCGAGCACCAGGGTGATGTTTCGGTCACGATTCCATGACATCAGACCTGCACGACTCTGCACTTTCTCCTTTGATCCTACTCTCTTCCAACCTCTCCTCCATACAACACCGCAGGGGCCTTTCAGACTAGTCTGCTCCCTCCCTCCGCAAAACACTCCCTTCCTTGGCTTCAGGCTCCCTCAGGGTAAATTCCAAATGCCTGGGTCGGGAGCTAGAAAGATGGGATCTCCAGGCTCATGCCTTCCCTGCACTCTGCTGGATTACATAATTACTCTTCAGTTGCCTGGTCTCATACTTTAATTACACATGCTTTTTCTTTGCCTGGAATGTAATCCTTCAATTTTGGTCTCTATGTTGGAGGAGGGATGAAAAGGTTCTTTTCTGTTAATTAATTAATTTGAAAGGGAGAGGGAAAGGGAGAGAGGGAGGATGAGCTGGGGGAGGGGTAGAGGCAGAGGGAGAGAATCCCAAGCAGGCTCCAGGCCCAGTGCAGAGCCCAACACGGGGATCGATTTCACAACCACGAGATCATGACCTGAGCCAAAATCAAGTCACATGCTTAACCAACGGAGCCACCCGGGTGCCCTGAAGGTCCTTTTTAAATAAGTGAAACATTTGGATCTAGACAGTCATTGAAAGTATTCTTGGCTGTTGACTCAGGCCGCATCTCTATTCTGGAGCCTTCCCGTGTGGTGCTCCTGCTCAGTACCCCCCCCCCCCAAGAACCACCAGGGCGGGGTCACAGCACTGTCCCTGTGTCCTGGAAGGTGGGTTTACCTCGTCAGACTGTAAAAAATTGCTACAACGATCAGGTCTCTAAACTCACCTCGTAACAGAGACAAACACAAAACTCTAGTGTTTTGACTGTTGCAATGGCACAGGCTTAACTCATTTGGGTAGTAACCTGGTCACCAGAGGATACTGAAATGGCTCCAGACTCTGTGTGTGGTAAACAAGTGCTTAAAAATGTTTTTTTCACTATGTGCACATACATACAACACACACACACACACACACACACGTGTAAGTAGGTGTGCAATTTCTGCATATGGTGTGGTGTTCTCTTGCATTAAAACTATACTGAAAGCATGCTGGGTTGTATACTAGTTGCTAATGATATTTATGCCCTATATCGCATGTCATTCCTATAAATAATCTTAATAAAACATGGATGGTTTTCCCTGTTATCTGTTATGAGGCCAGTAGAGGGAGCAGGTATTACAAGTGGATCTGGTACTTGTATTCTCATATAGACACCATCTCTAACAGGTTCTGTTTTAATTTTTATTGTAGTCAAGCAGGACTTTTTGACCAATAAATAAAAAAGATCACTGAAATATGCATCAGGATTTTGAGGAAAGGTAAACAGTATTTCTCTTTTGTAAATATTCTACTAGAATATTTATATAAATATTTTATATATATATATATATATATATATATATATATATATATATATACACATACACACACACATATAATTTTTTTTCCTTGAGGGAAACAGATGCCAGGAACTAGGCACCTTAACCCTGCTATAAATGTTCTGTTGCTATAGGCTTTGTACAATTTTCTTCCTTTCATTTTTTTCTTTTGTATCAGTCTTTCTTTGAATTTAGACCCTTTCCTTAAAATAAAATATTTTGGGAAGTATAGTTTATTATTAATAGAGCCCCAAAGAAACTGACATAGGGTTTAAGACAAAAAGTGGAGCATATACATATCAGATTTTTTAGGAAAGACTTAAATCATCAGTAGACAACCATACTTAAATTGACCAAGGAAACAAGAATGGCAATGGAGTATTTTTATATACTTGAATGCAAACATCGCTTCCTTTTATGCATAACTATTTCTTATACTTCTAATGTAATTCTTTAGAAACTATATATAATTCTTCAAAAATGAGTTTTTATACATGTAACTCCATAATCAACCCTAATTTCCCACAGGAAGATTTTTTTATATCAAGTCCGTTAGGCAGACAGGAATACCAAAAGGGGGTCATGTGCTGTTATTTTTTTACTTCTTTGACATAAGCAATTTTATTTATGTTAACCTATAACCGAGAGAGATAATATATCTTCATGTAAATAGCACATATGACATTTTTATCTCTTATTTTAAAAGGTTTCTCATAATTAAGATAAAAATTTTTATAAATTTAGATTAAACAAAGATTAATCAAGATGGCATTAAGCCACTTTCAAAGGAAAATTCATTCTGAGACAAATTTATATACTTCTTTAGTAGAATGGCCATGACAAAGAGACCAGGCACATTTTTCACAAGCACAGAATTTGAATTCCCTAAAACCTTGTTTAAATGAATTTAGGAACATTTAATGCAGAATTATAAGCCCACCTCAAAATCTCTCGTGAACCACTGTGTTAGTCAAAGGAAAGATTTTATTGACTTTGTATTGGTCATGGGTTTAACAGTAACCATTGACATCAATCTCCTGAAAGAAAATGTTTAGCATTTTTTTTTTCTGCGGGGAGAAAACAGGACATAGAATTACCGGCAAAAATATTATCAGGCTAATGCACTCATCTATTGTTTTAGAATTTTATCCACTGCCTTTTTAAAGTTATGACTTGGTATCTTGACCTTTTGGGCATTTTTGTTTGATGGGGAGATAAAATATTCCATAAAAATATTAGAGAATGAAAATATTTTAAAATCAAACAGCATTTGAGATAACTTTATATAACAGGAGAATTACATAAACTAAAATATTCCTAAAAATTCAGGGAATTTATGATGAAATCTTAAAAAAAAATAGTTACTTGGATATTTTCCAAGTTTCTAATAAATAAAAAGCTTTTTCTTTTCGATCTTTAAGGCTACATAGAATAGACAATGTGGCTTTAAAAAAACAAGCATGCTTCAGCAGATGCTGTGCTGGTTCATGGCACTACAAACTATAAAAGAGTCAGAAATCTTTTAAGTTTCCTTAAAAAACAGTCTGTTCTCTCCAAATGTCTTTCAGATGTCATTTCAGAGCAAATTCTCAGATAAGCTAGAATGAATGAGTCTTGGTACCTTTTTAATTGAACTAAGCTGAGTAAGAACGACATCCACCTGAGAAGTCACGTGAAAGGGATTTTTCTCATACGATTAACTCGGATTCTTCCATCAATATAACCCTCTAGCCAAGAGCCCCCATGGCTCTCGGTCAAACAAAAGTGAGGCAGCTGCAAGAAGACAGATAATTGTCACAGATAAGGCTGATGCTATCTAGGCCTCTGCCCTTTGGTCCCCGCACTCATTCCGGCTGCGTTGCGAATGAAAACAGGACTGGTAATGCAGGGGAAATGGCTGTTTCCCAGGAAAGGAAATTGCCTGAAAACACATCTGGCAAAGGGCTTTTTCTCCTCCTCTGGCAGGGAGATCTTTATTTTAACAAAATATACATTCCCTCACCTTCCACAAAGGTGAATTCTACGCAGCCTATGCCCCATTCTAAGTGGGTGACATTTAATTTGTTCTCTAAATACAATGGGCCAGCTTTTTTATGTCACATGCTATCTCCATTTAATTGCAACTGGGACAGGAAATTGTGCTAAACTAGGCATCATACTTCATTTCAGAACTGTGTGTGTTCTACAAGGTACATCATCGTCTGCTAGCTTCTTACATTGGATGAAACTAGCGAGCCAAAGACAGGAGAAAAAGGCTGTCAAAGCCAGGAAATTGAGAATGTAGCAAGAATATATATCAAGTTTAACTGATGCAGTTAGATAATCAGTGGGATTTCCAGAGATTCTATCCTCAGCTAGTTAACACAATTTGACTTTAAGTCCAAACTGACGTGTGCACTTCCGAGGCGACTTTCCCTGCTTACGAATACCACAGGTCCTGGATACTGAGGCAGGCACATGGCGGGGATCCACACAGGACCCAGCTCAAGATGACCAAAGGCTACAAACGGTCGATGGCAGTGAAACAGAGTCTGTTCACTGGGGATGTGTGTTTGTGCCGCACAGAGGTGACAGCCAGTAGGAAATGGCCCTCCAAAGACGTTCAAGTTTTGTCATGGTAAAATCGAGGTTAAAAACTATTGCTTTAAATTCTCCTTACACTCATCACCATTAACGGAGAAGAAGGGCACAGAGATGCACTGGGCTGGTGCGGTTCTTACCATCTCACTTCAGTGCGCCTTGATTTCTGTATCTGGGGGGACAAGAGTTATCTTCCACGGGTGCACGGTGTGCGCACGTACACTTTTTTTCCCCTTCCTTCTGTCTTTATGGTAACCTGTAAGGGGCCTTTTCTTTGGAACCTTTTTCAAATCTCATGACTGGGAATTATCTTTCACAGCCTGTCAAGTACAAGCTGTAATAGCATGATTAGCAGCTTGAGAGAGAGAGGCATCACCATAGTTTTTGCAAGTGGCTCTAGAGTCCAATGGTAGTTCAGGTCCAATACAACATGTATTCAAATTGAGTAGAAATAGAGGTCTTCTGTGACACTTACAAAGAAATCACTCTAGAGGGAGTGTGCTTTTGGAAAGCTGAAATACTAATTTTCTTCCTTCCTTCCTTCCTTCCTTCCTTCCTTCCTTCCTTCCTTCCTTCCATCCACCCATCCATCCATCCATCCATCCATCCTTTGTTTCTTCTAGCTGTGGCCACATCTTCAGCCCTCATTCATTATCCTATACAATTTGGAAATAAAAGTAGCAAAAATAACTTTCTCTAACAACAATTTTACGTCCAGTGAACTTTCTAATGGTTTTCCCTGTGCACCGAACATTAAATTGTACATAAACATGTGGACTGATTTTATTCAGCCAATTTTTAAAAAGCCAGGGAGAGGAGGGAGATGGACAAGATGTCCCCAGCATGCCAGGCAGGCGCCTGAGTGTCTTGAGTGTGCCTGACTGTCTACAAACGGTCCAAAATCAAAACAGAGTGTCCCAGCTTCATTTCTTAAGGTATTTCAGTACTGAGAGTCCCCCCTGTAGCAACATAACACTTTCCAGTTTCCAGTGAAGGCCACACTGGCCAAGCAGCCCGCCCCCGTCTCCATGCCCGAGGCGGGCAGGCAGCAGGGAGATAAAAGCGGTCTGCTCTGGTGAGGGCGATGGTGACCACGGCAGGCATGAGGTGAGCTCAGGAGGATCCGTGCAGACAGCACGGCAGGAGCCTTGTGCTCAAAGGTTCAACAGATGTGGGACATCCCTGTGCCTGTAAGTACCTGAGTACTTTCCAGGTGTTTTCCCATCAGGGATGGGGTTCTCAGAACAGACATTGGCTAGGCACACCTACTGGGATTTTAACAGTTCAGAAAGCAATGCCCATTCTGTGTCCACTTCCAAACCTTGGTCTGTGAAACAATTTTAACTATCCAGAGTTCAATACCGGACCTTAAACAGGCTCCCTGGACAACAGCAGAGGTCACATGGGCCTACCCAAAACTTCTATCTGGCCATCCATGGCTTGGGGGCTGCCCCATTTTGTGCTGATGGAAAGCCAGCATGCTTTTTTTGGTGGTGGGGTTCCTGAGACACCATTCAAAGAGAGCCTAAAGTCTGAGAGCCTCTGGGTGACCTGGGACCCCTGGAAGACTGTGGTGGGTCAGATTCCAAGATCCAGACAGAAGTCGGTCTACAGTTTGCCCGGACCTGCATTTCAGGAGGGGACAGGGAGGCCACCAACAAGGGGAGATTCTCAGGCATTTCCCACACATTAGAGCTTTTGTTCAGCAGGCCAAACCAAAGCATCGTCAGAGTTCTTGGTAATGCTAACCTCTGTCTTTGAGGAATAGGTAAGAGTGTTGTTCTTGGTGCCGTGAAATCTGATTTATATAGCAAAGTGCAAGGAAAACTCGAGACAGCTCTACAGAGAATAAATGGGAGCTTCCAAAACCTCAGCTGATGACATACAGTATGGGGAGAAAACAAACATTATTAAGAAAATAAATAGCACCACGCACAGCTGTTCGGCAGGACTGTTAGGAAAAAAAAGTGGTTGGGCAGGAAGGCAGCGTTTGGGAAGGCTGTAATAATATTTCCCATTTTATAGCTTCATCTGCCTTTGCTATCCTATCAGCAGGGCACTGAAGAAAACTCAAGATTCTCTTTGAAAATGAACAGTTAACAGTTCTGAGAAGCACTGTCCAGCCTCGTTTGAGCAGAGGGGGGCCTGGGCTGGGCCTGCTGTCCCCCAGGCTGGGGTAGGAGTTGTCACACAGCTATCTGTGGCCCAGTGCAGGAGGGTTAGCGGTTATCGTGCTCCTTCGTGAGGCTCCCCACCCAGATCTGCCTCCTCCCCCTCCTCCCCCCCCCACTCCTTCTCCTCCTCCTCTTCCTCCTCCTCCTCGAAGGAGGCTTACTGGCTCCCCTGTGTTGCCACAGGGGCTTTGCACATGCTCTCGGCATTTGCTCAGTGACCGACTGGGACAATCCATTGTGCAGTTCTGACTCCACGAGCACGTCCCCCGCCCCAGCTCCAACCATGTTCTGCCTCTGCTGTGCTGTGTCGCCTGCACTGGGCCCTGCCTGAGCCTGGTGTCTGCTTTCTACCAGAGTCTAGTTTCCAAGCAAGCTGTCCTTGCCTTGTGTTTTAGGTCCAGCTTCAAAGCGGCACTTTCCTTTTGGTCAAATGTTCCTGCCCTTCTCCGAAGTCCCTTTCCCCCATGCCTGGTCTCATGCTTCTCAATTCTTTAGGAAGCCACGCTGTGATCTGAGACATGGGATGGCTGCCTGTTTACACTGGCGACGCATTTAGAGTGGCCTCACTTGCCACGGCACGTCGCCCTGGACAGACTCCGCCAGGTTCTAACTCAGGGGCTGGGGAACTACAGCCTGTGGTCTGTATCAAACAGCTAAAGGGAGCTAAGAATGATTTTTACACTTTTATAAATGGCTGAAAACAATTCGGAGAAGAATATCTCAGGACATGTGAAAATTACAAGAAATTCACATTCCGGTGCGCACGAATAAAGCTCTGTCATCTAGGGATGGTCCACGGCGGCTTCCACGCTACCGTGGCAGAGCTGAGAAGTGGTGGCGGAGGCAGGATCGCCCGCAGAGCCTGAACTACTGACTGACCCATTTACACCACTTTTGCCGTCTCCTGGTCTACGTAGAGCTTCCCCACAACTCTCCGGTAATAATTCCCATTTGGGAACCTACCAAGAGCTGCTCAACGCACATTCTGAGCTGGAAGGGGCAGACAAGGAGGGATCCATGCCACCGCCTGTGGGGCCAGTGCCCCTGCAGCAGCCACACCCCCCTTCGGATTGCCGTCCCCGTCCCTCCTACCAGGCCCTATTCGTTCATGGGTGTCTACCTCACCCCATTAGCTGTGTCTCTGCAGCTCGGGAGCATTAACATCCACCCCCAGCACCCAGCAGGGGCTCTGACACAAACGAGCAAACGAGAAGTACTTGGGGTATAGCCTCTTCCTGTGGCTACTTTTTTAAACCACCCTACTTGCCTGGGAGACAGATGAGTGATTTTTCGAATGGGGACACGCAGTGTGTGCCCGATGTTTCTGCTTCACGTTGGGAGAATGACACAGCTATAATAGTAGTGGAACAACTAATTTCCAATGAATAGCAAATACGGAAGTACTAGTCCTAAATAATATTACTAGTCTGTATCGTTTTAATCCTCAAAGGCACTACAGCGAAAGAATCCTTTTGTTTTGTGAAAAAGCGGAGGCCTGGAGAAGTCAGCAGTGGTTAGCTTCAGGTCTGGGAGAATCAGGGTTCTTACGCAGGGCTCTTCAGAGACTATCTGCTTCCCCCTACAGTCAGTCGCCTGAATGGGTACATTTTCTTTAATTTCTTCCTTCAGTGGAAACCATGTACCAGAATCGTGGTGGACTCAAACCATCTCTTCTGCTATAAGACCCTCCTGGGGCATGAGTTCTAGCCTTCCCGAGTGACAGAACCCTCTGGGAGGTCTGGGAATCCCTTCTCAGGAAATGACATGTGCTACTTTATTCGGATGTTAAGTAACAAGATCCAGGGATGAGTCTGGTGACAATGTAGTGCTGAGCTGACAGCTTGAGATACTGTAACTAGAACAGCTAAGATTTCTATTGATGAAAAAGCCACAGGTATTGATCACTGTTGCTTAGGACCAATTCACAGTTAAAGGAGAGGCTACTTCAGGTAGAGTTTGGTGAAGAATAAAGACATAGTTTTTGTCTCCGAAGTTCATGGACCCCATTAATTGTGTCCATGGACCTCAGGTGAAGAACCGCAGCTCTAGAAGTAATGTGGGGGGAGCCAGCCAGTGCGTAGGAGGGCTGTTTTTAAAGGTCTATTTAGGTCTCTTGAAAACACACATTCCAGGAAAACAGAATTCACCATACAAATTTCACAAGCACCCAAGAATTAAAAACGTAATTCTGGAATGCTCTGAAAGCGGATCGTGCACGATACAGACGGAAACAGACTTTTGTGGGTAGACGGGTCCATCAGGTCGCTGTGCCGATAGGCTGCCACTGAACGGGGAGAACAAATCCTGCGCACAAATCCTGAGATAGAAACAGACCGTGGGCAAAGATTCCGAGTTTTTTCCCTATGTGCACTCTGGCTGGTTAGCATAGCATTAATCCCTAAAGTATTAAGTTTGTGTTATTAAAGGAAGTCACCCCGGGGACTGAAAGAGCCATAGACTTGAAATAGAAAAATCCTGGGAGCTAATGCAACCCTTGAATTTTACACACAAGGACAGGAGAGCTCAATTAAAAAGGAGAGGTGATTTGCCTGAGTCCAATATGGAGTGGGGCTGAGTGAACCGGTCCTGGAAAAAAAACATGACAAAATAATGGGATTTGAGCAAAACCTGATCTAAAACAGGAAAAGTCTGTGTTCCTCTCTCACCAGCATCTTAAATGAAATTCTGATTTCTGTCTGTATTGTAATCTGATGGACCATTAATCTGTCTAGTATGTTTTAGTTTGAATACTGAAGTGGATATTTTGTTTAAAAGATTCAGTGTCAGAGCTCAGAAACTGATTTCCCCAACACAAGCCAATAAAGCGAGATCTTCTCATCCAACCGTTTTCAAATGAAAATTCTGTACATGTAACTAAGAGTTCAAAAATCAAGTAAGACCAACGAAACTATTTTCCCTATGGAAAGGCAAAGCGTTTACAAGAGCGAGACTTCTTCTTCCTCTTTGTTTGTAATAACAAAAATAAACCAAAGTCCTGACATATTTGTAGTATTTTTATTCCTAAAGGAAAAAACAGGAACTTTCATTGTGCTTTAAAGTTATTACCCTAGATATTTTACCAGCTTAGCACTGTGAAATCAGTTTCAGACATGAGAGACCCACTTCTCTCTCTAGGAAATACTCAATTAGGGTGGTGCCTCTGCAAATACCCAGGGGTCCTGTAGCTGATCCGTGCTTCCCAGAGGGTTTCTGCAGCATATAGCCCTGGTTGGACAGCACACACATGCTCGGATTTTTCCTGTTGCCTGGCTAGTGACCCCCCTACAGGAAGATAACAAGCAAGCCAGGAGGGCGGAGCAGCTCGCGACACATGTCTGCCCGCTCTTATCAACTTATCTTATAAGGAAAGTGATTGATGCAGATCCTGACACCCAGAACCTGAGGGAAGAGAAACAAGGAAGCATTAACTCTGATCTGTAAGGGGAAGACAGCCCTCAGGAGTGAGCAGGGTTATTCTTTCTACTGCGATCTGACAGTTCACTGCAGGACGGGAGGGAAGACCAGCGTGAACAATCACGTTCCTGCTAGAAAAGGAGGGAAGAGACTCCCACTGATGGACCTTACACCATGGCAGCGGAGCCCTGCCTCTGAGAGGGCAGCTTAGGAGTGGGATTCCTATGTGCCTTCCAGTTTGCTGAACTGCTGCTTTACTCCCGAAAGAAAGAAAGAATGTGGCAGCTTGTTTTCTTTACTTTGAGCTGTGATCTTGTCCTAGCCGCAGCCTATAACAACTTTCGGAGAGGCATGGACAGCATGGGGAAAAGGCAGTATCAGGTTCAGCAGGGGTCCTGCAGCTACACTTTCCTCCTGCCGGAGACAGACAACTGTCGCTCGACTAGCTCCTACGCGTCCAGCGCTGTGCAGAGGGACTCACCACTAGATTATGACGACTCCGTGCAGAGGCTACAAGTGCTGGAGAACATCATGGAAAACAACACTCAGTGGCTAATGAAGGTAGGAAAACAAAAATCATTTTTATTTGGTGAATGGTGGAAGCTAATTAAGATCAGCTCAGTTTTCACGGCCAAAAAAAAAAAAAAAAAAAGAAAAGAAAAAAAAATCATAAAACCGAAAAAGAGACAAACAACAAACCCCAGGCAACTGATTAGCGCAGGGGAGAGACGGTGACTCCCACCTTTGAATGAATTATCGTTTCTTTTATTCTGTCCCAGGGTGTAAAGTAGTCGTGGGTGAAAAGCGAAAAGGATTATCTGAGAAGAATGCCAGAATCAACAGAGCACAATCTCTGAGTTAGGAATCTTTATTTAATAAAGGAGAGGAAGTGTACCTCTCTGCAAAACGTGTAGGCTGTGTTGTTTGTGTAAGTGGTTTAAACTCAGTAACACCCATTGCCGGGGATGTTATAAACTGGTTGCAGGCATGAGAGGGAAGCCATAAGCGACTGCAGCCCGGGAGCCAGGAAAAACGTGACAATCATGTTAATTACTGATCCATAACGGATGGAGTAAAGTGCTTTACCAATTTCCTGAATTTATTTACTAAAATAGATTGTTACTCTTGGTAAATGAGAGGAAATTAAATAAAGCAGATTTCAATGTTTCTCAGAATCTGAGGGCTTGACTCTGAAGGGTTTGCCATTAGGTGAATGGGGTAGGCATAACCTCAGGCGTCTGGGGTTCTTCAGCACCCAGCCCCTTAGCTCCAGCAGCAGGCTGTGAAGGTCCACCCCACGTGGGACGGGCGCGCAGGGCATTTTGCTGCAGCAAATGCCATGACGAGATGGTCATGTTCTCAGGGCTATGATGCTATATAGTTTCACAGACTTTTCATAGAGGGTTGAACCAAAACAGGATATTGCAAACTCACTTTTTCTTTCCCAAGTGATCATTTTCCCATGTAAATGTGGGCACTGTTTATACAAAACCCAAAATCACCCTGAGATTTTTCTTGATATGGACCATACATATATAGTCTAAAGGAGGCTTAAACAAGTTGTATAAATAGGTTACTCGTTACATATTACAATGACATTACGTCACAACGCTTACATGGTAGAGAAGGTACTATTTAATGAGCTGATTTCACCTGGTTCGAGACCTTGCCCCAGAAAGAATTCTCGATCTTTCATTTCACCATCAGCTTTCTGTTAGGATACTTTATCTTAATCTTAGAATAGATCTTGGCTCCAAATCTGTGTTTCTCATTAGCTGTCCTACCTTCAGAGAGGAAACGACTCAAGTTATTGCTTGAGTCTAAGCCGCAATGAATGAGTGCTCTCAGCTCTGAGTTCACTGCAACCAGAGAGTCGCTTGAATCCAGAAACAGAGAACAACAAACACTCATCAGAAAGGCCTGCTGTATAATACACAACTCATAACTAATTGTCTTTGAAGGCACTGGCCCTTCTGGGCTAATTCTCCCATAGGTTTCCCTCTTTTCCTAACGAGGTTCCTGTGGTATGCTCTTTTCAAATGCTCAGTAATTCATAGATGTGTATAAAATAAGCTGTTCGTTCACTGATGCACTTTAAAAAAAAAAAGTACACGGCAGCACAGGTTCAAATGCTTGGAAGACAGACTATATCCTAAGTATCTTCTCACTCTGACTTCCCATTTCTTCTCAAACTGTCATGTCCATGCTGAACATCCACAACATCCGCTGCGGTTACGCCAGGGCGAAGAGCCACGGTGAGGGATGAAACATACATCATACATAGTAAACATTCTAATCTGCCCGGCTGGTAAATCATCTCTTAAAATAAACAGTCAAGAAACATAAAAGAATGTTTTGCCAAATGCAAGACTGCTAAATTGCATTTGCTTAATGAAGCCCACAGTAAGTATACCTGGAAAACTCCATAGTCAAAGCTCATATTTCTTTCTAAGATAAACAACTGCCTTCTTAGACCTTTGAAACACTGTTTAAAGAAAGAAAGGGACAAGAAATTCTACATGAAGACAGCAACATTTTTTTCCTTTCCAGGTTCAAGTAGTAAATATTTGAACAGTAGCACAATGGCATTGCTGAATTCTTTCCCTAGCTAGCTAGCTAAATATCACCGAGGATGACTTAATGTTTATCTTTTCATCAGCTCGGCACCTGCTCACCTGTCCTATCTCGGGGATGTGCACCTGAGAAAGACAGCTTGTGCCCACCCACTCTGTTCACAGGCTTCTGGTGTGGCAATGAAAGCAAAGAAAGCAAATATGAAACCTGTTTAGAGTGGTTGAATGTAACCTCTCTGCTTGTTTTTTATTTCTGTGTTTTGTCACCTGTGATAATAATCACCGCTTTTCTCATAAGGGAGAAAATAATATATAATGGGATGATAGATAAAGCCACAGGATTAAAGGTTTAACATCACAGTCTATAACATGTATTCCTAGATTATCCTGGAGAGAAAAAGCACATTCCTCTGTTTTTCATTGTTTTGCATGGTTCCTTTCCTTTAGGGCTGTTTGTGTGTGTGTGTTTTTAATGTTTTCATATTTCCTTTTTCTCCCTGATCAACACTAAAAAGTAGAGGGTATGTGGCGGGGGTGGGGGTGGGGGATGGGGAAACTTTAAGATTTTAAGAAAAGTTGTTAAGAATGAAAATAACACCAAGTTTCTGGTTAATTTCGGGACCGAGGACTAGCAGTTCATCTCCTCAGTGGTTAGCTTTGCCTCAGGAGCGTGGACTAGGAAAGCTGTTTTGCACATTATCAAAAGATGCCACACTGCCCCTTTAATGTGCCAGGCAAAGGAAGTGTGAGACTTCTGAATGAGTGCGGAGTAATATGAATGGAACAATACAGGGAGGGCTCACTTTCTGCTCAGTGGTTAAACAAGCATAAGATAGTTTACCAAATGCAACCCAATGACCTAAAAAAACATTATATGTCATATTCCCTTGCTAATCCTGTGACTATCCTAAACCTCTGCCCCAGTGATATTAAACTCACTTTATAAAAACTGACAAATAACTTAGCAAAGTGGATTTTATCTTGCCTGGAGACCGAATGTATTTTTTTTTCCGATAAGAGGAAATAGGGAAAGGAAATAAACAATTATTTCACACTGATGAATACTTCAAATTTATAAACAACTGCAAAGTCTATTGTGCTTTAAAACACAATGTTTTGAAAAATAAAGCTAATGCCTATTAAATCGATGTAAACATTTCCTCTGTCATTTTTTTTTTCTTTTTTTAAGAAGAGAAGTACAGGCTGAGCACTGTACACGTGAACTGAGGGCCTTTTCTTTCTCTAAAGCCAGTAGTGATAGATCCTTTCAATAAGGAATGAGAATCGTTGCGCTTCAGGAGCTGCATAGGAAACGATGCACTTTAGCTCCTAAAACACAAAGTTGCTGCCCCTGGGAAGAGCTGTTGGTGACCAGCCTGTCCCCATCCCTGAGGGGGAGAGGGTGTGTGTGTGTGTGTGTGTGTGTGTGTGTGTGTTTTATCACGTGTGGTTGCTAAACACTCCTTAGCTGTGTATGCAAACAAACAGACAAACAAACAAACCAGAGCTTCATTCACCAAAGAAAAAAACCAATCCTACCATACCCATAGCCAGCAGTGTCCTGCCCTACCAGAGCAGGACCACCATTCCTGGGCTGTTGTCTGTTGTATTTTCAATCACGAAACAGGACTGTGTTCAGTAGGAGAGGTAAATTTTGTGCATGCGGGTAACCTGAAGGAAGCCTCTATTTAAGAAGGCAGGGAAATGATTACTGTTATTTAATTATATATTAACATCATTATAGTAAGGGAGGAAGAGATGATTAAAGTTTCACTCTGGTAGGAGAAATACAATATATTTAACTTTGGGAAATGCAGGCATAATATAATGTTTACTATGTATTATGTAAGATATACAGTATGATACGTGGTCACTTTGTATAGTATATAAATGTACTAAATTTTTACTATATATATGTGTTTTATATATATATATATATATATATATATATATATATATATATATATATATATATATATATATATAGCGTTTGCTTTCCATGGTCAAGTAGTCTCTGCTTGTATTTTTTTAAATATTTTTTAATGTTTATTTTGGAGAGAGAGGGAGAGAGAGGGAGAGAGAGGGAGAGAGAGGGAGAGAGAGGGAGAGAGAGAGAAAGCGAGCATGAGCAGGGGAGGGGCAGAGAGAGCGGGAGACACAGAATCCTTACCAGGCTCCAGGCTTCGAGCTGTCAGTACAGAGCCTGATGCAGGACTTGAGCTCACCAACTGTGAGATCATGACCTGAGCCAAAGTCGGACACTCAACAGACTTGAGCCACCCAGGCACCCCAAGTAGTCTCTGCTTATTAAACGAGGCTTCTGACACGCTGCATGAACTATGTAGGTACCACTCTATGGGCAGAAGATTATTTGCCTATAGAGTCTAGAAGTGGGAAATGGACTTGTGTACACAACTTCCATAATATCCTACTTCCTGTTCAGACACTAAATAATCCAGAAGGTCTCCATGTTAAAATTTGAAAACTGGTTTATTTTAACAGCATAGTTCTTTACAGTTTATAAACAGATTGTGATCCAATAGTTTATCTGTAAGTCAGTTACTGTATAGGAACCTGAAAAAAAATAATGACCTTATCAATGGAGCTCATATGCTCAGGCTGGCCTAGAGTGCCGATTTTAATCTATAATTGAACTTTTATATATTTATAATTGAAAAAAAAAACAGTTTCAATCAACCCTACCACCATATGGATAACTTAAGAAAATATGAAAGTACTATATGGGCAATGTAAAATAAACAAGTCAAACCATTAGAACAGTAGAAAATAGGAAGTAAATTCTCCTTTTCCCTGTGCTTCAGCCCTTTCTCCAGATGAGCACTTAAGAGATTTACACCAGCCCTTTATTGTAACAAATTTAATATGAAAAGGCAGGAATTTCCTTCTTCTTAAAATGTGTACAGTGGCATACCACTGTGGCATGATCCAAAACCTTTTTTGGCTCACAAATGACGTGATAAGAGGTTAAAAGAAAGAGATTTTATTTAGGGAAAAAGAGCAAAATTTGGAAGACTGAGGTAAAGGAGAAAAGGAGAATATGAAGTAAAGGTGTGTAGGTGTGTGTGTGTGTGTGTGTGTGTGTGTGTGTGTGTGTGTGTGAGAGAGAGAGAGAGAGGGAGGGAGGGAGGGAGGGAGGGAGGGAGGTGGGAGCAGACAGAGGCCAGGGGGAGAGACTACCCTTGAGGGCTCAATCAAGATAAGGAAAAGGGCAGTATTATGGTATGACCATTTTGAAAGAAAGAAGATAGTTAATACTGCTCCATATTCTGGCCTCCAAGTGACACCAGGGCCGGCAAAGCTTTGTGGATCTCCTGAACTGAGATCAAGAGGCTATATGCAATGAATCATGGACATCATTTTTCAAATCAGGTGCTCAGAACTTGCAGAATATCTGTATTACTTAATGATAGTAACAACTCTGCAAACCATTGTCTCTCTTATCATAAATATATACATATGTATGCTTATTATATACATCTATTCCTATAAAATATAATTTATTTTTTATTAAACATAAAATAAGAAGTTATATATGTACTCTCTTTCCACTACATCCTTCTGTGACTTAAATGAACTCGACAATAAGATTTTTCTCCTAAATTATTCTAGAATTCTTCTGATACAAAGAGAGCCACTCAACTTTCCAGTCACACTTTTATCACTAAAGCAGCAGTAGTAATATTAACAGGGGACTGCTACCAGGGAGCACCGAGTCACTTTAGGGCACTTTCTGCACCTTACCCCATTTTGTCCCAAGACTGTCTCTAGAACACAGGCATGGTAGATAGAATCCTATTTTTTTAATCACTTATAAACATGGGTTAAGATAATATCAATGTGCTCTGCAGTTTGGAAGTCTCGTGCAGATTACCTAGAGAGGAAAACAAACATGGAAAAGCACGCACATCCCCTCCTTGGACAAAACCCAGTATTTTCCATGGGGCTGGAAACTGTTGAGAGAGGTGGGAATGAATATGAATATAGTTCACTTCTTAGTTCACTAATGTAACTGAGTGAATGCCATTCTGCCCCCTGCCACCCCTGCTGGGCAGGAGTCATTAACGGGCATTTGTTTGCTCCGCAAATATTTACTGGAAGCCTACGTGTGTCCAGGCAGCATTCTGGGTGCTCGGAGTAAATCAGTGAAGCAAAGTCCGTGACTAAGGGTCTCGCCCTGGTGGGGACGGGCTACGTTAGCCAGTGGCGTTCCTGGCAGAACGTGTGCCAGGAGGTGGTGAAGCGCGCACACGCAACCAGGGAGTGGGAAGAGAAGGAACCCGTTGAGGAGAGGAGGAGTGCCGAGCGCAGAGGCACCGCGTTCACAGTTCGGTCATTCCACTGAAACCTGTTTCATAGGAGGAAAATCAATTCAAACTACTTCTAGTTGGTCCTTTTCCTTGTCGCCAAGGTGATACATGGTTATTACAGAAAACAGAGTACGCCAAGAGTTTCCATCATTCTGAAATGACCATCCTTAATATTTAGCTAAGCATACAGATGCTTAGATATGTATGATTATTTTTAAAAGTGCTGTATATATTGTAGTATTATATAAACTTATACCTACTTGATAATTTGTGGGGTTTTTTTAATGACAAATAAAAAAGAAAGTAGGTCTGAGAGGTTAAATAACTTGGTTGATACCCTAAGTCGGCAATGCAATAAGTTCCCCCCACCTAGAAGTCCCGTCTCAGGCAGGCACAGAGCATGCTTTAGCCTTGTAACACCAGGGCACTTCAGCAGGCTTGGCACATGATGGCTACTGAGTGGACAGCCTCATTATCAAATGTTTACAGGTAAGAGATGTAACTGTTTCTATATAAGAATACTGTCAAAGCTAGTAAGGGGGGAAAGAAAAAGCGATCGGGAATATCTTGTGTGTAAAGTAATTTCCCCAAATTCCACTTCGTAGATAAGAAACGTAAACACAAATTATATGATAACCAAGAGAAAGTATCGTGTGGAATCTGACATACCGTACATAAGGTAACAACCCTTTTCTAGAAGTTGCCTGAAGGCGACTTCCTGAATTTCACAGTACCACTTGGAAGTTCAGACGAATATAAAATTCAGTCTCAGGAAAGTAATGTGTGAGCTTCTCTGTCCTCTGTTTGATTTTAAAATCACCTGGTATTCTACAGATAGGTATAACCAAAAATACTTTGATGTTGGCATGGTATTGATGCTTAAAATGAGAAAATAATATAAAGCTCAATGATTTGATGTAATCAAAACAGTAAAAAATCATTTTCACAGGTAGTGTTCTAGAGTAAAAGTTTCAACATTTACTGGAATTAAAATGACTGTTTTAATGTACGGTTGAAAAAAAAAAAGGGACAAACTCTCCTCCACCACCTGAACTCTGAGGCAGGTATACCAGCTGTCTTCAAATTAATATTTTAATTAGATATTGCCCCATGAAACCACCTTTCTTTCTTATCCTAATCTTGGCACCCACCAGTTGATGGAAGATGTGAAACCCTATTAAAATCCCCTGAGGAGTGGGTCTAATCCTTTTACCATCCTGCCTCCTTCAATGAGCCACAACCATTATCTTCGTTATTGAACTAGAACCCAATTAAAACCTCTGTGGGACCAGCCCTGGGGGGAGCATGGGGCGGTAATTACTTTTGCTCCAAAATCAGCTTCAATCCTCCCTTTGAGGAACTTTTCCCAGTCTGTGAATTGCTTGGGGAATCTTCACGTTAACCTGACAACTTAACACCACAAAGTATTCGTATTCAATATTTAATCTTTAAAAAACCATCAATCAAGAAAACTAAGTATATACGTTAAGAATATAACCTGATATTTATTAACACATAATGTTACATTTTTTTCGCGGACAATGGTGATTTTTAACGGAAAAGATATCAAGATACCTAAATCTTAGACAATATTTCATCATGTTTAGCCAGTTTCTTTGAGAATGCATCATTTTATAACTGAATATTCATAATAGTTATTTATTATAGGTAGAGAATATTAATAAAGTCTTAAAAGGAGGCAAGCATTCAACCTCTCCATTTCTTAATTTTGTCACATTCTGTCTAGAACATATTATCACTTGTTCACATACTAATGGTCTTCATGTAAGGGGGGCTGTTCCAGCAGGGTGACTTAATCTGGTGATTAGCCTGGTGACATCCACAGCTCCCCGTCTTAAGTACTCCATACTCCAGGATGTGCATTAGTACCTTCATTATGATCGTTCCTGCAAATTCCAGGAATGAAGGGTACATCTGAATTGTGGATTAGCCTCTGGATGTTACTAACTAATACTAAGCACTGGGCTCAAGACACTCCACTCCAGAGATTTCTGCTGTGGCAGCCAAAAGCACATCTGGGTAGTTAGGTTGAAAGCAAAGAGGAAAAAAAAATGTCTGGTGAAATGGTCTAATTTCATGAATCCACATCAAGGAGGCCATACTCTTCAGTATAACCTACTGAATTGTGTAGGACTCTGTAAAGGACAGTTAATCTGATGGTCTTTCTGTTCCAAGACCTGGTAGAGGGCTACGGAGGCCGCCATCTCCCCTTGCCCTGAGGAGCCTCTGAGGTCCTCAAGACCCACTATCCTGAAGCAACAAGGAAGAGATGGAAAGAAAAAAAAAGAAA